>NC_060138.1:91416296-91724737 GCF_021461385.2 Schistocerca piceifrons | reverse complement strand
TACGCAAGATTAAATCAATTCCATAATATCCCTGTTGTATCTACTGGATCATAAAAATATCCATCACTAACTGCTTAAAGAAGTTTGGAACATTTCCTTCACAGCCCTATACGCAGCCAGAGCTACTATCCTGTTTTCCTCAAAATCTATTACTATAGTACAGTACCCAATAGCTGTTTAATCTAATACTACTTTAGTCTATGCCTGAGTTTAATCCGGTTGTTGTGTAATGTAGCTGTTCTTTCTTTCCTTGTATTATGTCTATAGAAATGCGGCATTAGTTCATAGCTATCTAGATATGTCTGTTAAATCTCTGTGATTTTCAAATGATGTTCAGTGATGCATAGTGCATCTGCAGTGATGTGTCTCATTTTTTAATTACATATAATGATGTGAGAAGCTCCTCATTCTTATTTAACATGCTGATTATATTTTGTTGGGAAAGTCCAGATGTTTAGTGGAATGCACAGGGACTGGACAGACAATGTCTTATCTATACTCTATGATTATGGATTTAGTCTGCAGGTAATCTCTTACTGGAAATATTTAGATGTAGACAATGCCATATGTGGCATGACAATGTGTAAGTTGACACATCAGTTTTACAGATGTGTGATTTTCCTACTCTGTTGCAGGACTCCTGAAGCTCTATGTTACTATATTTTACAGAATGCTTTATCAAGGGATTGTCGTATTTCTCAAAGCGTGACAAAATCTTTACAGTAGTGTAAGACCCATTCTCACAGATGTGCCAGATGACAATTTTGTAGTTAATGTTATAATTCAAACGGCCCCTCCCCTTCCCTCCACATAATCACCATATTATCTTCTTTACCAAGATCTTTCCCCAGAGACACAAGCCTCAAAATTGAAGGTTGAAACTTAGTCACATCAAACATTTCCTTTATTACAACTGAACAGACCTACAATTGATTCATAGCAAATTAATTGTCTTATTTGACAAGGACTTCTAATCTTCAGCTTCAACAAGTAAAAATGATCTTTGGTATCAGGAAAAAAATGGTCATGCACCAAATGAACCCACTATGTGTAAGCATCCCTGGGGTCCAGCTAGATAATGATGCATAGATAATGATGCACTAGTTAAGGCACAAGTCTGATAATCTAATTCATGTCCAACGATTCATATAAAGATTTTCTGTGATTTTCCTACATTTCTTGAGGTGACTGTCATAATATGTCCTATTTATTTTGCATGCTTTTCCATTCAAAGTCTGTGCTCCATCTCTTATGACTACATCATTGACAGAATATTAAAGGGTAATCCTTTCTTCTTCTTCTTTCCAGCTACACAACATGCTCATAAGTAGGAAAACTGAAAGAACCAGAGGTTGTTGAATGTTTCAAAGCGAACATTAGGCAACAATTGACTGAAGTAGGGGAAAGAAATGCACTAGAGGACCAATAGGTTGCTTTGACAGATGAAATACTGGAGACAGAAGAGTATCAAGTAAGTAAAAAGACAAGGCCTAGTAGAATTCCTTTGATATCACAGGAGATACTGAACTCAACTGATGAAACGAGAAAATATAACAATGCATCAAATGAAGCAGGCTAAAGGGAATACAAATGTCTCAAAATGAGATAGACAGGAAGTGTAAAATGGCTCAGCAGGAATGGCTAGAGGAGAATGTAAGGCCAGGAAAATTAAAGAGTCCCACAAATAAAACAGGAGCAGCTGGAGGAATATTAAGAGCTCACATGAAAAACCAGTACTAGGTAAGAAAGGAAAAGCTGAAAGAAGGAAGGAGGGTGTAAAGGGGCTATACAAGGGAAACAAACTTGAAGGCAATATTGTAAGAATGGAAGAGGGCATGCTGGAAGATGAGGTGTGATATTGTGAGAAGAATTTGACAGAGCATTGATAGACCTAATCAAAACAACGCCTGTGGAGTAGACAACATTTCCCCAAAATTGTAGATATTATTGGGAGAGTCAGTCATGATAAAATTATTCCACTTGATGCATCAGATGTATAAGACAGGGGAAATACATTCAGACCTCAGGAAGAATGCAATAATTCAAATTCCAAAGAAAGCAGATGTGGCGAGTGTGAATACTATTGAGTCATTGGTTTAATAAGTCATAGTGGGAAAATGTTAATATGAATTATTTACAGAAAAGTGGAAAAAATGGTAGAGGTTGGCCTCAACGGAGATCAGTTTGGATTCTGGGAAATACAGGAACACATGAAACAATGCTGACCCTACAAATTCTCTTAGAAGGTATGTTAAAGGAAGGAAAACCCATGTTTATAGCATTTGTAGAGTTAGAAAACGCTTTTAACGTTGTTGGCAGGAATACACTCTTTGAAATTCTGAAGATAGCAGGAGTAAAATACAGTGAACAAAAGGCTATTTCCAACTTGTACAGTAGCCAAATGGTAGTTATAAGAGTTGAGGCACATAAAAGGGAAACACTGATTGAGAAGGCAGTGGTCCAAGGTAAATAGCCTATCCCAAGTGTTATTCAACCTGTACATTAAGCAAGCAGTAAAGGAAACCGGAGATAAATTAAAGTTTAGGGAGAGGAAATAAAAACTTTGAGGTTTGCCAGTACCAGAGCAAAGAATTTGTAAGAGGAGCTGAATGGAATGGACAGTGTCTTGAAAGGAGGATATAAGATGAACATCAACAAAAGCAAAACAGGTGTAATGGAATGTAGTTGAATTAAATTAAGCAGTGCTGAGGCAATTTGATTAGCAAATGAGATACTAAAAGGATGATATGAGTTTAGCTATTTTGCAGTAAAATAACTGATGATGGTCAAAGCAGAGGTGGTGTACAATTAGACTGGCAACGGCACAAAGCATTTCTGAAGCAGAAAAATTCTTTACTATTGTTTATAGATTTAAGTTTTGGGAAATCTTTTCTCAGTGTACTTGTTTGGAGTCTAGCTTTGCATGGAAGCAGAATGTTGACAATAAATAGTTTGGACAAGGAGAGAATAGAAGCTTCTGAAATGTGGTGCTACTATAGAATACTAAAGATTAAGTTTATAGATCACATAAATATTGAGAATGTACTGAATAGAATTTATGGCATAACTTGACCAAAATAAGGAACCTGCTGACAGGACACATTTTGAGACATTGAGGGATCATCAATTTAGTAATGGAGGGAAGTATGAGGAGTAAAAATTGTAGAGGGAGACCAATAAATGAGTACAGTAAGGAGGTTCAGTTGCATGTAAGTTGCAGTAGCTATTCAGAGATGAAGAGGCTTGCTCAGGATAGAGTAGAGCTACATCAAATCAGTCTTCACACTGGAAACAACAACAACAAGCTCAAATGAAATCAATGCATTCATAAACTACTCAAGAAAATGTTTTTGGTATATTTTGTGATATCTCTCCATGTTAGCTTGAACACTAGGCTGCAGGATTATTTTGCATTCTTTCTCTCTCTGTTGTCTTACATAATTATATTCTGGGCCACTGCAGCTGAAGTAAGGAAAATATCCATTCAACAGTAGTGAGCAGTAAGATTAACGCACAAAACTGATAAAACAGATCTCTTCGAAAATCTTAAAATCCTTGTACTCATTCCACAAGATTAACACATTTCAATAGTATTTGTTACTAACAACAAAAGTCAATTTCAACTGAACTGAAATGATTTATGCATCATTAATACCAGCCAGAAAAATAATTCCCAAGTAAACTTTATCTCCTAGTCTATTTGCGTCGCAATACATTACCCGTGTTAAAATGGACTGTTTACCAACTGCGGAAAAGGTCGATATCGTGTTGATGTATGACTATTGTGATCAAAATGCTCAATGGGCATGTATTATGTATGCTGCTCAGTATTCGGGATGACATCATCCAAATGTCTGGACCATTCGCTGGATAGTTACGTTATTTAAGGAAACAGGAAGCGTTCAGCCACATGTGATACGTCAACCACGACCTGCACCAAATGATGATGCCCGAGTAAGTGTTTTAGCTGCTGTTGTGGCTAATCCACACAGCAGTAGCAGACAAACTGCACAAGAATTGGGAATCTCAAAAACGTCGGTGTTGAGAATGCTACATCAACATCGATTGCACCCGTCCCATATTTCTATGCACCAGGAATTACATGGCGATGACTTTTAATGTTGTGTACAGTTCTGCCAATGGGCACAAGAGAAATTACAGGACAATGACAGATTTTTTGCTTGGGTTCTATTTAGCGATGAAGCGTCATTCACAAACAGTGGTAAAGTAAACCAGCATAATATGCACTATTGGGCAACGGAAAATCCATGATGGCAGTGACAAGTGGAACATCAGCAACCTTGGTGGGTTAATGTATGGTGTGGCATTATGGGAGGAAGGATAATTGGCCCCCATTTTATCAATGGCAATCTAAATGGTGCAACATATGCTGATTTCCTATGTAATGTTCTACCGATGTTACTACAAGGTGTTTCACTGAATGACAGAATGGCGATGTACTTCCAACATGATGGATGTCCAGCACATAGCTCACATGTGGTTGAATAGCATATTTCATGACAGTTGGATTGGTTGTTGAAGCACCATACAATGGCCCACATGTTCACCAGATCTGAAGTCCCCGGATTTCTTTCTGTGGGGGACGTTGAAGGATATTTGCTATTGTGATCCACCGACAACGCCTGACAACTACTGACTGTTGAGAGGAATGTTGTTACACTTGCTGCCAAATGCACTCAGGTTGAGGGACATCATTTTGAGCATTTATTACATTAATGTGGTATTTACAGGTAATCACACAGTAACAGGATGCGTTCTCAGAAATGATAAGTTCACAAAGGTACATGTATCACATTGGAACAACCAAAATAAAATGTTCAAACATACCTACGTTCTGTATTTTAATTTAAAAAACCTACCTGTTACCAACGGTTGGTCTAAAGTTGTGAGCCATACGTTTGTGACTATTACAGCACCATCTATCACAAACCAAAAAAGTGATCCAACTAAAACATTCATATTTCTTTACATACTACACGAACATGTAATAAAAAATGGGGGTTCCTATTTTAAAAAACGCAGTTGATATCCATTTGACCTATGGCAGCACTATCTAGTGGGCCAACCATAGCGCCATCTGGTTTCCCCCTTCAAGCTAAACAAGTTTCGTTCTTTGTAGTTTTTTTGTTTAACGGTTATTTTGTGAGATATTTGGCCCAGTCACGATCAATGGACCACCTTGTATACAAGGCTGTGGATTGTCACGATGATGTCTGTTCTTTCGGACATGCATGTCTGTAAGAAGAGACACCATATCTACATAGTACTACATATATTTAGTGAACAATAAGAGCATATTTTACTATGGACATCATCACATGTAATTAACAACAGCATTTTTTATTCATGGTATTGAAAATACCCATTTTCTAGAAGAAGTGTTAGTGTATTTCCTTTTCCTTATCTCTTATGGAACACCAAAAATCTTCTAATGTATAGCAGGTAAAATAAAAGTATTTATACTGTGATAAAAATGTTACACATAATTGATAACCAAACATCTTCAAAGGCAGTTTCAATTACCTATGATTTCTTAAGTTTTCATGTAAATGTATTTAAATTTCAGTGTAACTCATGCTAAGCAGTGGAAGCCTTTTAAAAGCAAAGTATGATTTTTATGGTGACAATGCAAAATACACACATCAAAAATAGTTTTCATTACCCCATATCCCAGCACTCTTGAAGACAGACGATGATTGTGGATACTGTATCACTGACACAGTCCTTTTGACTGTTCGTAGATGTCACTAATCCCACCCAAAGATGTAAACAACCGTGCATGAACAGCACCTATTAGACGGAGGGGGTCCGACAGCCAATCAGTTGCACTCATTCCACCAGGAAGGAGATGCACGGCTCATGTTGTCTGTAGTTTAACCATGCCTAGATGATCTATGCTGCAGTTCGATCATGTCCAAATTATTACTTTGTGCCAGGAAGGGCTCTGAACAAGTGAAGTGTCCAGGCTCTTGGAGTGAAGCAAAGCAATGTTGTTTGGACATGGAGGAGATACAGAGAGACAGGAACTGTTGGTGACATGCATTGCTCAGGCTGCCCAAGGGCTACTACTGCAGTGGTTGACTGCTACCTATGGCTTACGGTTCAGAGGAACCCAGACGGCAACACCACCATGTTGAATAATGCTTTTCATGCAGCCACAGGACATCATGTTACAACTCAAACTGTGTGCAATAGGCTGCACGATGAGAAACTACACTCCTGACATCCATGGTGAGGTCCATCTTTGCAACTGTGACACCATGCAGCATGATGCAGATGGGCCCAACAACATGCCGAATGGACCGCTCAGGATTTGCATCACGTTCTCTTCACCAACGAGGGTTGCATATGCCTTCAACCAAGCAATCTTTGGAGACATGTTTGGAGTCAACTCAGTCATGCTGAACACCTTAGACATACTGTCCAGTGAGTGCAGCAGGGTGGAGTTTCCCTACTGTTTTCAGGTGGCATTATATGGGGCTGATGTACACCGCTGGTGTCATGGAAGGTGCCGTAATGGCTGTACAATACGTGAATGCCATCCTCTTACTGGTAGTGCAACCATATCAGCAGCATATTTCAGAGGCATTCATTTTCATGGACAACAATTCATGCCCCCATCTTGCACATCTTGTGAATGACTTCCTTCACGGTAATGACATTGCTTAACTAGATTGACCAGCATGTTCTCCAGACATGAACCCTATTAAACATGCCTGGGATAGATTGGAGCTGTTTATGGATGACATGACCCACCAACCATTCTGAGGGATGTACACTGAATCGCCATTGAGGAGTGGGACAATCTGGACCAACAGTGCCTTGATGAACTTGTGGATAGTATGCCACGACATTTACAGGCACGCGTCATTAGAGGTACCAGTGTATACAGCAATCTGGACAACTATCTCTGAAGGTCACACTGTATGGTGGTACAACATGCAATGTGTGATTTTCAGGAGCAATAAAAAGTGGGGAAATGATGTTTATGTTGATCTCTAATCTAATTTTCTGTACAGGTTCAGGAACTCTCGGAACTGGGTGATGCAAAACTTTTTTTTTATGTGTATACAAAAATTTTTCCCACTTGAACTCTACTTTCCTATCTGAAATAAAATGGCGGAATTAATTCTGGTGAGGATCTTTTAATCTTGCCTACAGATGCAAAATGAGTAACTGAAAAAAAATCGAAAAATCCAAAAACCAGCTTTTTTTATGTAAAATATGTTAGGCTTGCTTTCCATAACTTACCTGTATATTGACAATATAAAGAAAAGGGTAGATTGTAACTCACCATAAAGATGACACATTGAGTTGCAGACAGGCACAATGAAAAGACTTCCACTTTTAGCTTCTGGCCAAAGCCGAAAACAAAGGAAACACATACACACACACACATATATTAATTCATGCAAGCAAGCACACTTCACATTCCATCTCTGGCAGCTCAGACCAGTCTGAGCTCCCAGAAATGGTGGTCATGTGTGCATGAGGTGTTCTTGCTTGTGTCAATGAGTGTGTTTGTATTTCCTTTACTGAAGACAGATTTGGCCAAAGGCTAAATGTGTAACAGTCTTGTTGTGCCTGTCTGAAATCTGTCCTTTTCCTTTGACTGTTGATATTCCAACCTGGAATTTCCACTGTTTGATTTTATCTGCATAATGGGTTGTTGCTGTGTAAATCATGTGAATACATTGGGCAACGATTATCACTATGCACAAGACTCAGTTTGTTTTGCTAATTATGAATTTAGTGATAATTTATAATTTTTCAGCACATGTTTATTAAAAAGACTATCGAACTTGGAAGCAGCTTATCTTTGTAAATACTGACCTTATGATTAGACAGAATAATAAAAGAAATGATGATAATTGAGAAAAGAACAAAACTGCAAGGTAAAAACTACCAAATCATAGGCTCATATACAATAAATCTTTTGGAATAAAAGTAAGGGAGGACAGAGTGTGTTTTATCAATAGTTGAGGTGGTCAATAAATACATTGTCAGATGTGTACAAAGAGTACCATAAAATATTAATAAGATTACTTACAATATGTACACTTAATAACTGAGTTATACATAACTTTGAATGCTGTAGGTTCTTCAGTGGTGCTGAGTTATGTACAAACAGAATAAAGTTCATGACTGAGACAGATAGTCTTGATATCTGATACACTCAGCAAGTTGCTGAATATTAGTAATGTTCAGTAGTGTCGTGCTCTGTTGGTGTAATGTCCTCTCTGCAGTCTTCCTTACTAACGTTGGTAGGTCTATAAGTGTACTGGATCTCACGGGAATCTCTGGGTGCAGCTGCTTAAAAAGATACACTGGTCAGTCAGAGTGAGGTCATGTCAGTTCAGTGTTATTTGGTGGTGTGTATGTGTGGCACCCTCTCACTGGAGATTGTGAGAGATGGAAGAGCGATAGCCCCCAAACAGTGAGTTGGAAGGATATTTAAGTGTGCCATCTCTCACACAGCCTGGAGCACACAGGGTGTGATCATCAAAGATGCCATTGATACTGTGGAGTCCACACAAAATAGCTTTGCCCTTTCTTGCACAAATGGCACTGTAGGGAAGTGGACAATGATAGTGATGGGGAATTTGTTGTGAATGATTCTAGTGTGGTAGGTGATATACAGTTTCACAGCTGAAGCCCATGCACAAATGTGTATCTTGCATAACTCATACACTACAGCTACCAAGCCTGCAAACAATCATATTAATACGCTATGTCAGTATGACGAATAATCTGACAAATACAGATGTTCAAAGTCAATAGTTTCTCATTAGGGAACTGAAAAAGAAATTGCCATTTAAACCAACGTTCAGCCAAGGCAAAAACTAATATGAACACAAGCTACCAGAAGAAAATCACATAATACTAAAAAATGTAACATAGTGCAGCAGACAACATCACTTACTAATATACTGACAATCTAAAATGAAGAACATTAGTCAAGTGGAAATTATGCATCACACCCCTGAAAACTAATTAGTAATATTAGTTAAAATTACAGTTTTCAGCTCCTTCTTCCACATATTTCTGAAGTAGTGAAGTACTGCAAAGTACTTGCTGTATTTTTCCTCTTCCCCTGTATTCTCTTTATTGTTTGTGCGATACAGCTAATAGTTGCTAAAACCCTTGTAAGCACAATTTTGCATAAGTTTTTTGCTTCCTTGTTTGCTTCTTCCAACAGAACTTTAATGGCACTGCATATAATCATGAGTGACTGATTATAAAGAACTTCCATTGCAATTATGGTGTGTGATGATTGTCTTAGTATGGAGTAAAGGAAAATGAGAACACTTGAAGTGCACAGATCACCAAGTGACAGACCCTTCAGAACAAGGTAAAAGATTATGCTGGCTGAGTACTACTGCGAAGTAACATCAAGGAGATGTGTCCTTCATAAAACTTAATGTGGCCATGAAACTTAGTACCATTAGTGCTGACAAATGAAGAACTCTGGAGATGTGATACTGAATTAAGTCATTTTTTCTTACTTATATTGTTTTCATATTATACATGGTCAAGTCATGTTTCTATGACCTTCACTGAAGTCTGACATCAACATGCAATAACCACTAACAGTTGGCCGGTAGCAGCAGCAGCAATGGAGGGTATATAAAGCATGTTGGGGTTATGTGGAAACCAGTGCAGCCATTGTCGTAATGTGGAAATTACATGGTTTATCTGATGTCCAAATGGGCATGATCATTGCTGTTTGGGCCAATGGTGGATGCATTTCTGAAAGAGCAAAGTTTGTAAACTGTTCACGTGCCATCATGGTTGAAATATACCATGCTTGGCAAAATGGCACTATCCGAAACCGGTGCCAAGGCAACTGTGATGCAGCATCGATTATAGATGATATGGGTGAACAATGACTGTTGAGATGTGAATGAATGAATAGACGTGCAACTGCTGAGCAACTGACTGCCCAGATTAACCAAGAGGTAACCAACAGAGTCTCCCCAATGACCATTCAGTAAAAATTACTTCATATGGGCCTCTGCAGTAGGTTCCTAATTCATGCACCCATGCCAACTGCTGTTCAGAAAATTGAGAAAAACAGTTCATCTAGTAAATTATAGCCCAATGAATGGTTTTGCAAACTAGAAAAAAAGAATATAATTCATATGCTGAAAACTTTCTTTAAAGAACTGTTTGTCCTGAACATTTGTCTTGGCTATTTCTTACAGCTTTTTTACTATTTGTCATAACTGAAGTTGCCTAACCCATAAAATTGCCCATATTTGCACCAGCTACTATTACACAAAATAATAAAATGATTTTTAAATGTGTAATTACTACTATGTAACTTAATAAATAATATTTCCTCTCGGGAGAAAACTAAGAGTCTGCATCAAAGGTTTCTGGGTTTGCGCACCTAAAATCATTTCAAACAAAGCTTTGGTCATCAAGCAAATTTACATTTTATGACAACTAGAATTGATTGCACAATACTCCTATTCAAAATAGTCTTCTCCATGTAAAACACAAGTATAATAATTACTGATTTGTTCTGAATAATTCAGTCTAAGTTCACTCACACCACTATCTCACAAACTGGCGGTGTATTTATGTGCACAGCACAGCACAGAACCAGTCCAGGGAAGAAGAAAAATCAAGTGATGTGAAATTGAGCTTCCTCCTTTACACACAAAATAATTTTTGTTGTTAATTGTAATGGTGACTTTTGCTTTACAAAATGATACCTGTTAGTTGTATTAGTTCCATTTTTATTCCTATAATCTTTGACAACAATTATCTTTAACATTATGTGTGTATGTGGTATTAATTCTCTGTCTCTCATGGCAACTCGGAAACATAATTCAACCCATTGGCTATTAGGTGTCCCTTACACCACACAAGAAGTTGGCAGCATAGAAAGGTTTTTCTACCATAGCGATCGTACTGCTCAGAAAAGAGAAAGCGTAGTGTAAGTATTTTTTCTTATCAGCTAGGTATACATTGTAACATTACAATATTGCTAAAATAAAGGAACAAAATCATTAGGGGGACAACAAATTGTGAAGGTCAATCATGCATCTAAACTCAGAGACTAAGGAGAAAAATATGTGTTTCTATGTTTTTATTTTACATCGTTTAATCAGTTGGTTCAGGAAGTCTGGCTTAATGTATTTTCCAGTGTCTCATGTTTATGTCAATAAAGTGATTTAATTTCATTGCAACAGTACCTGAGTGCTACTGTGTCACTTGACCGCATGGAATATTCAACAGTGTTGACTCACGACAAGCATATGGAATTATCAGTACATTCAATTTGCTGCACAACACCACGTTCCCGTCAAACAGTGGATCAGGCAACGAGATGAAGGTTACTGGGGCCTTTTTCGCAACTGAAAAATGTTTTTAGGAGATAACAAGTTGTGGCAAATGATGTGGGGCAGATTATTTATAAGGTGAAAAGTGAGACTGATTATGTTTATTCTCCCACACGGGTGGATGGCCACATGGAACGCTGATATACACTGAAGAGCCAAAGAAATTGGTGCACCATCCTAATATTGTGAAGGACACCCTCAAGCACGCAGAAGTGCTGCAACACAATGTGGCAAGGACTGAAGTAGTGCTGGAGGGAAATGACACCCTGAACTCTGCAGCGCTGCCTATAAATACGTAAGAGCAGAGATCTCTTCTGAGCAGCACGTTGCAAGGCATACCAGATATGCTCAGTAATGTTTATGTCTGGGGAAACTCGTGGCCAGCAGAAGTGTTTAAACTCAGACAAGTGTTCCTCGAGCCCAGGCCCATCAGAATTCACAATGGACATGAATGGATGCAGGTGATCAGACAGGATGCTTTCTTACTTGTCACCTGTCAGATCATATCTCGACATATCAGAGGTCCCATATCACTCCAACTGCACATACTCCACGCCATTACACAGCCTCCATCAGCTTAACTGTCCCCTGCTGACATGCAGGGTCCATGGATTCATGAGGTTGTCTCCATACCTGTACACATCCATCCGCTCAATACAATTTGAAACAAGAGTCGTCCGACCAGCCAACATGTTTCCAGTCATCAACAGTCCTATGTTGGCCAAGGCTAGGCATAAAGCTTTGCATTGTGCAGTCATCAAGGGTACAGAAGTGGGTCTTTGGCTCCAAACACCCATATCAATAATGCTTCATTGGATGGTTTGCACGCTGACACCTGTTGGCGATCCGGCATTGAAGACTGCAGCAATTGTGAAAGGGCTGGTATTCTGTCACGTTGAATGGTTCACTTCAGTCATCGTCCTACTCTTGCAGGATCTTTTTCCAGCCACAGCAATATTGGAGATTTAACGTTTTACTGGAGTCCTGATATTCCTGGTACACTCATGAAATGGTCATACAGGAAAATCCCCACTTTATCGCTACCTCAGAGATGCTGTGTCCCATCACTTGTGTGCCGACTATAACATCATGTTCAAACTCACTTAAATCTCGATAACCTCCCATTGTAGCAGCAGTAACTGTTCTAACAACTGGACCGGACACTTGTCTTATCTAGGCGTTGCTGACCGCAGCACTGTATTCTGCCTGTTTACATATCTCTGTACTTGAATACACATGCCTATACCAGTTTCTTTAGTGCTTCAGTGTAGTTTAGTGTGGCACAACACTATGATTTTATCGATTTCATTAATGGTTCAAATGGCTCTGAGCACTATGGGACTTAACTTCTGAGGTCATCAGTCCCTTAGAACTTAAAACTTCTTAAAACTAACTAACCTAAGGACATCACACACATCCATGCCCGAGGCAAGATTCGAGCCTGCAACCGTAGCAATTTCATTAATGGGTTGGTCAAGCTGCAATGGTACAATACAGTGTCCACATGCCTGAATCAGATTATCATGTGAAATTTTTCCAACAAGACTACGCCCCATGTGCTTTCCACTGTGGTTCCACACTGGAAATTAAGCAGATGAACCCGTTTCTTCCCCCATGTGGAAGTTGGTTGGTGGGGTGACATGAAAAGAATTATACTTCATCTCCCACACTATGTATGATCAACTGGGTTCTGTCAAAAGACAGCTGCTCTGTCTCATAACTTGGGTTCCCTTCTACAGCTTCACAAGACAAGCAACACTCCTAGTGGGCTGTGTGGTGCTGAAAATTACACACTTGACTTAGGCCTGAGCACACCATTGACATGGACGTTCAGTGTGGCAGATGCTAACAAATCACTACTGGGTGCCCATTTTTTATGTCATTTCCATTTGTGTCCCAATATAAGAGATGGATTACTTAACCACAGTAATAGTGATGATTCTGTATCTCGTACTATTGGGAAATCGTCTATTCCTACACCTCTGATATCGACAGGTTCCTACACCTCATCAACAAAAGAGCTTCAGGACTGGAACCAGTTGCTAAAGAAATAGCTGGCTATGGCAGAGCAGATGTTTGTAGACATCGAGATTGAACGTTCAAATTTAGTGAATGAAAACTTAGTTTCACACAAAATTTTAAGGGGCAAAACCAGAAGCTATGTAAGATCGATCATCAACTGACAAGGTTACCGATTAATACGATTTCCAACACCAACTGACTTCACCTTCAAACCCTTACTTAACGCAGTTCTACAAGGCGTGGAAAAACTGTGGAAAATGACTAACAAACTTAGTGCCTCTTCCATGAAAGATAAAAAAAATGTACTTACCTAAACGAGAAATAGCTCAGATCTTATTGGAGTTGGATGCTGTGGACACAAGGATCAGTGAGGATTTAAAACAGTTACCTCAAGGGGCGATTCGAAACATTCACAAATGTATTGACCAGCAGGAACTGTCAGTGACGCAGAGCCGGCCGCTGTGGCCGAGCGGTTCTAGGCGCTTCAGTCTGGAACCCCTCGACCGTTACGGTCGCAGGTTCGAATCCTAGCTTGGGCATGGATGTGTGTGATGTTCTTAGGTTAGTTAAGTTTAAGTAGTCTTAAGTTCTGGGGACTGCTGACCTCAGATGTTAAGTCCCATAGTGCTCAGAGCCATTTTGCACCAGACGCAGACTTCGAGAGATAACTACAGAGCAATTACAGAATTACAGGTCAGTGACACTGACTCGAGTGAAGCACCACTTCCTCCCAATGTTATAAGAGCTTTGTTCTTTCCCCATTTTTCTAGGAAACGTGACATTACTGACAATACGGTCCACAGAGTAAGTCTCATCTTCCATAAATCCCAGCATCTTGTGCCAGCAGAGTTACATGTCACAGAAGCAGCTATCGAAAAACTGTTAAATTCTGTTGTCATGTGGCCATCAAAGAGACCATGGGCCTCCCACCACCCACTTGGTACCTAGAAAGGACGGCACATACATAATGTGCATTGCCTACCGGGAACTGAATGCCTGAATAGCACTTGACAGGTATCCGATCCCTAATGTTCATGACTTTGCCCAATTGTTGGCTGATGCTTCCCCATTTTGTGTTACTTACTGAAAAAAGGCATACCTACAGATTCTAATGGCACTAGAGGACATCTCCAAAACCACCATCGTTATTCCTTTCAAACTATATGAATTACTGTACGAGTTAAAAAAACTTCTCCCAGACTTGGTAGCGTTTCGTTGAAGGGCTGTCAGTCATCTTCTATTCTGTTTCCCACACTTAAACGATCTACTAATTTTCTCCGCTTGGCCTGAACAGCATAAAGAGCACTAGTACCTGGTCTTCAGTTCAATGGAGAAACTCAGAATAGCAGTAAAAAAAGGAAAAATGCCAGTTACGCAAGCAGGAGGTTAAAGTCTTTGGCCAATCAGTCACGTGGGACAGAATCAAACCCATGCAAGAACATACAGAACCCAGCAAACACCACGCCCAACAATGATTGATGAGCTTCGGACATTTCATGGAATGATACAGTTTTGTAAGCATTACATTCTTCAAGCTGCAAAGATTCAAACCCCCCCCCCCCCCCCAACTAATACTTGACGGTTGAAAATACTTGGTGTAAACAGCCTCTGCAATGGAACTTTGAGATATGTGTCTGACAATATCGAAGAGTTCTTTCGCAGTGCCATTATCTTGGCACATCCTTCACCCTGAGCACAATTGGCCATAATGTCAGATGCCAGTGAAACTACAGCCAGGGCAGTCCTACAACAAACAGTAGGTGGCCAAGGGCAACAACTTCCATTCATTCTGCAGAAATTCACTGAGTCACAATAAATGAAGTCAGCTTACGAGTAGCAATTTTTGGCTCAGCATGAAGCCATTAAAGATTTTCGTGATGACAATGAAGGATGCCCACAAATTATATTCACTGATCACCGACCACTGGTAAATGTGATACGAAAACTCAGTAAGAACTACACTTCTCGCCGATTCTGTCATCTGGATTACACTGGGCAATTCACTACGGACATTTGTCATGTTAATGCGGCCACCAATGTGGTTGAATCAGATTAACACACAGAGTGCCACGACAAGCATTAATGAAATGGCAAAGGAACTAAAGGAGGAGCAACAGACAACACTACTCTCAACAGACAACAACAGGTTAGCTGTGGAGCCAGTACAGTTTCCTGGCGCAGAAGTCCACCTGTGGTGCGATACTTCACAATGCAGAATACAATTACTGGTCCCATAAAAGTTCCACAGAGCTATTTTCAACAACCTGCTTGACTTTTCGCACCCCACCATCTCCCCTACCATCAAGTTAGTCATGGGGCATTTCGTGTGGCCCAGCACTAAAGCCAACTGCAGGAAGTGGACCCATACTTGCATCGACTCCCATGGCGCAAAGTCGAGTGCCATGCCTTTCCACAACACAGACAAGACGAAATTCCTAATGGAAGGTTACAGCACATCCATCTAGATCTAGAGGAACCACTGCCAGAATCAAATAGTTTCCACTATACATTGTCAGCCATAGATAGAATGACACGCTGAGTGGAAACAGTTCCACACGTGGACATGACAGCCGAAAAGACTGCGCTTACCTTCCTAAAGAATGTGGGTCATACGCTTCGGCTCCCTCACATCATTATTAACCAGTGACCAGGGCCGACGATTCGAGCCTCACTTGTTTGCAGTGTTATACAAACTGTGCAGTTTTGTCTTGTTTTGTGTTGTTTTAGGGCGCAAAAACAATTGAGGTCATACGCGCCCACGTCAAAATTATAGAACATGGAGACAGAGCGGAATTAAAGAAAAAACTACTATACGTCAATTCCAATTGACATAAGAGGAGACAGCTAGACACAGGGACGTAGAGAAAGGGCTACAAAAGACACCTCAGAGAAACGGAGGTCCGAAACAAAAAATTAAATGACCTTCGCCATATTGCTTTGACTGACAAAAAAAAGTAAAACGCCGTCGACAGCCCGCCTGTCATTTGCTGAAACACCTGATAACTCAGACGGCAAACCCAAGTGGGAACGTAAACGGTTAAAAAATGGACATTATGTCAGGAAGTGGTAGACAGTTAGAACTTCGGCGCAATGTGTACAAAGTAGTGGGGGAGATCCACTTATCAAACGACGATGGCTAAAACATCACTGCGGTTTTAGTTAAAATGACCTCCTCCTAGATGGAGGGCCGAGAGGAGGTTGTCCAAGCCGCTGGTAGAGGCTTAATAATACTGAGCTTCTTCCCATGAATGGAGGACCAATGGCGATGGCAAAGGGACACCGCCTCCTGACAGATGGCAACAGAGAGATCATTGGAGGGAATATAGGAACTAGTGGGATAAGGTGCGAGGACTGCAGCCTTGGCAGCAGCATCAGCAGCCTCGTTTCCTGCAGACTGATATGACTAGGTACCCTCATAAACTTCACAGTGGTTCCACCAAAAGTGAGCAAGTAACAGTTTTCCTGGACCTGTTGCGCTAAGGGATGGGCGGTGTACAGCGCACATAGACTTTGAAGGGTGCTGAGAGAGCACACCCATCACCATGGTTAGTCCGAGAGCCATCAGTGTACACAAAGGAACTATCGCGAGGTTCCATGCAAAGGTCGTGACACTGAAGGCGATAGCTGGCCGCTGTGGCCGAGCGGTTCTAGGCGCTTCAATCCAGAGCCGCGCGACTGCTACGGTCGCGGGTTCGAATCCTGCCTCGGGCATATATGTGTGTGATGTACTTAGGTTAGTTAGGTTTAAGTAGTTCTAAGTTATAGGGGACTGATGACCTCCGATTAGGTTAGTTAGGTTTAAGTAGTTCTAAGTTATAGGGGACTGATGACCTCTGATGTTAAGTCCCATAGTGCTCAGATCCATTTGAACCATTTGAAGTGAAGGTGATAGAGTGAGGCTGGAGTAGTGCCCTTCAGAAGCAAATGAAGTCCAAGGTTAATATGGACCACTTTATGAAGGTGGTGAAGGGTTCACAACCAATGGGAAAGCTGCAGGTAGTGTGAAGCTAAGCTGCTGGATCAAACGCCAAAAGTGGACTGCAGGAAGTAAGAGAGAGGAGGGACCTGCCGCATAATGGAGATCAAAAGAATCATTGAAGAATGAGGCATAGGATGGGTGGCCACACATGGCAGACAAATGGCATGCATACCTACTGAGGAGAAAGTCACGGTGGTAGAATAGTGCTAGTTCAGCAGCTTCAGCATACAGACTCAACCGAGCTAGTGTAAGGGGAGCCACTGGCCAAAGAGATGCCACAACGATGGATAGTGTTGAGACAGCGTAAGAGGGATGGTTGTGCAGACACACAAACAAAGCACTGATAGCCGAGTTTCGAACGGACATACAAACGGAGGAGGGTGGTTCGATTGGCACATCAGGAAGTACCATTAAGGATACATAGGACATTGAGGAACTGTGTACAGCAGACTGCCAGGTAAGACACATGGGAGAACCAAGACAGTTTCCTATCGAGCATGAGCCCCAGGAATTTCATAATTTCAATGAACGGTAGAGCAACAGGCCCGAGATATAAAGATGGCGGGAAAAATCAATTGCGCCGCCGGAAATTTATACAGACGGTTTTGTCAGTGGAGAAACGAAAGTAACTGTCGATGCTCCAGGAAAAGACGATCAAGACACGGCTTAAGACGCCGTTCAGTTAGATAGGTCCGTGGAGAACTGCAATAGATGGCAAAATCGTCAACAAAAAGGGAGCCAGAGATGCCTGGTAGGTGACAGGCCATTATAGGATTAATGGCGATAGCTAAGAGGACGACGCTCCAGATGGAACCCTGAGGCACACCGTTTTTCTGGATAAAGGTTCGGACAAGGCAGAACTCACACGCGACTTGGAAACTCCATCTTTTAAAAATTTCTGAAGGAAACAGGGCAGGTGGCCACGGAAGCCCCGTGTGCAAAGAGTACACAGTTCTCCAGCAGGTGTCGTAGGCCTTCTCCAAATAGGGAAACACGGCCACTGTCTGGGGTTTCCGCAGAAAATCATTCATGACATGGGTGGACAAGATGGTCAACTGCAGAACGTCGCTCTCGAAATCCACATTGTGCAATCGTTAGTAAATTGCAAGACTCGAGGCACCATACCAGCTGGGCACGAATCATACATTCCATTGCCTTGTAAACGCAGCTGGTGAGAGAGATGGGGTGGTAGCTAGGAGGAAGCTTTTTGTTCTTAATGGGCTTAGGTGTGGGAATGACGGTGGCTTCACGCCAACGGCCGGAAAACGTGTCTTCTGCCCAGATGTGTTTGTACGTGTTAAGCAGAACGTGCTTGCCCGCAAGAGAAAGGTTCTGCAACATCTGAGTGTGGACAGCGTCTGGCTCTGGGGCGGAGGATGGGGATGAACTGAGAGCGTGATCTAGCTCACTCATAGCAAAGGCGGCACTGTAGCAGTCACGATTCTGAGAAGAGAAGGGTATCACCTGAGCATCCTCCGCTCGTTTCCAATGGAGAAAGGCAGGGTGATATGGGAAGAACTCGAAATTTCCGTAAAATGGTGGCCCAAGGTGTTGGAGATAGCAATAGGGTCCACAATAACATCGTCTGCTGCTGTAAGGCCGGAAATTGGGGATTGGATCTTGCTCCCAGAAAGCCATTGCAAGTTGGCCCACACGACAGAGAAAGGGGTCGAACTGTTAAAAGAACTAGTGAATGAAATCCAGCTAGCTTTTTTGCTATCCCGAAGAAAGCGACGACATCTGTTTATAATGAATGCAGTTTGTCATCATAGGATGACTGTTAAAAACGTGGAGAGGACGTCTCTGTGCACGCATTGCGTCGCGGCGTGCCTCACAAGGGACTGGGACACGGCATGGTAAAGAGGAAGTGTGAGAAATAGAACATTAGGCAGCAGTAAGGATAACGTTTCTGAGATATTCCACATGGTCATCACAACTGGGGAAATCCTGTTCTTCGAAGGCTCCTAGGGAGGAGTAAAGCCCTCCAGTCAGCCTTAGTAAGCTGCTATTTGGGTTTTCATATGGGTGGTGTTGGAGTCAGCAAATGGATAGCACATGGGAAGTGGTTACTCGAGTAGATATCAGAAAGAAAGATCAATTCAAGACGATGGGCAAGCTGGGCAGTGCAGAAGGATAGGTCCAAAAGGGAATAGGTGTGCAAGGAGTTGGAAAGGAAAATGTGTGCTCCAGTGTTAAGGCAGAAGAGCCTGAGTTGATTAAGATCAGCCAAGAGGGCACATCTCTGACAGGTTCTGGGAGAACTCCAAAGTGGATGATATGCATTAAAGTCACCGAGTAGCAGAAATGTGGGTGGTAGCTGCCCAATAAGCTGAAGGAAGTCTGCCCTGCTGACATCGAATGATGCCGGAAATAAATGGTAGAGGGAAAACGTCAGGTGAGGAAGGAAAAGGCGAACTGCAACAGCTTGAAGATGGGTAGTCAGGGAGATGGGTTGACTGTGAACATCATCCTGTATGAGCAGCTTGATACCTTCATGAGATGGAATGCCGACTTCAGAGGGAAGGTCAAAATGAACTGGGAAGAAATGTGAGAGCTCAAAGCAGTCGTGAGGACGCAAATTTGTTTCATGATGGCAGAGTACAAGGGGCTGCTGCGATGTTGAAAGCAGCCATAAATCCTCTTTGTGGGACGCAAGGCCACGAACAATCCATTGGAGGAGAGTCATGATGAGAAAGAGATGAAGGGGTGTCACCTCAGTGGTTGCTGAGTGACCGCCTGTGAAGAATTGCTGCTGCAGGGCACAGAAGCAGGAAGGTCATGCTCCATGAGGTCCACAGAAGAATCGGTTTGCTTGTGCTGTCGGTCTGTGGTGTCCAACGCAGAAAAATGGTTGGTGGTGCGCACCGGCAACACGGAGGCCGGCTGGGCTAGGTATCACATAGCAACATGGTCAAAGAGTATCTTCGAGTCAGTGAAGGAGAAGACCATTTGCCTTTGGTGTTCTTCTTCGAAACTTTCCGGTTAGCAGAGAAAGATTCGGATGTTGCTTGGCTGGAGGGCCGTAGGAAGTCTTCACAGGAGTACTCCTTCTGCCCATTCCAGCATACCCGTTGTGTAGCTCTGGTGGCTTAGCCCCTTGAGGCTAGAGTTTGAGGTTGATGGTTTGTTGCACAGCTGGATTGGGGGGGGGGGGTCTGGGTGGCGATGCTACTTTGACACTGGGCGATTTCACAACCTCAGAGCTGCATTTGAGGTCGTATGTCAGTGCGGCCATGTTCTTCATGGAGCGAGGGGTAACAAGAACAGAACTACAGGTGCCAAACAGGAGAACGCAGGGTTTGCAACTAGCCAATAACTTATCCTTCACACAGATCTCCTGGACAGCCTGCTCATCAAGATACACAGGTCATTCCAGAGAGGAGGCGGCATGGCCGCCATTGCAGTAGATACAGCCGGGAGAAGGAGGTGGACAATCGCCCTCGTGCACATCCGTACGCAGGTTACACATTTGGCTGGGTGTCGACAAGACGTTCTAGTGTGGTTGAAACGACGACACTGGTAGCAGCGCATTGGGTTCAGAATGTACGAGTGGACTGTGATAATTTCATAGCCTCCTTTGATCTTGGACGAAAGCACCACTCCATCAAAGGTGAGGAAAAGAGTACCGGTGGGCACTAAGAAGGAATCTACCTTTTTCATCACCCGATGCGTGGCAATGACACCCTGATCAGAGAGGTAAGACTGGATTTCGGCTTCAGTCAGACTGTCAAGCAGCCTAGAGTAAATAATCCACGGGAAGAATTCCGAGCTCTATGGGCCTCGACACGAATAGGGTAGATGTGGAAAAGCGAGGTGGCAAGCAGTTGTTGTGCTTGAGAATCAGTAGTAGTCACCAAAAGAAAAGTGCCATTCCACAAACGAGAGCAGGATTTCACGGGGCTGGCAATTGCATCAGCACTTTTGTGAATAGTAAACGAATTTACATCGATGAAGGACTGACCGCCTTCAGTACGTGTGGCCACGAGGAACTGTGGTGCAGCTGGAAGGGTCTTTGAATCGTTAGCCTCATTCCGTTTACATTTCGTAGACGTTGATTGTAAGGATGACTGGCTCATTGCGAGAAAGTCCCCCACGAGTGCCAGCGTCTCCGATAGCACGCTCCTTCCAACTGGCGGCCCCCTTCACAAGAGGGTGCAGCCGCCTTAGGTGATTGTTCACACCTCAGGGCACACCTCCAGAACACCTGACAGAGGGATCAATCGGCATTTTGGGAAGATAGCAGCCAAGGCAATTGCCCCTCCCTGGACCTTGCCTGTTCCAGGGGGTACGTGTGAACCCTACCTGTCGACCCGGGGCTGGGAATTACGCGTTACCCGGTCACATGTTACGTTTCAGACGTGTGGGCCGGCCTTCAGGAGCGCACAGGGAGGAAGAAGAAAAATAGGAACCTCAAACGCCGAAGCGAAGGAACGAGAGGAGAAGGGAACGAAACACAATGGTGAGACTGTTCTTATGTCACCGATAGACGATGCGGAACACTCCCAATAACACCTCAGACATGTTCCCCAAGGGAGAGGAAAAATAATAGCAAGTGGATAGACATGCAACACCGAAGGGAAAAGATGCTGCAAAGGCTGTAGCCCTGTGGTAACCAAGCACGAACCTGTCAAAGAGTGGCGAGCCCCTAGGGGTAAGAAAAAAAAAACCTGCAGTGTCCATCGCTTTCTATGTCATACCGCCCTCAAAGTAATGGTCTTGTCGAACGATAGCACCACACCACCACACACTTAAGGCAGCTCTCATGTGCCGAAGCCCTGTCGAGGGTATCGCTGGGCATATGTACTGCCTACAAAGAAGATTTGCAGTCGTCATTGTCAGAGATTTTGTACGGCGGATGTCTTGTTCAGCTTGCTGATTTTCTGACTCTGTCGTTGCATCTGGCCAACAGTGAGCTACCAGCATTTGTAACAGGGGTGAAATAACATATCGCCCACATCCGCAGACACCCCCTGTCCCCCTCGTCTCAGGCGCACAGCGTGCTTCAAAAATTTGTGCACAAGACACTGAAGGACTGCGGGCACGTCTACATCTACATCCATACTCCGCAAGCCACCTGACAGTGTGTGGCGGAGGGTACTTTGAGTACCTCTATCGGTTCTCCCTTCTATTCCAGTCTCGTATTGTTCGTGGAAAGAAGGATTGTCGGTGTGCCTCTGTGTGGGCTCTAATCTCTCTGATTTTATCCTCATGGTCTCTTCGCGAGATATACGTAGCAGGGAGCAATATACTGCTTGACTCCTCGGTGAAGGTATGTTCTCAAAACTTCAGCAAAAGCCCGTATCGAGCTACTGAGCGTCTCTCCTGCAGAGTCTTCCACTGGAGTTTATCTATCATCTCCGTAACGCTTTCGCGATTACTAAATGATCCTGTAACGAAGCGCGCTGCTCTCAGATGGATCTTCTCTATCTCTTCCGTCAACCCCATCTGGTACGGATCCCACACTGGTGAGCAGTATTCAAGCAGTGGGCGAACAAGTGTACTGTAACCTACTTCCTTTGTTTTCGGATTGTATTTTCTTAGAATTCTTCCAATGAATCTCAGTCTGGCATCTGCTTTACCGACGATCAACTTTATATGATCATTCCATTTTAAATCACTCCTAATACCTACTCCCAGATAATTTATGGAATTAACTGCTTCTAGTTGCTGACCTGCTATATTGGAGCTAATGATAAAGGATCTTTCTTTCTATGTATTCGCAGCACATTACACTTGTCTACATTCAATTGTCATTCCCTGCACTATGCATCAATTAGTTGCAGATCCTCCTGCATTTCAGTACAATTTTCCATTGTTACAACCTCTCGATTAACTACAGCATCATCCGCAAAAAGCCTCAGTGAACTTCCGATGTTATCCACAAGGTCATTTATGTATATTGTGAATAGCAACGGTCCTACGACACTCCCTTGCGACACACCTGAAATCACTCCTACTTCGGTAGACTTCTCTCCATTGAGAATGACATGCTGCGTTCTGTTATCTAGGAACTCTTCAGTCCAATCACACAATTGGTCTGATAGTCCATAAGCTCTTACTTTGTTCATTAAACGACTGTGGGGAACTGTATCGAGACATTACGCGGAATCAGCGGCGACGAGTAAAAATGTGTGCCGGATCGGGATTCAAACCCGGAATCTCTTTCTTCTTAAGCAGATGCGTTAGCCACTGCGCCATCCAGGACACAGTGCTATCGCAACTGCCTCACTGCTGCCCCGCACTCTCACCGTGCGCCACCTATCAGCAGTTCCTGTCCATTTCCTCCACTCTCACTGCTGTGAGATACCCGCCTGGAGGTCAGACATACTTGTGTGTCTGCACTGAAGAAGGCGGATCCACTGCCCATCGAGGCGAATCAATTATATGAATTCCTGGTGCCTGTTCTTTCGAATCTACCATCTTGTGTACCGCTGTTCCATGAGAGAGATGTCATGGTGCAACCGCTCGCCACCATCACTGAATCACAGTTCTCTGGTAACGCATCAATGACGGAATAAAGTAAGTGAATCTTCAGGGTCATGTTGCAGCCCACGACATTATAAACATGAATGAGGTCGTCCACAGGATCCCTGCAATTTTCGGCTCTCCCGTCCCCCATGAACGGTGTTGTCACGACTCAGGAACCAGAGTTGTTCGGTGTGTCAGCAAGGAGATTCGACTGCTACCATCATTATATCAAAAGTTCGGCTGTACGCTTCGGAAAATCTAAATCACTAATCAAATCACTGAGTTTACACTGTATGATTTTGTATGGTTCTCCAGATGGTGATGTTGGTATAAATGTGGGGTAAGTGGTCAGTGTCACTGGCTAATGATTGCACTTTTTCAGCTGTATGTATGGGTTCAGCACATTCAGCACCATCAATGTCACTGCTTGCTTGTGGTACATGTAGGGGAACAGGAACAGGAAATCCTTCGCCAATAGCAGCAGGGAGAATAACAGATGGAATGTCAGGATATTAAATTTTCCACTTTCTCTTAGTATTGACTCCTTTCCTCAAGGATGGTACCATACAAAAATAGCAATCCGACGAATGACTTGTGAGCTCACGCCAAATGGCAGGCACACCAAGCTTCATGGAGACATTTTTACCATGTATTCAAGCATTCAATGCCAACGGCCTTGCCGCAATGGTAACACCGGTTCCCGTCAGATCACTGAAGTTAAGCGCTGTCGGGCAGGGCTAGCACTTGGATGGGTGACCATCAGGCCTGCCGAGCGCTGTTGGCAAGCAGGGTGCACTCAGCTCTTGTGAGGCAAACTGAGGAGCTACTTGATTGAGGAGTAGCGGTTCCAGTCTCGGAAACTGACATACGGCCGGGAGAGCGGTGTGCTGACCACGTGCCCCTCCATATCAGCATCCAGTGACGCGGCGGTCGGACGGTTCCGTTGGGCCTTCATGGCCTATTTGGGTGGAGTTAGTCAGTTAGTCATTCAAGCATTCAATGTAGACGAAAAGATGCATCACACGTGTAGAGCCCACGATTTATCTTGGCCTCCAACTCGACACCCGAAATACAAGGCGTGTGCTTGTTTCACTGCTTTAGTCAGTGGTTGCCTTCTTGAACCGCAAATAACAGCTGAAGTAATGTTACAAAAGTTAGTAGGTTTGTTATTGCAGGTGTGGAGCATTTCTGCGAAAGCGTACACGCGCAATAATACAATTAAGTTTCAACACTTCACCTCATGTATTCACTGCCAACCACCAAGACACACAAGAGAAGCAACACCCCACAAGAGCACGCAGCCGTGACAAACGACAATTAAAATCACGTCAGGTTTTTACATTCTACATTGCTCGCTTTACTTGATGACGCTTACATGAATAATGGTATAAAGCAATGTTGCTAAATTGCACCGAAAGCGTCACCTCAGTCTCTCACGGCGTCGGAACCCTTGTTATAATGATCCTTGAGTGTAAATCTGAAAGCCGGCCGCTGTGACCGAGCGGTTCTAGGCGCTTCAGTCTGGAACTGCGCGACCGCTACGGTCTCAGGTTCGAATCCTGCCTCGGGTATGGATGTGTGTGATGTCCTTAGGTTGGTTAGGTTTAAGTAGTTCTAAGTTCTAGGGGGCTGATGCCCTCAGATGTTAAGTCCCATAGTGCTCAGAGCCATTTGAACCATTTTTTTGTAAATCTGAAATGTTAACACATTATTTATTTGGAACCCTGAGATAGGAGACAATTGTAATCTTGATATCCTTGTCCAGCACATCTACATCTGTAAAACACTGTTACCTTCGTTTCTGTAAAAAACAAAACGTGAAAATTTGTGGACCAGTGTAAGGCGCCTCAGTTATTGGTTGACATCCCTTTGGGCATAAAGTAGTCTATGGGGTACCATCGTGGACGATGCCCCTGGCCATTCTGCACAGATCATTACTGTCATTCTTAAGAGAACTAGTGGTGGCCGTTGGATCTATCGTTTGCGAAACACGAAGTGGTCGGCTCGCCCACCAAACTGAAAACCTCTGGAATTTTTATCTCCACTGAAAAATCAAAACAGGAGAGCTACAAGGAAAGATCAACGACTCCTAAGGACGTGAGCGGCTGCTCAATACGGTCCTGCGCTGCCATAATTCCGAATGAAACTCAGCGTCAGTATTCTCTGTACGGAACCGCTTTATAACATGTATTAGAGCTCGAGATCAGCATTTTGCGCACTTTATGTGGGAGTCCTAACAATAAATGAAAGCACCATGCCTAAGTTACGATGTTGTGTCCATCTGGTTCAGCAGAGTGCACTTTCCTGCCTCATCTTATGCTGATGCGTTAATTTGCTAGAGGTTGACAAGTTACATGCACGTGCCCTCGGAGTCTTTGGCGGCAGTAGTTTTTCTCCTGACGAGGACGGTGAAGCTAGCCAGCCATTGAAAGCTCGAAAATCTTATTGGAATTGACAAGGCTTGAAAAACGAGAAGATTTTATTCAAGTAACATGCACGTTATGGCACTGAACACCTGTTCGAAGGCTTTTTCGAGTTCTACATAAAAAGGTGTACAGTTCCACAAGGAGATGAAAATCTAATAGTCATGGGGGATTGGAATCCGATTGTAGGGGAAGGAATAGAGAAAAGGGTTACGGGAGAATATGGTCTTTGTAATAGGAATGAGAGACGAGAGAGACTAATTGAGTCCTATAACAAATTTCATCTGGTAGTAGTGGAGTATTTAAGAAAAGAGAAGGAGGTATACCTGGAAACGGCCGAGAGATACGGGAAGATTTCACTTGAATTACGTCATGGTCAGGCAGAGGATCCGTTTGGACTGTAAGGCGTTCCCAGAGGCACATATCGATTCAGATCACAATTTACAGATCACAATTTAATAATGATGAAATGTAGGCTGAGACAGAATCAATATGCAAGGAAGTGGGATACGGAAGTACTAAGGAATGATGAGATATGCTTGAAGTTCTCTGAGGTTCTAGATAACTGCGATAATGAAAAGGCTACTACGCAGTTCAGTTGAAGAGGAATGGACATTCCTAAAAAGTGAAATCACAGAAGTTGGGAAAGAAAACGTAGGTACAAAGAAGATAACTGGGAAGAAACTGTGAGTAACAGAAGAAGCATTCAGCTCACCGACGAAAGAAGGAAGTACAGAAATGTTCAGGCAATTCAGAAAAAACAAGTCACTTAGGAATGAAATAAACAAGAAGTGCAAGGAAGCTAAGGCGAAATGGCTGCATGAGAAATGTGATGAAATCGAAAAAGAAATGATTGTCGGAGGGATTGAGTCAGCACGTAGAAAAGTCAAAAGCGATGGCGGTAACATTGAGAGGAGAGAGAAAATAGGTGGAAAGAGTACATTGAAAGCCTCTATGAGGGAAAGGACTTGTCTGATCACGTGACAGAAGAAGAACAGGAATCGACAGGGAAGAGATAGGGGATCCAGTATTAGAAGCAGGATTTAAGAGAGCTTTGGAAGGCTTAAGACCAAATAAGGCAGGAGGATACGTAAAATTCCACCGGAATTTCTAAAATCATTTGGGGAAGGGGCAACTACTATTCACGCTGGTGTGTAGAATGTATGAGACTGTCGATATACCATCAGACTTTCGGAATAACATTATCCACAAAATTGCGAAGACTGCAAGACCAACGAGTGCGAGAATTGTCGCACAATCAGCTTAACAAATCATCCATACAAGTTGCTGACGAGAATAATATACAGAACAATGGAAAATAAAACTGAGCAACTGTTAGATGACGATCCGTTTGGCTTCAGGGAAGGTAAAGGCACCAGAGAGGCAGTTGCATTTGATGATGGAAGAAAGACTGAAAAAAACAAAAAGGACACAATTTCATAGCATTTGTTGACCTGGTAAAAGCGTTCGACAATGTCGAATTGCACAAGATGTTCGAAATTCTGACGAAATAGGGGTAAGCTATAGGGAAAGACGGGTAGTATACAATATGCACTGAAACCAAGAAGAAACAATAAAAGTGGGAGATCAAGTACCAAGTTCTCTGATTAAAAAAGGTGTAATACAGGGATGCAGTCTTACGCTCCTACTGTTCAACCTATACATTGAAGAAGTAACGTCGGAAATAAAAGAAAGATTCGAGAGTTGGATTAAAATTCTTGGTGAAAGAATATCAATGGTAAGACTTGCTGGTGACATTGCTGTCCTCAGTGAAAGTGAAGAAGAATTACAGCATGTATTGGAATGTCTAACGAGAACGGAATACGGATTAAAAAGAAATCGAAGAAAGAAGAAAGTAATGAGAAGTTGCAGAAATGGGAACAGCGAGAAACTTTACATGAGAATTGGTAATCACGACGTAGATGAAGTTAAGGAATTCTACTACCTTGGAGCCAAAATAACAGAATAAGCGAGGTGGGCATAAAAAACAAACTAGCACAGGCAAAGAGTCTATTCCTGGCCAAGATAAGTTTTCTGGTAAGAAATTTCTGAAAATGTGAATCATGGACAAGAAGTGAATCGAAGCATTTGAGATGTGATGCTACAGAAGAATGTCGAAAATTAGGTGGACTGATAAGGTAAGCAATGAGGAATCGGTGAGGAAATGAACATATGGAAAAATGTGAGAAGAAAAAACAGGACGTTTGTTAAGACATGAGGGAATAACTTCCTCGGTACGATGGTTCAAATGGCTCTGAGCACTATGGGACTTAACATTTATGGTCATCAGTCCCCTAGAACTTAGAACTACTTAAACCTAACTAACCTAAGGACATCACACACATCCATGCCCCAGGCAGGATTCGAACCTGCGACCGTAGCAGTCGCGCGGCTCCGGACTGAGCGCCTAGAACCGCTAGACCACCGCGGCCGGCTTTCGGTACGAGAGAGAGGGAACGATATAGGGTAAAAACTGAACAAAAATTGAAATACATCCAACAAATAACTGAGGACATAGGTTGCAATTGCTACCATGAGATGAAAAGATTGGCACTGGAGAGGAATTCGTTGCGGACCGCATGGAAGCACTAAGAAGACTGGTGACTCAAAGAAAAAGATACCACTTAAAAAAAAAAGAAAAAAAGGCAATACCGGTGTCCTGGTACGGTAGCTACAGAAGTTAGAAATTATTTTCATGCATCGGAAAATTTGCTAATTTGTCCGCTAGAGCTTACTGCTAACAGCATCTCAGTATATTTACTTCCTCTGGATATGTATGGAGTGATTAGTTTTAAGTGCCTCACCCTGTACATACTTAACACAAACTTGAGAACCTTACGTGACAGTGGCTCTTTTCTTTAAAGTTTAATTTTTCCTTGTCCCAGCCCCAGGACAGTTTTCTGATAAGAGGAAATGACTACTGCGTAGCCGGCCGGGGCAGCCGAGCGGTTCTAGGCGCTACAGTCTGGAACCGCGCGACCACTACGGTCGCAGGTTCGAATCCTGCCTCGGGCATGGATGTGAGCCATTTTTTGAACCATCAGTCACATAGAACTTAAACTATTTAACCCTAACTGACCTAAAGATATCACACGCATCCATGCCCGACGCAGGACTCGAAAATGCGGCCGCGGACAGCGACAAGATCTGGCTATCAAACTACATGACACATCAGACGACTTACCATACGACTTCGCGTTACGCCTCACCCTGTACATACTTAACACAAACTTGAGAACCTTACGTGACAGTGGCTCTTTTCTTTATAGTTTAATTTTTCCTTGTCCCAGCCCCAGGACAGTTTTCTGATAAGAGGAGATGAATACTGCGTAGCCGGCCGGGGCAGCCGAGCGGTTCTAGGCGCTACAGTCTGGAACCGCGCGACCACTACGGTCGCAGGTTCGAATCCTGCCTCGGGCATGGATGTGAGCCATTTCATGAACCATCAGTCACATAGAACTTAAACTATTTAACCCTAACTGACCTAAAGATATCACACGCATCCATGCCCGACGCAGGACTCGAAAATGCGGCCGCGGACAGCGACAAGATCTGGCTATCAAACTACATGACACATCAGACGACTTACCATACGACTTCGCGTTACGCCTCACCCTGTACATACTTAACACAAACTTGAGAACCTTACGTGACAGTGGCTCTTTTCTTTATAGTTTAATTTTTCCTTGTCCCAGCCCCAGGACAGTTTTCTGATAAGAGGAAATGACTACTGCGTAGCCGGCCGGGGCAGCCGAGCGGTTCTAGGCGCTACAGTCTGGAACCGCGCGACCACTACGGTCGCAGGTTCGAATCCTGCCTCGGGCATGGATGTGAGCCATTTTTTGAACCATCAGTCACATAGAACTTAAACTATTTTACCCTAACTGACCTAAAGATATCACACGCATCCATGCCCGACGCAGGACTCGAAAATGCGGCCGCGGACAGCGACAAGATCTGGCTATCAAACTACATGACACATCAGACGACTTACCATACGACTTCGCGTTACGCCTCACCCTGTACATACTTAACACAAACTTGAGAACCTTACGTGACAGTGGCTCTTTTCTTTAAAGTTTAATTTTTCCTTGTCCCAGCCCCAGGACAGTTTTCTGATAAGAGGAAATGACTACTGCGTAGCCGGCCGGGGCAGCCGAGCGGTTCTAGGCGCTACAGTCTGGAACCGCGCGACCACTACGGTCGCAGGTTCGAATCCTGCCTCGGGCATGGATGTGAGCCATTTTTTGAACCATCAGTCACATAGAACTTAAACTATTTTACCCTAACTGACCTAAAGATATCACACGCATCCATGCCCGACGCAGGACTCGAAAATGCGGCCGCGGACAGCGACAAGATCTGGCTATCAAACTACATGACACATCAGACGACTTACCATACGACTTCGCGTTACGCCTCACCCTGTACATACTTAACACAAACTTGAGAACCTTACGTGACAGTGGCTCTTTTCTTTAAAGTTTAATTTTTCCTTGTCCCAGCCCCAGGACAGTTTTCTGATAAGAGGAAATGACTACTGCGTAGCCGGCCGGGGCAGCCGAGCGGTTCTAGGCGCTACAGTCTGGAACCGCGCGACCACTACGGTCGCAGGTTCGAATCCTGCCTCGGGCATGGATGTGAGCCATTTTTTGAACCATCAGTCACATAGAACTTAAACTATTTTACCCTAACTGACCTAAAGATATCACACGCATCCATGCCCGACGCAGGACTCGAAAATGCGGCCGCGGACAGCGACAAGATCTGGCTATCAAACTACATGTCACATCAGACGACTTACCATACGACTTCGCGTTACGCCTCACCCTGTACATACTTAACACAAACTTGAGAACCTTACGTGACAGTGGCTCTTTTCTTTAAAGTTTAATTTTTCCTTGTCCCAGCCCCAGGACAGTTTTCTGATAAGAGGAAATGACTACTGCGTAGCCGGCCGGGGCAGCCGAGCGGTTCTAGGCGCTACAGTCTGGAACCGCGCGACCACTACGGTCGCAGGTTCGAATCCTGCCTCGGGCATGGATGTGAGCCATTTTTTGAACCATCAGTCACATAGAACTTAAACTATTTAACCCTAACTGACCTAAAGATATCACACGCATCCATGCCCGACGCAGGACTCGAAAATGCGGCCGCGGACAGCGACAAGATCTGGCTATCAAACTACATGTCACATCAGACGACTTACCATACGACTTCGCGTTACGCCTCACCCTGTACATACTTAACACAAACTTGAGAACCTTACGTGACAGTGGCTCTTTTCTTTAAAGTTTAATTTTTCCTTGTCCCAGCCCCAGGACAGTTTTCTGATAAGAGGAAATGACTACTGCGTAGCCGGCCGGGGCAGCCGAGCGGTTCTAGGCGCTACAGTCTGGAACCGCGCGACCACTACGGTCGCAGGTTCGAATCCTGCCTCGGGCATGGATGTGAGCCATTTTTTGAACCATCAGTCACATAGAACTTAAACTATTTAACCCTAACTGACCTAAAGATATCACACGCATCCATGCCCGACGCAGGACTCGAAAATGCGGCCGCGGACAGCGACAAGATCTGGCTATCAAACTACATGACACATCAGACGACTTACCATACGACTTCGCGTTACGCCTCACCCTGTACATACTTAACACAAACTTGAGAACCTTACGTGACAGTGGCTCTTTTCTTTAAAGTTTAATTTTTCCTTGTCCCAGCCCCAGGACAGTTTTCTGATAAGAGGAAATGACTACTGCGTAGCCGGCCGGGGCAGCCGAGCGGTTCTAGGCGCTACAGTCTGGAACCGCGCGACCACTACGGTCGCAGGTTCGAATCCTGCCTCGGGCATGGATGTGAGCCATTTTTTGAACCATCAGTCACATAGAACTTAAACTATTTAACCCTAACTGACCTAAAGATATCACACGCATCCATGCCCGACGCAGGACTCGAAAATGCGGCCGCGGACAGCGACAAGATCTGGCTATCAAACTACATGTCACATCAGACGACTTACCATACGACTTCGCGTTACGCCTCACCCTGTACATACTTAACACAAACTTGAGAACCTTACGTGACAGTGGCTCTTTTCTTTAAAGTTTAATTTTTCCTTGTCCCAGCCCCAGGACAGTTTTCTATTAAGAGGAAATGACTACTGCGTAGCCGGCCGGGGCAGCCGAGCGGTTCTAGGCGCTACAGTCTGGAACCGCGCGACCACTACGGTCGCAGGTTCGAATCCTGCCTCGGGCATGGATGTGAGCCATTTTTTGAACCATCAGTCACATAGAACTTAAACTATTTAACCCTAACTGACCTAAAGGTATCACACGCATCCATGCCCGACGCAAGACTCGAAAATGCGGCCGCGGACAGCGACAAGATCTGGCTATCAAACTACATGTCACATCAGACGACTTACCATACGACTTCGCGTTACGCCTCACCCTGTACATACTTAACACAAACTTGAGAACCTTACGTGACAGTGGCTCTTTTCTTTAAAGTTTAATTTTTCCTTGTCCCAGCCCCAGGACAGTTTTCTGATAAGAGGAGATGACTACTGCGTAGCCGGCCGGGGCAGCCGAGCGGTTCTAGGCGCTACAGTCTGGAACCGCGCGACCACTACGGTCGCAGGTTCGAATCCTGCCTCGGGCATGGATGTGAGCCATTTTTTGAACCATCAGTCACATAGAACTTAAACTATTTAACCCTAACTGACCTAAAGATATCACACGCATCCATGCCCGACGCAGGACTCGAAAATGCGGCCGCGGACAGCGACAAGATCTGGCTATCAAACTACATGTCACATCAGACGACTTACCATACGACTTCGCGTTACGCCTCACCCTGTACATACTTAACACAAACTTGAGAACCTTACGTGACAGTGGCTCTTTTCTTTAAAGTTTAATTTTTCCTTGTCCCAGCCCCAGGACAGTTTTCTGATAAGAGGAGATGACTACTGCGTAGCCGGCCGGGGCAGCCGAGCGGTTCTAGGCGCTACAGTCTGGAACCGCGCGACCACTACGGTCGCAGGTTCGAATCCTGCCTCGGGCATGGATGTGAGCCATTTTTTGAACCATCAGTCACATAGAACTTAAACTATTTAACCCTAACTGACCTAAAGATATCACACGCATCCATGCCTGACGCAGGACTCGAAAATTCGGCCGCGGACAGCGACAAGATCTGGCTATCAAACTACATGACACATCAGACGACTTACCATACGACTTCGCGTTACGCCTCACCCTGTACATACTTAACACAAACTTGAGAACCTTACGTGACAGTGGCTCTTTTCTTTAAAGTTTAATTTTTCCTTGTCCCAGCCCCAGGACAGTTTTCTGATAAGAGGAGATGACTACTGCGTAGCCGGCCGGGGCAGCCGAGCGGTTCTAGGCGCTACAGTCTGGAACCGCGCGACCACTACGGTCGCAGGTTCGAATCCTGCCTCGGGCATGGATGTGAGCCATTGTTTGAACCATCAGTCACATAGAACTTAAACTATTTAACCCTAACTGACCTAAAGATATCACACGCATCCATGCCCGACGCAGGACTCGAAAATGCGGCCGCGGACAGCGACAAGATCTGGCTATCAAACTACATGTCACATCAGACGACTTACCATACGACTTCGCGTTACGCCTCACCCTGTACATACTTAACACAAACTTGAGAACCTTACGTGACAGTGGCTCTTTTCTTTAAAGTTTAATTTTTCCTTGTCCCAGCCCCAGGACAGTTTTCTGATAAGAGGAGATGACTACTGCGTAGCCGGCCGGGGCAGCCGAGCGGTTCTAGGCGCTACAGTCTGGAACCGCGCGACCACTACGGTCGCAGGTTCGAATCCTGCCTCGGGCATGGATGTGAACCATTTTTTGAACCATCAGTCACATAGAACTTAAACTATTTAACCCTAACTGACCTAAGGATATCACACGCATCCATGCCCGACGCAGGACTCGAAAATGCGGCCGCGGACAGTGACAAGATCTGGGTATCAAACTACATGTCACATCAGACGACTTACCATACGACTTCGCGTTACGCCTCACCCTGTACATACTTAACACAAACTTGAGAACCTTACGTGACAGTGGCTCTTTTCTTTAAAGTTTAATTTTTCCTTGTCCCAGCCCCAGGACAGTTTTCTGATAAGAGGAGATGACTACTGCGTAGCCGGCCGGGGCAGCCGAGCGGTTCTAGGCGCTACAGTCTGGAACCGCGCGACCACTACGGTCGCAGGTTCGAATCCTGCCTCGGGCATGGATGTGAGCCATTTTTTGAACCATCAGTCACATAGAACTTAAACTATTTAACCCTAACTGACCTAAAGATATCACACGCATCCATGCCCGACGCAGGACTCGAAAATTCGGCCGCGGACAGCGACAAGATCTGGCTATCAAACTACATGACACATCAGACGACTTACCATACGACTTCGCGTTACGCCTCACCCTGTACATACTTAACACAAACTTGAGAACCTTACGTGACAGTGGCTCTTTTCTTTATAGTTTAATTTTTCCTTGTCCCAGCCCCAGGACAGTTTTCTGATAAGAGGAGATGATTACTGCGTAGCCGGCCGGGGCAGCCGAGCGGTTCTAGGCGCTACAGTCTGGAACCGCGCGACCACTACGGTCGCAGGTTCGAATCCTGCATCGGGCATGGATGTGAGCCATTTCTTGAACCATCAGTCACATAGAACTTAAACTATTTAACCCTAACTGACCTAAAGATATCACACGCATCCATGCCCGACGCAGGACTCGAAAATGCGGCCGCGGACAGCGACAAGATCTGGCTATCAAACTACATGACACATCAGACGACTTACCATACGACTTCGCGTTACGCCTCACCCTGTACATACTTAACACAAACTTGAGAACCTTACGTGACAGTGGCTCTTTTCTTTAAAGTTTAATTTTTCCTTGTCCCAGCCCCAGGACAGTTTTCTGATAAGAGGAAATGACTACTGCGTAGCCGGCCGGGGCAGCCGAGCGGTTCTAGGCGCTACAGTCTGGAACCGCACGACCACTACGGTCGCAGGTTCGAATCCTGCCTCGGGCATGGATGTGAGCCATTTTTTGAACCATCAGTCACATAGAACTTAAACTATTTAACCCTAACTGACCTAAAGATATCACACGCATCCATGCCCGACGCAAGACTCGAAAATGCGGCCGCGGACAGCGACAAGATCTGGCTATCAAACTACATGTCACATCAGACGACTTACCATACGACTTCGCGTTACGCCTCACCCTGTACATACTTAACACAAACTTGAGAACCTTACGTGACAGTGGCTCTTTTCTTTAAAGATTAATTTTTCCTTGTCCCAGCCCCAGCACAGTTTTCTGATAAGAGGAAATGACTACTGCGTAGCCGGCCGGGGCAGCCGAGCGGTTCTAGGCGCTACAGTCTGGAACCGCGCGACCACTACGGTCGCAGGTTCGAATCCTGCCTCGGGCATGGATGTGAGCCATTTTTTGAACCATCAGTCACATAGAACTTAAACTATTTAACCCTAACTGACCTAAAGATATCACACGCATCCATGCCCGACGCAGGACTCGAAAATGCGGCCGCGGACAGCGACAAGATCTGGCTATCAAACTACATGTCACATCAGACGACTTACCATACGACTTCGCGTTACGCCTCACCCTGTACATACTTAACACAAACTTGAGAACCTTACGTGACAGTGGCTCTTTTCTTTAAAGTTTAATTTTTCCTTGTCCCAGCCCCAGGACAGTTTTCTGATAAGAGGAGATGACTACTGCGTAGCCGGCCGGGGCAGCCGAGCGGTTCTAGGCGCTACAGTCTGGCACCGCGCGACCACTACGGTCGCAGGTTCGAATCCTGCCTCGGGCATGGATGTGAGCCATTTTTTGAACCATCAGTCACATAGAACTTAAACTATTTAACCCTAACTGACCTAAAGATATCACACGCATCCATGCCTGACGCAGGACTCGAAAATTCGGCCGCGGACAGCGACAAGATCTGGCTATCAAACTACATGACACATCAGACGACTTACCATACGACTTCGCGTTACGCCTCACCCTGTACATACTTAACACAAACTTGAGAACCTTACGTGACAGTGGCTCTTTTCTTTAAAGATTAATTTTTCCTTGTCCCAGCCCCAGGACAGTTTTCTGATAAGAGGAGATGACTACTGCGTAGCCGGCCGGGGCAGCCGAGCGGTTCTAGGCGCTACAGTCTGGAACCGCGCGACCACTACGGTCGCAGGTTCGAATCCTGCCTCGGGCATGGATGTGAGCCATTGTTTGAACCATCAGTCACATAGAACTTAAACTGTTTAACCCTAACTGACCTAAAGATATCACACGCATCCATGCCCGACGCAGGACTCGAAAATGCGGCCGCGGACAGCGACAAGATCTGGCTATCAAACTACATGTCACATCAGACGACTTACCATACGACTTCGCGTTACGCCTCACCCTGTACATACTTAACACAAACTTGAGAACCTTACGTGACAGTGGCTCTTTTCTTTAAAGTTTAAATTTTCCTTGTCCCAGCCCCAGGACAGTTTTCTGATAAGAGGAGATGACTACTGCGTAGCCGGCCGGGGCAGCCGAGCGGTTCTAGGCGCTACAGTCTGGAACCGCGCGACCACTACGGTCGCAGGTTCGAATCCTGCCTCGGGCATGGATGTGAGCCATTTTTTGAACCATCAGTCACATAGAACTTAAACTATTTAACCCTAACTGACCTAAAGATATCACACGCATCCATGCCCGACGCAGGACTCGAAAATGCGGCCGCGGACAGCGACAAGATCTGGCTATCAAACTACATGTCACATCAGACGAGTTACCATACGACTTCGCGTTACGCCTCACCCTGTACATACTTAACACAAACTTGAGAACCTTACGTGACAGTGGCTCTTTTCTTTAAAGTTTAATTTTTCCTTGTCCCAGCCCCAGGACAGTTTTCTGATAAGAGGAGATGACTACTGCGTAGCCGGCCGGGGCAGCCGAGCGGTTCTAGGCGCTACAGTCTGGAACCGCGCGACCACTACGGTCGCAGGTTCGAATCCTGCCTCGGGCATGGATGTGAGCCATTTTTTGAACCATCAGTCACATAGAACTTAAACTATTTAACCCTAACTGACCTAAAGATATCACACGCATCCATGCCCGACGCAGGACTCGAAAATGCGGCCGCGGACAGCGACAAGATCTGGCTATCAAACTACATGTCACATCAGACGACTTACCATACGACTTCGCGTTACGCCTCACCCTGTACATACTTAACACAAACTTGAGAACCTTACGTGACAGTGGCTCTTTTCTTTAAAGTTTAATTTTTCCTTGTCCCAGCCCCAGGACAGTTTTCTGATAAGAGGAGATGACTACTGCGTAGCCGGCCGGGGCAGCCGAGCGGTTCTAGGCGCTACAGTCTGGAACCGCGCGACCACTACGGTCGCAGGTTCGAATCCTGCCTCGGGCATGGATGTGAGCCATTTTTTGAACCATCAGTCACATAGAACTTAAACTATTTAACCCTAACTGACCTAAAGATATCACACGCATCCATGCCCGACGCAGGACTCGAAAATGCGGCCGCGGACAGCGACAAGATCTGGCTATCAAACTACATGTCACATCAGACGACTTACCATACGACTTCGCGTTACGCCTCACCCTGTACATACTTAACACAAACTTGAGAACCTTACGTGACAGTGGCTCTTTTCTTTAAAGTTTAATTTTTCCTTGTCCCAGCCCCAGGACAGTTTTCTGATAAGAGGAGATGACTACTGCGTAGCCGGCCGGGGCAGCCGAGCGGTTCTAGGCGCTACAGTCTGGAACCGCGCGACCACTACGGTCGCAGGTTCGAATCCTGCCTCGGGCATGGATGTGAGCCATTTTTTGAACCATCAGTCACATAGAACTTAAGCTATTTAACCCTAACTGACCTAAAGATATCACACGCATCCATGCCCGACGCAGGACTCGAAAATGCGGCCGCGGACAGCGACAAGATCTGGCTATCAAACTACATGTCACATCAGACGACTTACCATACGACTTCGCGTTACGCCTCACCCTGTACATACTTAACACAAACTTGAGAACCTTACGTGACAGTGGCTCTTTTCTTTAAAGTTTAATTTTTCCTTGTCCCAGCCCCAGGACAGTTTTCTGATAAGAGGAGATGACTACTGCGTAGCCGGCCGGGGCAGCCGAGCGGTTCTAGGCGCTACAGTCTGGAACCGCGCGACCACTACGGTCGCAGGTTCGAATCCTGCCTCGGGCATGGATGTGAGCCATTTTTTGAACCATCAGTCACATAGAACTTAAACTATTTAACCCTAACTGACCTAAAGATATCACACGCATCCATGCCCGACGCAGGACTCGAAAATGCGGCCGCGGACAGCGACAAGATCTGGCTATCAAACTACATGTCACATCAGACGACTTACCATACGACTTCGCGTTACGCCTCACCCTGTACATACTTAACACAAACTTGAGAACCTTACGTGACAGTGGCTCTTTTCTTTAAAGTTTAATTTTTCCTTGTCCCAGCCCCAGGACAGTTTTCTGATAAGAGGAGATGACTACTGCGTAGCCGGCCGGGGCAGCCGAGCGGTTCTAGGTGCTACAGTCTGGAACCGCGCGACCACTACGGTCGCAGGTTCGAATCCTGCCTCGGGCATGGATGTGAGCCATTTTTTGAACCATCAGTCACATAGAACTTAAGCTATTTAACCCTAACTGACCTAAAGATATCACACGCATCCATGCCCGACGCAGGACTCGAAAATGCGGCCGCGGACAGCGACAAGATCTGGCTATCAAACTACATGACACATCAGACGACTTACCATACGACTTCGCGTTACGCCTCACCCTGTACATACTTAACACAAACTTGAGAACCTTACGTGACAGTGGCTCTTTTCTTTAAAGTTTAATTTTTCCTTGTCCCAGCCCCAGGACAGTTTTCTGATAAGAGGAGATGACAACTGCGTAGCCGGCCGGGGCAGCCGAGCGGTTCTAGGCGCTACAGTCTGGAACCGCGCGACCACTACGGTCGCAGGTTCGAATCCTGCCTCGGGCATGGATGTGAGCCATTTTTTGAACCATCAGTCACATAGAACTTAAACTATTTAACCCTAACTGACCTAAAGATATCACACGCATCCATGCCCGTAGCAGGACTCGAAAATGCGGCCGCGGACAGCGACAAGATCTGGCTATCAAACTACATGACACATCAGACGACTTACCATACGACTTCGCGTTACGCCTCACCCTGTACATACTTAACACAAACTTGAGAACCTTACGTGACAGTGGCTCTATTCTTTATAGTTTAATTTTTCCTTGTCCCAGCCCCAGGACAGTTTTCTGATAAGAGGAGATGACTACTGCGTAGCCGGCCGGGGCAGCCGAGCGGTTCTAGGCGCTACAGTCTGGAACCGCGCGACCACTACGGTCGCAGGTTCGAATCCTGCCTCGGGCATGGATGTGAGCCATTTTTTGAACCATCAGTCACATAGAACTTAAACTATTTAACCCTAACTGACCTAAAGATATCACACGCATCCATGCCCGTAGCAGGACTCGAAAATGCGGCCGCGGACAGCGACAAGATCTGGCTATCAAACTACATGACACATCAGACGACTTACCATACGACTTCGCGTTACGCCTCACCCTGTACATACTTAACACAAACTTGAGAACCTTACGTGACAGTGGCTCTATTCTTTATAGTTTAATTTTTCCTTGTCCCAGCCCCAGGACAGTTTTCTGATAAGAGGAGATGACTACTGCGTAGCCGGCCGGGGCAGCCGAGCGGTTCTAGGCGCTACAGTCTGGAACCGCGCGACCACTACGGTCGCAGGTTCGAATCCTGCCTCGGGCATGGATGTGAGCCATTTTTTGAACCATCAGTCACATAGAACTTAAACTATTTAACCCTAACTGACCTAAAGATATCACACGCATCCATGCCCGACGCAGGACTCGAAAATGCGGCCGCGGACAGCGACAAGATCTGGCTATCAAACTACATGTCACATCAGACGAGTTACCATACGACTTCGCGTTACGCCTCACCCTGTACATACTTAACACAAACTTGAGAACCTTACGTGACAGTGGCTCTTTTCTTTAAAGTTTAATTTTTCCTTGTCCCAGCCCCAGGACAGTTTTCTGATAAGAGGAGATGACTACTGCGTAGCCGGCCGGGGCAGCCGAGCGGTTCTAGGCGCTACAGTCTGGAACCGCGCGACCACTACGGTCGCAGGTTCGAATCCTGCCTCGGGCATGGATGTGAGCCATTTTTTGAACCATCAGTCACATAGAACTTAAACTATTTAACCCTAACTGACCTAAAGATATCACACGCATCCATGCCCGACGCAGGACTCGAAAATGCGGCCGCGGACAGCGACAAGATCTGGCTATCAAACTACATGTCACATCAGACGACTTACCATACGACTTCGCGTTACGCCTCACCCTGTACATACTTAACACAAACTTGAGAACCTTACGTGACAGTGGCTCTTTTCTTTAAAGTTTAATTTTTCCTTGTCCCAGCCCCAGGACAGTTTTCTGATAAGAGGAGATGACTACTGCGTAGCCGGCCGGGGCAGCCGAGCGGTTCTAGGCGCTACAGTCTGGAACCGCGCGACCACTACGGTCGCAGGTTCGAATCCTGCCTCGGGCATGGATGTGAGCCATTTTTTGAACCATCAGTCACATAGAACTTAAACTATTTAACCCTAACTGACCTAAAGATATCACACGCATCCATGCCCGACGCAGGACTCGAAAATGCGGCCGCGGACAGCGACAAGATCTGGCTATCAAACTACATGTCACATCAGACGACTTACCATACGACTTCGCGTTACGCCTCACCCTGTACATACTTAACACAAACTTGAGAACCTTACGTGACAGTGGCTCTTTTCTTTAAAGTTTAATTTTTCCTTGTCCCAGCCCCAGGACAGTTTTCTGATAAGAGGAGATGACTACTGCGTAGCCGGCCGGGGCAGCCGAGCGGTTCTAGGCGCTACAGTCTGGAACCGCGCGACCACTACGGTCGCAGGTTCGAATCCTGCCTCGGGCATGGATGTGAGCCATTTTTTGAACCATCAGTCACATAGAACTTAAGCTATTTAACCCTAACTGACCTAAAGATATCACACGCATCCATGCCCGACGCAGGACTCGAAAATGCGGCCGCGGACAGCGACAAGATCTGGCTATCAAACTACATGTCACATCAGACGACTTACCATACGACTTCGCGTTACGCCTCACCCTGTACATACTTAACACAAACTTGAGAACCTTACGTGACAGTGGCTCTTTTCTTTATAGTTTAATTTTTCCTTGTCCCAGCCCCAGGACAGTTTTCTGATAAGAGGAGATGACTACTGCGTAGCCGGCCGGGGCAGCCGAGCGGTTCTAGGCGCTACAGTCTGGAACCGCGCGACCACTACGGTCGCAGGTTCGAATCCTGCCTCGGGCATGGATGTGAGCCATTTTTTGAACCATCAGTCACATAGAACTTAAACTATTTAACCCTAACTGACCTAAAGATATCACACGCATCCATGCCCGACGCAGGACTCGAAAATGCGGCCGCGGACAGCGACAAGATCTGGCTATCAAACTACATGTCACATCAGACGACTTACCATACGACTTCGCGTTACGCCTCACCCTGTACATACTTAACACAAACTTGAGAACCTTACGTGACAGTGGCTCTTTTCTTTAAAGTTTAATTTTTCCTTGTCCCAGCCCCAGGACAGTTTTCTGATAAGAGGAGATGACTACTGCGTAGCCGGCCGGGGCAGCCGAGCGGTTCTAGGCGCTACAGTCTGGAACCGCGCGACCACTACGGTCGCAGGTTCGAATCCTGCCTCGGGCATGGATGTGAGCCATTTTTTGAACCATCAGTCACATAGAACTTAAGCTATTTAACCCTAACTGACCTAAAGATATCACACGCATCCATGCCCGACGCAGGACTCGAAAATGCGGCCGCGGACAGCGACAAGATCTGGCTATCAAACTACATGACACATCAGACGACTTACCATACGACTTCGCGTTACGCCTCACCCTGTACATACTTAACACAAACTTGAGAACCTTACGTGACAGTGGCTCTTTTCTTTAAAGTTTAATTTTTCCTTGTCCCAGCCCCAGGACAGTTTTCTGATAAGAGGAGATGACAACTGCGTAGCCGGCCGGGGCAGCCGAGCGGTTCTAGGCGCTACAGTCTGGAACCGCGCGACCACTACGGTCGCAGGTTCGAATCCTGCCTCGGGCATGGATGTGAGCCATTTTTTGAACCATCAGTCACATAGAACTTAAACTATTTAACCCTAACTGACCTAAAGATATCACACGCATCCATGCCCGTAGCAGGACTCGAAAATGCGGCCGCGGACAGCGACAAGATCTGGCTATCAAACTACATGACACATCAGACGACTTACCATACGACTTCGCGTTACGCCTCACCCTGTACATACTTAACACAAACTTGAGAACCTTACGTGACAGTGGCTCTATTCTTTATAGTTTAATTTTTCCTTGTCCCAGCCCCAGGACAGTTTTCTGATAAGAGGAGATGACTACTGCGTAGCCGGCCGGGGCAGCCGAGCGGTTCTAGGCGCTACAGTCTGGAACCGCGCGACCACTACGGTCGCAGGTTCGAATCCTGCCTCGGGCATGGATGTGAGCCATTTTTTGAACCATCAGTCACATAGAACTTAAACTATTTAACCCTAACTGACCTAAAGATATCACACGCATCCATGCCCGTAGCAGGACTCGAAAATGCGGCCGCGGACAGCGACAAGATCTGGCTATCAAACTACATGACACATCAGACGACTTACCATACGACTTCGCGTTACGCCTCACCCTGTACATACTTAACACAAACTTGAGAACCTTACGTGACAGTGGCTCTATTCTTTATAGTTTAATTTTTCCTTGTCCCAGCCCCAGGACAGTTTTCTGATAAGAGGAGATGACTACTGCGTAGCCGGCCGGGGCAGCCGAGCGGTTCTAGGCGCTACAGTCTGGAACCGCGCGACCACTACGGTCGCAGGTTCGAATCCTGCCTCGGGCATGGATGTGAGCCATTTTTTGAACCATCAGTCACATAGAACTTAAACTATTTAACCCTAACTGACCTAAAGATATCACACGCATCCATGCCCGTAGCAGGACTCGAAAATGCGGCCGCGGACAGCGACAAGATCTGGCTATCAAACTACATGACACATCAGACGACTTACCATACGACTTCGCGTTACGCCTCACCCTGTACATACTTAACACAAACTTGAGAACCTTACGTGACAGTGGCTCTTTTCTTTAAAGTTTAATTTTTCCTTGTCCCAGCCCCAGGACAGTTTTCTGATAAGAGGAGATGACAACTGCGTAGCCGGCCGGGGCAGCCGAGCGGTTCTAGGCGCTACAGTCTGGAACCGCGCGACCACTACGGTCGCAGGTTCGAATCCTGCCTCGGGCATGGATGTGAGCCATTTTTTGAACCATCAGTCACATAGAACTTAAACTATTTAACCCTAACTGACCTAAAGATATCACACGCATCCATGCCCGTAGCAGGACTCGAAAATGCGGCCGCGGACAGCGACAAGATCTGGCTATCAAACTACATGACACATCAGACGACTTACCATACGACTTCGCGTTACGCCTCACCCTGTACATACTTAACACAAACTTGAGAACCTTACGTGACAGTGGCTCTATTCTTTATAGTTTAATTTTTCCTTGTCCCAGCCCCAGGACAGTTTTCTGATAAGAGGAGATGACTACTGCGTAGCCGGCCGGGGCAGCCGAGCGGTTCTAGGCGCTACAGTCTGGAACCGCGCGACCACTACGGTCGCAGGTTCGAATCCTGCCTCGGGCATGGATGTGAGCCATTTCTTGAACCATCAGTCACATAGAACTTAAACTATTTAACCCTAACTGACCTAAAGATATCACACGCATCCATGCCTGACGCAGGACTCGAAAATTCGGCCGCGGACAGCGACAAGATCTGGCTATCAAACTACATGACACATCAGACGACTTACCATACGACTTCGCGTTACGCCTCACCCTGTACATACTTAACACAAACTTGAGAACCTTACGTGACAGTGGCTCTTTTCTTTAAAGATTAATTTTTCCTTGTCCCAGCCCCAGGACAGTTTCCTGATAAGAGGAGATGACTACTGCGTAGCCGGCCGGGGCAGCCGAGCGGTTCTAGGCGCTACAGTCTGGAACCGCGCGACCACTACGGTCGCAGGTTCGAATCCTGCCTCGGGCATGGATGTGAGCCATTGTTTGAACCATCAGTCACATAGAACTTAAACTGTTTAACCCTAACTGACCTAAAGATATCACACGCATCCATGCCCGACGCAGGACTCGAAAATGCGGCCGCGGACAGCGACAAGATCTGGCTATCAAACTACATGTCACATCAGACGACTTACCATACGACTTCGCGTTACGCCTCACCCTGTACATACTTAACACAAACTTGAGAACCTTACGTGACAGTGGCTCTTTTCTTTAAAGTTTAATTTTTCCTTGTCCCAGCCCCAGGACAGTTTTCTGATAAGAGGAGATGACTACTGCGTAGCCGGCCGGGGCAGCCGAGCGGTTCTAGGCGCTACAGTCTGGAACCGCGCGACCACTACGGTCGCAGGTTCGAATCCTGCCTCGGGCATGGATGTGAGCCATTTTTTGAACCATCAGTCACATAGAACTTAAACTATTTAACCCTAACTGACCTAAAGATATCACACGCATCCATGCCCGTAGCAGGACTCGAAAATGCGGCCGCGGACAGCGACAAGATCTGGCTATCAAACTACATGACACATCAGACGACTTACCATACGACTTCGCGTTACGCCTCACCCTGTACATACTTAACACAAACTTGAGAACCTTACGTGACAGTGGCTCTATTCTTTATAGTTTAATTTTTCCTTGTCCCAGCCCCAGGACAGTTTTCTGATAAGAGGAGATGACTACTGCGTAGCCGTCCGGGGCAGCCGAGCGGTTCTAGGCGCTACAGTCTGGAACCGCGCGACCACTACGGTCGCAGGTTCGAATCCTGCCTCGGGCATGGATGTGAGCCATTTTTTGAACCATCAGTCACATAGAACTTAAACTATTTAACCCTAACTGACCTAAAGATATCACACGCATCCATGCCCGTAGCAGGACTCGAAAATGCGGCCGCGGACAGCGACAAGATCTGGCTATCAAACTACATGACACATCAGACGACTTACCATACGACTTCGCGTTACGCCTCACCCTGTACATACTTAACACAAACTTGAGAACCTTACGTGACAGTGGCTCTTTTCTTTAAAGTTTAATTTTTCCTTGTCCCAGCCCCAGGACAGTTTTCTGATAAGAGGAGATGACAACTGCGTAGCCGGCCGGGGCAGCCGAGCGGTTCTAGGCGCTACAGTCTGGAACCGCGCGACCACTACGGTCGCAGGTTCGAATCCTGCCTCGGGCATGGATGTGAGCCATTTTTTGAACCATCAGTCACATAGAACTTAAACTATTTAACCCTAACTGACCTAAAGATATCACACGCATCCATGCCCGTAGCAGGACTCGAAAATGCGGCCGCGGACAGCGACAAGATCTGGCTATCAAACTACATGACACATCAGACGACTTACCATACGACTTCGCGTTACGCCTCACCCTGTACATACTTAACACAAACTTGAGAACCTTACGTGACAGTGGCTCTATTCTTTATAGTTTAATTTTTCCTTGTCCCAGCCCCAGGACAGTTTTCTGATAAGAGGAGATGACTACTGCGTAGCCGGCCGGGGCAGCCGAGCGGTTCTAGGCGCTACAGTCTGGAACCGCGCGACCACTACGGTCGCAGGTTCGAATCCTGCCTCGGGCATGGATGTGAGCCATTTCTTGAACCATCAGTCACATAGAACTTAAACTATTTAACCCTAACTGACCTAAAGATATCACACGCATCCATGCCTGACGCAGGACTCGAAAATTCGGCCGCGGACAGCGACAAGATCTGGCTATCAAACTACATGACACATCAGACGACTTACCATACGACTTCGCGTTACGCCTCACCCTGTACATACTTAACACAAACTTGAGAACCTTACGTGACAGTGGCTCTTTTCTTTAAAGATTAATTTTTCCTTGTCCCAGCCCCAGGACAGTTTTCTGATAAGAGGAGATGACTACTGCGTAGCCGGCCGGGGCAGCCGAGCGGTTCTAGGCGCTACAGTCTGGAACCGCGCGACCACTACGGTCGCAGGTTCGAATCCTGCCTCGGGCATGGATGTGAGCCATTGTTTGAACCATCAGTCACATAGAACTTAAACTGTTTAACCCTAACTGACCTAAAGATATCACACGCATCCATGCCCGACGCAGGACTCGAAAATGCGGCCGCGGACAGCGACAAGATCTGGCTATCAAACTACATGTCACATCAGACGACTTACCATACGACTTCGCGTTACGCCTCACCCTGTACATACTTAACACAAACTTGAGAACCTTACGTGACAGTGGCTCTTTTCTTTAAAGTTTAATTTTTCCTTGTCCCAGCCCCAGGACAGTTTTCTGATAAGAGGAGATGACTACTGCGTAGCCGGCCGGGGCAGCCGAGCGGTTCTAGGCGCTACAGTCTGGAACCGCGCGACCACTACGGTCGCAGGTTCGAATCCTGCCTCGGGCATGGATGTGAGCCATTTTTTGAACCATCAGTCACATAGAACTTAAACTATTTAACCCTAACTGACCTAAAGATATCACACGCATCCATGCCCGACGCAGGACTCGAAAATGCGGCCGCGGACAGCGACAAGATCTGGCTATCAAACTACATGTCACATCAGACGACTTACCATACGACTTCGCGTTACGCCTCACCCTGTACATACTTAACACAAACTTGAGAACCCTACGTGACAGTGGCTCTTTTCTTTAAAGTTTAATTTTTCCTTGTCCCAGCCCCAGGACAGTTTTCTGATAAGAGGAGATGACTACTGCGTAGCCGGCCGGGGCAGCCGAGCGGTTCTAGGCGCTACAGTCTGGAACCGCGCGACCACTACGGTCGCAGGTTCGAATCCTGCCTCGGGCATGGATGTGAGCCATTTTTTGAACCATCAGTCACATAGAACTTAAACTATTTAACCCTAACTGACCTAAAGATATCACACGCATCCATGCCCGACGCAGGACTCGAAAATGCGGCCGCGGACAGCGACAAGATCTGGCTATCAAACTACATGTCACATCAGACGACTTACCATACGACTTCGCGTTACGCCTCACCCTGTACATACTTAACACAAACTTGAGAACCTTACGTGACAGTGGCTCTTTTCTTTAAAGTTTAATTTTTCCTTGTCCCAGCCCCAGGACAGTGTTCTGATAAGAGGAGATGACTACTGCGTAGCCGGCCGGGGCAGCCGAGCGGTTCTAGGCGCTACAGTCTGGAACCGCGCGACCACTACGGTCGCAGGTTCGAATCCTGCCTCGGGCATGGATGTGAGCCATTTTTTGAACCATCAGTCACATAGAACTTAAACTATTTAACCCTAACTGACCTAAAGATATCACACGCATCCATGCCCGACGCAGGACTCGAAAATGCGGCCGCGGACAGCGACAAGATCTGGCTATCAAACTACATGACACATCAGACGACTTACCATACGACTTCGCGTTACGCCTCACCCTGTACATACTTAACACAAACTTGAGAACCTTACGTGACAGTGGCTCTTTTCTTTAAAGTTTAATTTTTCCTTGTCCCAGCCCCAGGACAGTTTTCTGATAAGAGGAGATGACAACTGCGTAGCCGGCCGGGGCAGCCGAGCGGTTCTAGGCGCTACAGTCTGGAACCGCGCGACCACTACGGTCGCAGGTTCGAATCCTGCCTCGGGCATGGATGTGAGCCATTTTTTGAACCATCAGTCACATAGAACTTAAACTATTTAACCCTAACTGACCTAAAGATATCACACGCATCCATGCCCGACGCAGGACTCGAAAATGCGGCCGCGGACAGCGACAAGATCTGGCTATCAAACTACATGTCACATCAGACGAGTTACCATACGACTTCGCGTTACGCCTCACCCTGTACATACTTAACACAAACTTGAGAACCTTACGTGACAGTGGCTCTTTTCTTTAAAGTTTAATTTTTCCTTGTCCCAGCCCCAGGACAGTTTTCTGATAAGAGGAGATGACTACTGCGTAGCCGGCCGGGGCAGCCGAGCGGTTCTAGGCGCTACAGTCTGGAACCGCGCGACCACTACGGTCGCAGGTTCGAATCCTGCCTCGGGCATGGATGTGAGCCATTTTTTGAACCATCAGTCACATAGAACTTAAACTATTTAACCCTAACTGACCTAAAGATATCACACGCATCCATGCCCGACGCAGGACTCGAAAATGCGGCCGCGGACAGCGACAAGATCTGGCTATCAAACTACATGTCACATCAGACGACTTACCATACGACTTCGCGTTACGCCTCACCCTGTACATACTTAACACAAACTTGAGAACCTTACGTGACAGTGGCTCTTTTCTTTAAAGTTTAATTTTTCCTTGTCCCAGCCCCAGGACAGTTTTCTGATAAGAGGAGATGACTACTGCGTAGCCGGCCGGGGCAGCCGAGCGGTTCTAGGCGCTACAGTCTGGAACCGCGCGACCACTACGGTCGCAGGTTCGAATCCTGCCTCGGGCATGGATGTGAGCCATTTTTTGAACCATCAGTCACATAGAACTTAAACTATTTAACCCTAACTGACCTAAAGATATCACACGCATCCATGCCCGACGCAGGACTCGAAAATGCGGCCGCGGACAGCGACAAGATCTGGCTATCAAACTACATGACACATCAGACGACTTACCATACGACTTCGCGTTACGCCTCACCCTGTACATACTTAACACAAACTTGAGAACCTTACGTGACAGTGGCTCTTTTCTTTAAAGTTTAATTTTTCCTTGTCCCAGCCCCAGGACAGTTTTCTGATAAGAGGAGATGACTACTGCGTAGCCGGCCGGGGCAGCCGAGCGGTTCTAGGCGCTACAGTCTGGAACCGCGCGACCACTACGGTCGCAGGTTCGAATCCTGCCTCGGGCATGGATGTGAGCCATTTTTTGAACCATCAGTCACATAGAACTTAAACTATTTAACCCTAACTGACCTAAAGATATCACACGCATCCATGCCCGACGCAGGACTCGAAAATGCGGCCGCGGACAGCGACAAGATCTGGCTATCAAACTACATGACACATCAGACGACTTACCATACGACTTCGCGTTACGCCTCACCCTGTACATACTTAACACAAACTTGAGAACCTTACGTGACAGTGGCTCTTTTCTTTAAAGTTTAATTTTTCCTTGTCCCAGCCCCAGGACAGTTTTCTGATAAGAGGAGATGACAACTGCGTAGCCGGCCGGGGCAGCCGAGCGGTTCTAGGCGCTACAGTCTGGAACCGCGCGACCACTACGGTCGCAGGTTCGAATCCTGCCTCGGGCATGGATGTGAGCCATTTTTTGAACCATCAGTCACATAGAACTTAAACTATTTAACCCTAACTGACCTAAAGATATCACACGCATCCATGCCCGACGCAGGACTCGAAAATGCGGCCGCGGACAGCGACAAGATCTGGCTATCAAACTACATGACACATCAGACGACTTACCATACGACTTTGCGTTACGCCTCACCCTGTACATACTTAACACAAACTTGAGAACCTTACGTGACAGTGGCTCTTTTCTTTAAAGTTTAATTTTTCCTTGTGCCAGCCCCAGGACAGTTTTCTGATAAGAGGAAATGACTACTGCGTAGCCGGCCGGGGCAGCCGAGCGGTTCTAGGCGCTACAGTCTGGAACCGCGCGACCACTACGGTCGCAGGTTCGAATCCTGCCTCGGGCATGGATGTGAGCCATTTTTTGAACCATCAGTCACATAGAACTTAAACTATTTAACCCTAACTGACCTAAAGATATCACACGCATCCATGCCCGACGCAGGACTCGAAAATGCGGCCGCGGACAGCGACAAGATCTGGCTATCAAACTACATGACACATCAGACGACTTACCATACGACTTCGCGTTACGCCTCACCCTGTACATACTTAACACAAACTTGAGAACCTTACGTGACAGTGGCTCTTTTCTTTAAAGTTTAATTTTTCCTTGTGCCAGCCTGAGGACAGTTTTCTGATAAGAGGAAATGACTACTGCGTAGCCGGCCGGGGCAGCCGAGCGGTTCTAGGCGCTACAGTCTGGAACCGCGCGACCACTACGGTCGCAGGTTCGAATCCTGCCCCGGGCATGGATGTGAGCCATTTTTTGAACCATCAGTCACATAGAACTTAAACTATTTAACCCTAACTGACCTAAAGATATCACACGCATCCATGCCCGACGCAGGACTCGAAAATGCGGCCGCGGACAGCGACAAGATCTGGCTATCAAACTACATGACACATCAGACGACTTACCATACGACTTCGCGTTACGCCTCACCCTGTACATACTTAACACAAACTTGAGAACCTTACGTGACAGTGGCTCTTTTCTTTAAAGTTTAATTTTTCCTTGTGCCAGCCCCAGGACAGTTTTCTGATAAGAGGAAATGACTACTGCGTAGCCGGCCGGGGCAGCCGAGCGGTTCTAGGCGCTACAGTCTGGAACCGCGCGACCACTACGGTCGCAGGTTCGAATCCTGCCTCGGGCATGGATGTGAGCCATTTTTTGAACCATCAGTCACATAGAACTTAAACTATTTAACCCTAACTGACCTAAAGATATCACACGCATCCATGCCCGACGCAGGACTCGAAAATGCGGCCGCGGACAGCGACAAGATCTGGCTATCAAACTACATGACACATCAGACGACTTACCATACGACTTCGCGTTACGCCTCACCCTGTACATACTTAACACAAACTTGAGAACCTTACGTGACAGTGGCACTTTTCTATAAAGTTTAATTTTTCCTTGTCCCAGCCCCAGGACAGTTTTCTGATAAGAGGAAATGACTACTGCGTAGCCGGCCGGGGCAGCCGCGCGGTTCTAGGCGCTACAGTCTGGAACCGCACGACCACTACGGTCGCAGGTTCGAATCCTGCCTCGGGCATGGATGTGAGCCATTTTTTGAACCATCAGTCACATAGAACTTAAACTATTTAACCCTAACTGACCTAAAGATATCACACGCATCCATGCCCGACGCAGGACTCGAAAATGCGGCCGCGGACAGCGACAAGATCTGGCTATCAAACTACATGTCACATCAGACGACTTACCATACGACTTCGCGTTACGCCTCACCCTGTACATACTTAACACAAACTTGAGAACCTTACGTGACAGTGGCTCTTTTCTTTAAAGTTTAATTTTTCCTTGTGCCAGCCCCAGGACAGTTTTCTGATAAGAGGAAATGACTACTGCGTAGCCGGCCGGGACAGCCGAGCGGTTCTAGGCGCTACAGTCTGGAACCGCGCGACCACTACGGTCGCAGGTTCGAATCCTGCCTCGGGCATGGATGTGAGCCATTTTTTGAACCATCAGTCACATAGAACTTAAACTATTTAACCCTAACTGACCTAAAGATATCACACGCATCCATGCCCGACGCAGGACTCGAAAATGCGGCCGCAGACAGCGACAAGATCTGGCTATCAAACTACATGACACATCAGACGACTTACCATACGACTTCGCGTTACGCCTCACCCTGTACATACTTAACACAAACTTGAGAACCTTACGTGACGGTGGCTCTTTTCTTTAAAGTTTAATTTTTCCTTGTCCCAGCCCCAGGACAGTTTTCTGATAAGAGGAGATGACTACTGCGTAGCCGGCCGGGGCAGCCGAGCGGTTCTAGGCGCTACAGTCTGGAACCGCGCGACCACTACGGTCGCAGGTTCGAATCCTGCCTCGGGCATGGATGTGAGCCATTTTTTGAACCATCAGTCACATAGAACTTAAACTATTTAACCCTAACTGACCTAAAGATATCACACGCATCCATGCCCGACGCAGGACTCGAAAATGCGGCCGCAGACAGCGACAAGATCTGGCTATCAAACTACATGACACATCAGACGACTTACCATACGACTTCGCGTTACGCCTCACCCTGTACATACTTAACACAAACTTGAGAACCTTACGTGACGGTGGCTCTTTTCTTTAAAGTTTAATTTTTCCTTGTCCCAGCCCCAGGACAGTTTTCTGATAAGAGGAGATGACTACTGCGTAGCCGGCCGGGGCAGCCGAGCGGTTCTAGGCGCTACAGTCTGGAACCGCGCGACCACTACGGTCGCAGGTTCGAATCCTGCCTCGGGCATGGATGTGAGCCATTTTTTGAACCATCAGTCACATAGAACTTAAACTATTTAACCCTAACTGACCTAAAGATATCACACGCATCCATGCCCGACGCAGGACTCGAAAATGCGGCCGCGGACAGCGACAAGATCTGGCTATCAAACTACATGACGCATCAGACGACTTACCATACGACTTCGCGTTACGCCTCACCCTGTACATACTTAACACAAACTTGAGAACCTTACGTGACAGTGGCTCTTTTCTTTAAAGTTTAATTTTTCCTTGTCCCAGCCCCAGGACAGTTTTCTGATAAGAGGAGATGACTACTGCGTAGCCGGCCGGGGCAGCCGAGCGGTTCTAGGCGCTACAGTCTGGAACCGCGCGACCACTACGGTCGCAGGTTCGAATCCTGCCCCGGGCATGGATGTGAGCCATTTTTTGAACCATCAGTCACATAGAACTTAAACTATTTAACCCTAACTGACCTAAAGATATCACACGCATCCATGCCCGACGCAGGACTCGAAAATGCGGCCGCGGACAGCGACAAGATCTGGCTATCAAACTACATGACACATCAGACGACTTACCATACGACTTCGCGTTACGCCTCACCCTGTACATACTTAACACAAACTTGAGAACCTTACGTGACAGTGGCTCTTTTCTTTAAAGTTTAATTTTTCCTTGTCCCAGCCCCAGGACAGTTTTCTGATAAGAGGAGATGACTACTGCGTAGCCGCCCGGGCAGCCGAGCGGTTCTAGGCGCTACAGTCTGGAACCGCGCGACCACTACGGTCGCAGGTTCGAATCCTGCCTCGGGCATGGATGTGAGCCATTTTTTGAACCATCAGTCACATAGAACTTAAACTATTTAACCCTAACTGACCTAAAGATATCACACGCATCCATGCCCGACGCAGGACTCGAAAATGCGGCCGCGGACAGCGACAAGATCTGGCTATCAAACTACATGACACATCAGACGACTTACCATACGACTTCGCGTTACGCCTCACCCTGTACATACTTAACACAAACTTGAGAACCTTACGTGACAGTGGCTCTTTTCTTTAAAGTTTAATTTTTCCTTGTCCCAGCCCCAGGACAGTTTTCTGATAAGAGGAGATGACTACTGCGTAGCCGCCCGGGCAGCCGAGCGGTTCTAGGCGCTACAGTCTGGAACCGCGCGACCACTACGGTCGCAGGTTCGAATCCTGCCTCGGGCATGGATGTGAGCCATTTTTTGAACCATCAGTCACATAGAACTTAAACTATTTAACCCTAACTGACCTAAAGATATCACACGCATCCATGCCCGACGCAGGACTCGAAAATGCGGCCGCGGACAGCGACAAGATCTGGCTATCAAACTACATGACACATCAGACGACTTACCATACGACTTCGCGTTACGCCTCACCCTGTACATACTTAACACAAACTTGAGAACCTTACGTGACAGTGGCTCTTTTCTTTAAAGTTTAATTTTTCCTTGTCCCAGCCCCAGGACAGTTTTCTGATAAGAGGAGATGACTACTGCGTAGCCGGCCGGGGCAGCCGAGCGGTTCTAGGCGCTACAGTCTGGAACCGCGCGACCACTACGGTCGCAGGTTCGAATCCTGCCTCGGGCATGGATGTGAGCCATTTTTTGAACCATCAGTCACATAGAACTTAAACTATTTAACCCTAACTGACCTAAAGATATCACACGCATCCATGCCCGACGCAGGACTCGAAAATGCGGCCGCGGACAGCGACAAGATCTGGCTATCAAACTACATGACACATCAGACGACTTACCATACGACTTCGCGTTACGCCTCACCCTGTACATACTTAACACAAACTTGTAAACCTTACGTGACAGTGGCTCTTTTCTTTAAAGTTTAATTTTTCCTTGTCCCAGCCCCAGGACAGTTTTCTGATAAGAGGAGATGACTACTGCGTAGCCGGCCGGGGCAGCCGAGCGGTTCTAGGCGCTACAGTCTGGAACCGCGCGACCACTACGGTCGCAGGTTCGAATCCTGCCTCGGGCATGGATGTGAGCCATTTTTTGAACCATCAGTCACATAGAACTTAAACTATTTAACCCTAACTGACCTAAAGATATCACACGCATCCATGCCCGACGCAGGACTCGAAAATGCGGCCGCGGACAGCGACAAGATCTGGCTATCAAACTACATGACACATCAGACGACTTACCATACGACTTCGCGTTACGCCTCACCCTGTACATACTTAACACAAACTTGTAAACCTTACGTGACAGTGGCTCTTTTCTTTAAAGTTTAATTTTTCCTTGTCCCAGCCCCAGGACAGTGTTCTGATAAGAGGAGATGACTACTGCGTAGCCGGCCGGGGCAGCCGAGCGGTTCTAGGCGCTACAGTCTGGAACCGCGCGACCACTACGGTCGCAGGTTCGAATCCTGCCTCGGGCATGGATGTGAGCCATTTTTTGAACCATCAGTCACATAGAACTTAAACTATTTAACCCTAACTGACCTAAAGATATCACACGCATCCATGCCCGACGCAGGACTCGAAAATGCGGCCGCGGACAGCGACAAGATCTGGCTATCAAACTACATGACACATCAGACGACTTACCATACGACTTCGCGTTACGCCTCACCCTGTACATACTTAACACAAACTTGTAAACCTTACGTGACAGTGGCTCTTTTCTTTAAAGTTTAATTTTTCCTTGTCCCAGCCCCAGGACAGTTTTCTGATAAGAGGAGATGACTACTGCGTAGCCGGCCGGGGCAGCCGAGCGGTTCTAGGCGCTACAGTCTGGAACCGCGCGACCACTACGGTCGCAGGTTCGAATCCTGCCTCGGGCATGGATGTGAGCCATTTTTTGAACCATCAGTCACATAGAACTTAAACTATTTAACCCTAACTGACCTAAAGATATCACACGCATCCATGCCCGACGCAGGACTCGAAAATGCGGCCGCGGACAGCGACAAGATCTGGCTATCAAACTACATGACACATCAGACGACTTACCATACGACTTCGCGTTACGCCTCACCCTGTACATACTTAACACAAACTTGAGAACCTTACGTGACAGTGGCTCTTTTCTTTAAAGTTTAATTTTTCCTTGTCCCAGCCCCAGGACAGTTTTCTGATAAGAGGAGATGACTACTGCGTAGCCGGCCGGGGCAGCCGAGCGGTTCTAGGCGCTACAGTCTGGAACCGCGCGACCACTACGGTCGCAGGTTCGAATCCTGCCTCGGGCATGGATGTGAGCCATTTTTTGAACCATCAGTCACATAGAACTTAAACTATTTAACCCTAACTGACCTAAAGATATCACACGCATCCATGCCCGACGCAGGACTCGAAAATGCGGCCGCGGACAGCGACAAGATCTGGCTATCAAACTACATGTCACATCAGACGACTTACCATACGACTTCGCGTTACGCCTCACCCTGTACATACTTAACACAAACTTGAGTACCTTACGTGACAGTGGCTCTTTTCTTTAAAGTTTAATTTTTCCTTGTCCCAGCCCCAGGACAGTTTTCTGATAAGAGGAGATGACTACTGCGTAGCCGGCCGGGGCAGCCGAGCGGTTCTAGGCGCTACAGTCTGGAACCGCGCGACCACTACGGTCGCAGGTTCGAATCCTGCCCCGGGCATGGATGTGAGCCATTTTTTGAACCATCAGTCACATAGAACTTAAAATATTTAACCCTAACTGACCTAAAGATATCACACGCATCCATGCCCGACGCAGGACTCGAAAATGCGGCCGCGGACAGCGACAAGATCTGGCTATCAAACTACATGACACATCAGACGACTTACCATACGACTTCGCGTTACGCCTCACCCTGTACATACTTAACACAAACTTGAGAACCTTACGTGACAGTGGCTCTTTTCTTTAAAGTTTAACTTTTCCTTGTCCCAGCCCCAGGACAGTTTTCTGATAAGAGGAGATGACTACTGCGTAGCCGGCCGGGGCAGCCGAGCGGTTCTAGGCGCTACAGTCTGGAACCACGCGACCACTACGGTCGCAGGTTCGAATCCTGCCCCGGGCATGGATGTGAGCCATTTTTTGAACCATCAGTCACATAGAACTTAAACTATTTAACCCTAACTGACCTAAAGATATCACACGCATCCATGCCCGACGCAGGACTCGAAAATGCGACCGCGGACAGCGACAAGATGTGGCTATCAAACTACATGACACATCAGACGACTTACCATACGACTTCGCGTTACGCCTCACCCTGTACATACTTAACACAAACTTGAGAACCTTACGTGACAGTGGCTCTTTTCTTTAAAGTTTAATTTTTCCTTGTCCCAGCCCCAGGACAGTTTTCTGATAAGAGGAGATGACTACTGCGTAGCCGGCCGGGGCAGCCGAGCGGTTCTAGGCGCTACAGTCTGGAACCGCGCGACCACTACGGTCGCAGGTTCGAATCCTGCCCCGGGCATGGATGTGAGCCATTTTTTGAACCATCAGTCACATAGAACTTAAACTATTTAACCCTACTGACCTAAAGATATCACACGCATCCATGCCCGACGCAGGACTCGAAAATGCGGCCGCGGACAGCGACAAGATCTGGCTATCAAACTACATGACACATCAGACGACTTACCATACGACTTCGCGTTACGCCTCACCCTGTACATACTTAACACAAACTTGAGAACCTTACGTGACAGTGGCTCTTTTCTTTAAAGTTTAATTTTTCCTTGTCCCAGCCCCAGGACAGTTTTCTGATAAGAGGAGATGACTACTGCGTAGCCGCCCGGGCAGCCGAGCGGTTCTAGGCGCTACAGTCTGGAACCGCGCGACCACTACGGTCGCAGGTTCGAATCCTGCCTCGGGCATGGATGTGAGCCATTTTTTGAACCATCAGTCACATAGAACTTAAACTATTTAACCCTAACTGACCTAAAGATATCACACGCATCCATGCCCGACGCAGGACTCGAAAATGCGGCCGCGGACAGCGACAAGATCTGGCTATCAAACTACATGACACATCAGACGACTTACAATACGACTTCGCGTTACGCCTCACCCTGTACATACTTAACACAAACTTGAGAACCTTACGTGACAGTGGCTCTTTTCTTTAAAGTTTAATTTTTCCTTGTCCCAGCCCCAGGACAGTTTTCTGATAAGAGGAGATGACTACTGCGTAGCCGGCCGGGGCAGCCGAGCGGTTCTAGGCGCTACAGTCTGGAACCGCGCGACCACTACGGTCGCAGGTTCGAATCCTGCCTCGGGCATGGATGTGAGCCATTTTTTGAACCATCAGTCACATAGAACTTAAACTATTTAACCCTAACTGACCTAAAGATATCACACGCATCCATGCCCGACGCAGGACTCGAAAATGCGGCCGCGGACAGCGACAAGATCTGGCTATCAAACTACATGACACATCAGACGACTTACCATACGACTTCGCGTTACGCCTCACCCTGTACATACTTAACACAAACTTGAGAACCTTACGTGACAGTGGCTCTTTTCTTTAAAGTTTAATTTTTCCTTGTCCCAGCCCCAGGACAGTTTTCTGATAAGAGGAGATGACTACTGCGTAGCCGGCCGGGGCAGCCGAGCGGTTCTAGGCGCTACAGTCTGGAACCGTGCGACCACTACGGTCGCAGGTTCGAATCCTGCCCCGGGCATGGATGTGAGCCATTTTTTGAACCATCAGTCACATAGAACTTAAACTATTTAACCCTAACTGACCTAAAGATATCACACGCATCCATGCCCGACGCAGGACTCGAAAATGCGGCCGCGGACAGCGACAAGATCTGGCTATCAAACTACATGACACATCAGACGACTTACCATACGACTTCGCGTTACGCCTCACCCTGTACATACTTAACACAAACTTGAGAACCTTACGTGACAGTGGCTCTTTTCTTTAAAGTTTAATTTTTCCTTGTCCCAGCCCCAGGACAGTTTTCTGATAAGAGGAGATGACTACTGCGTAGCCGCCCGGGCAGCCGAGCGGTTCTAGGCGCTACAGTCTGGAACCGCGCGACCACTACGGTCGCAGGTTCGAATCCTGCCTCGGGCATGGATGTGAGCCATTTTTTGAACCATCAGTCACATAGAACTTAAACTATTTAACCCTAACTGACCTAAAGATATCACACGCATCCATGCCCGACGCAGGACTCGAAAATGCGGCCGCGGACAGCGACAAGATGTGGCTATCAAACTACATGACACATCAGACGACTTACCATACGACTTCGCGTTACGCCTCACCCTGTACATACTTAACACAAACTTGAGAACCTTACGTGACAGTGGCTCTTTTCTTTAAAGTTTAATTTTTCCTTGTCCCAGCCCCAGGACAGTTTTCTGATAAGAGGAGATGACTACTGCGTAGCCGGCCGGGGCAGCCGAGCGGTTCTAGGCGCTACAGTCTGGAACCGCGCGACCACTACGGTCGCAGGTTCGAATCCTGCCCCGGGCATGGATGTGAGCCATTTTTTGAACCATCAGTCACATAGAACTTAAACTATTTAACCCTACTGACCTAAAGATATCACACGCATCCATGCCCGACGCAGGACTCGAAAATGCGGCCGCGGACAGCGACAAGATCTGGCTATCAAACTACATGACACATCAGACGACTTACCATACGACTTCGCGTTACGCCTCACCCTGTACATACTTAACACAAACTTGAGAACCTTACGTGACAGTGGCTCTTTTCTTTAAAGTTTAATTTTTCCTTGTCCCAGCCCCAGGACAGTTTTCTGATAAGAGGAGATGACTACTGCGTAGCCGCCCGGGCAGCCGAGCGGTTCTAGGCGCTACAGTCTGGAACCGCGCGACCACTACGGTCGCAGGTTCGAATCCTGCCTCGGGCATGGATGTGAGCCATTTTTTGAATCATCAGTCACATAGAACTTAAACTATTTAACCCTAACTGACCTAAAGATATCACACGCATCCATGCCCGACGCAGGACTCGAAAATGCGGCCGCGGACAGCGACAAGATCTGGCTATCAAACTACATGACACATCAGACGACTTACAATACGACTTCGCGTTACGCCTCACCCTGTACATACTTAACACAAACTTGAGAACCTTACGTGACAGTGGCTCTTTTCTTTAAAGTTTAATTTTTCCTTGTCCCAGCCCCAGGACAGTTTTCTGATAAGAGGAGATGACTACTGCGTAGCCGGCCGGGGCAGCCGAGCGGTTCTAGGCGCTACAGTCTGGAACCGCGCGACCACTACGGTCGCAGGTTCGAATCCTGCCTCGGGCATGGATGTGAGCCATTTTTTGAACCATCAGTCACATAGAACTTAAACTATTTAACCCTAACTGACCTAAAGATATCACACGCATCCATGCCCGACGCAGGACTCGAAAATGCGGCCGCGGACAGCGACAAGATCTGGCTATCAAACTACATGACACATCAGACGACTTACAATACGACTTCGCGTTACGCCTCACCCTGTACATACTTAACACAAACTTGAGAACCTTACGTGACAGTGGCTCTTTTCTTTAAAGTTTAATTTTTCCTTGTCCCAGCCCCAGGACAGTTTTCTGATAAGAGGAGATGACTACTGCGTAGCCGGCCGGGGCAGCCGAGCGGTTCTAGGCGCTACAGTCTGGAACCGTGCGACCACTACGGTCGCAGGTTCGAATCCTGCCCCGGGCATGGATGTGAGCCATTTTTTGAACCATCAGTCACATAGAACTTAAACTATTTAACCCTAACTGACCTAAAGATATCACACGCATCCATGCCCGACGCAGGACTCGAAAATGCGGCCGCGGACAGCGACAAGATCTGGCTATCAAACTACATGACACATCAGACGACTTACCATACGACTTCGCGTTACGCCTCACCCTGTACATACTTAACACAAACTTGAGAACCTTACGTGACAGTGGCTCTTTTCTTTAAAGTTTAATTTTTCCTTGTCCCAGCCCCAGGACAGTTTTCTGATAAGAGGAGATGACTACTGCGTAGCCGCCCGGGCAGCCGAGCGGTTCTAGGCGCTACAGTCTGGAACCGCGCGACCACTACGGTCGCAGGTTCGAATCCTGCCTCGGGCATGGATGTGAGCCATTTTTTGAACCATCAGTCACATAGAACTTAAACTATTTAACCCTAACTGACCTAAAGATATCACACGCATCCATGCCCGACGCAGGACTCGAAAATGCGGCCGCGGACAGCGACAAGATCTGGCTATCAAACTACATGACACATCAGACGACTTACAATACGACTTCGCGTTACGCCTCACCCTGTACATACTTAACACAAACTTGAGAACCTTACGTGACAGTGGCTCTTTTCTTTAAAGTTTAATTTTTCCTTGTCCCAGCCCCAGGACAGTTTTCTGATAAGAGGAGATGACTACTGCGTAGCCGGCCGGGGCAGCCGAGCGGTTCTAGGCGCTACAGTCTGGAACCGCGCGACCACTACGGTCGCAGGTTCGAATCCTGCCTCGGGCATGGATGTGAGCCATTTTTTGAACCATCAGTCACATAGAACTTAAACTATTTAACCCTAACTGACCTAAAGATATCACACGCATCCATGCCCGACGCAGGACTCGAAAATGCGGCCGCGGACAGCGACAAGATCTGGCTATCAAACTACATGACACATCAGACGACTTACAATACGACTTCGCGTTACGCCTCACCCTGTACATACTTAACACAAACTTGAGAACCTTACGTGACAGTGGCTCTTTTCTTTAAAGTTTAATTTTTCCTTGTCCCAGCCCCAGGACAGTTTTCTGATAAGAGGAGATGACTACTGCGTAGCCGGCCGGGGCAGCCGAGCGGTTCTAGGCGCTACAGTCTGGAACCGCGCGACCACTACGGTCGCAGGTTCGAATCCTGCCTCGGGCATGGATGTGAGCCATTTTTTGAACCATCAGTCACATAGAACTTAAACTATTTAACCCTAACTGACCTAAAGATATCACACGCATCCATGCCCGACGCAGGACTCGAAAATGCGGCCGCGGACAGCGACAAGATCTGGCTATCAAACTACATGTCACATCAGACGACTTACAATACGACTTCGCGTTACGCCTCACCCTGTACATACTTAACACAAACTTGAGAACCTTACGTGACAGTGGCTCTTTTCTTTAAAGTTTAATTTTTCCTTGTCCCAGCCCCAGGACAGTTTTCTGATAAGAGGAGATGACTACTGCGTAGCCGGCCGGGGCAGCCGAGCGGTTCTAGGCGCTACAGTCTGGAACCGCGCGACCACTACGGTCGCAGGTTCGAATCCTGCCTCGGGCATGGATGTGAGCCATTTTTTGAACCATCAGTCACATAGAACTTAAACTATTTAACCCTAACTGACCTAAAGATATCACACGCATCCATGCCCGACGCAGGACTCGAAAATGCGGCCGCGGACAGCGACAAGATCTGGCTATCAAACTACATGACACATCAGACGACTTACAATACGACTTCGCGTTACGCCTCACCCTGTACATACTTAACACAAACTTGAGAACCTTACGTGACAGTGGCTCTTTTCTTTAAAGTTTAATTTTTCCTTGTCCCAGCCCCAGGACAGTTTTCTGATAAGAGGAGATGACTACTGCGTAGCCGGCCGGGGCAGCCGAGCGGTTCTAGGCGCTACAGTCTGGAACCGCGCGACCACTACGGTCGCAGGTTCGAATCCTGCCTCGGGCATGGATGTGAGCCATTTTTTGAACCATCAGTCACATAGAACTTAAACTATTTAACCCTAACTGACCTAAAGATATCACACGCATCCATGCCCGACGCAGGACTCGAAAATGCGGCCGCGGACAGCGACAAGATCTGGCTATCAAACTACATGACACATCAGACGACTTACAATACGACTTCGCGTTACGCCTCACCCTGTACATACTTAACACAAACTTGAGAACCTTACGTGACAGTGGCTCTTTTCTTTAAAGTTTAATTTTTCCTTGTCCCAGCCCCAGGACAGTTTTCTGATAAGAGGAGATGACTACTGCGTAGCCGGCCGGGGCAGCCGAGCGGTTCTAGGCGCTACAGTCTGGAACCGTGCGACCACTACGGTCGCAGGTTCGAATCCTGCCCCGGGCATGGATGTGAGCCATTTTTTGAACCATCAGTCACATAGAACTTAAACTATTTAACCCTAACTGACCTAAAGATATCACACGCATCCATGCCCGACGCAGGACTCGAAAATGCGGCCGCGGACAGCGACAAGATCTGGCTATCAAACTACATGACACATCAGACGACTTACCATACGACTTCGCGTTACGCCTCACCCTGTACATACTTAACACAAACTTGAGAACCTTACGTGACAGTGGCTCTTTTCTTTAAAGTTTAATTTTTCCTTGTCCCAGCCCCAGGACAGTTTTCTGATAAGAGGAGATGACTACTGCGTAGCCGGCCGGGGCAGCCGAGCGGTTCTAGGCGCTACAGTCTGGAACCACGCGACCACTACGGTCGCAGGTTCGAATCCTGCCCCGGGCATGGATGTGAGCCATTTTTTGAACCATCAGTCACATAGAACTTAAACTATTTAACCCTAACTGACCTAAAGATATCACACGCATCCATGCCCGACGCAGGACTCGAAAATGCGGCCGCGGACAGCGACAAGATCTGGCTATCAAACTACATGACACATCAGACGACTTACCATACAACTTCGCGTTACGCCTCACCCTGTACATACTTAACACAAACTTGAGAACCTTACGTGACAGTGGCTCTTTTCTTTAAAGTTTAATTTTTCCTTGTCCCAGCCCCAGGACAGTTTTCTGATAAGAGGAAATGACTACTGCGTAGCCGGCCGGGGCAGCCGAGCGGTTCTAGGCGCTACAGTCTGGAACCGCGCGACCACTACGGTCGCAGGTTCGAATCCTGCCTCAGGCATTGATGTGAGCCATTTTTTGAACCATCAGTCACATAGAACTTAAACTATTTAACCCTAACTGACCTAAAGATATCACACGCATCCATGCCCGACGCAGGACTCGAAAATGCGGCCGCGGACAGCGACAAGATCTGGCTATCAAACTACATGACACATCAGACGACTTACCATACGACTTCGCGTTACGCCTCACCCTGTACATACTTAACACAAACTTGAGTACCTTACGTGACAGTGGCTCTTTTCTTTAAAGTTTAATTTTTCCTTGTCCCAGCCCCAGGACAGTTTTCTGATAAGAGGAGATGACTACTGCGTAGCCGGCCGGGGCAGCCGAGCGGTTCTAGGCGCTACAGTCTGGAACCACGCGACCACTACGGTCGCAGGTTCGAATCCTGCCCCGGGCATGGATGTGAGCCATTTTTTGAACCATCAGTCACATAGAACTTAAACTATTTAACCCTAACTGACCTAAAGATATCACACGCATCCATGCCCGACGCAGGACTCGAAAATGCGGCCGCGGACAGCGACAAGATCTGGCTATCAAACTACATGACACATCAGACGACTTACCATACGATTTCGCGTTACACCTCACCCTGTACATACTTAACACAAACTTGAGAACCTTACGTGACAGTGGCTCTTTTCTTTAAAGTTTAATTTTTCCTTGTCCCAGCCCCAGGACAGTTTTCTGATAAGAGGAGATGACTACTGCGTAGCCGGCCGGGGCAGCCGAGCGGTTCTAGGCGCTACAGTCTGGAACCACGCGACCACTACGGTCGCAGGTTCGAATCCTGCCCCGGGCATGGATGTGAGCCATTTTTTGAACCATCAGTCACATAGAACTTAAACTATTTAACCCTAACTGACCTAAAGATATCACACGCATCCATGCCCGACGCAGGACTCGAAAATGCGGCCGCGGACAGCGACAAGATCTGGCTATCAAACTACATGACACATCAGACGACTTACCATACGACTTCGCGTTACGCCTCACCCTGTACATACTTAACACAAACTTGAGAACCTTACGTGACAGTGGCTCTTTTCTTTAAAGTTTAATTTTTCCTTGTCCCAGCCCCAGGACAGTTTTCTGATAAGAGGAGATGACTACTGCGTAGCCGGCCGGGGCAGCCGAGCGGTTCTAGGCGCTACAGTCTGGAACCGCGCGACCACTACGGTCGCAGGTTCGAATCCTGCCCCGGGCATGGATGTGAGCCATTTTTTGAACCATCAGTCACATAGAACTTAAACTATTTAACCCTACTGACCTAAAGATATCACACGCATCCATGCCCGACGCAGGACTCGAAAATGCGGCCGCGGACAGCGACAAGATCTGGCTATCAAACTACATGACACATCAGACGACTTACCATACGATTTCGCGTTACACCTCACCCTGTACATACTTAACACAAACTTGAGAACCTTACGTGACAGTGGCTCTTTTCTTTAAAGTTTAATTTTTCCTTGTCCCAGCCCCAGGACAGTTTTCTGATAAGAGGAGATGACTACTGCGTAGCCGCCCGGGCAGCCGAGCGGTTCTAGGCGCTACAGTCTGGAACCGCGCGACCACTACGGTCGCAGGTTCGAATCCTGCCTCGGGCATGGATGTGAGCCATTTTTTGAACCATCAGTCACATAGAACTTAAACTATTTAACCCTAACTGACCTAAAGATATCACACGCATCCATGCCCGACGCAGGACTCGAAAATGCGGCCGCGGACAGCGACAAGATCTGGCTATCAAACTACATGACACATCAGACGACTTACAATACGACTTCGCATTACGCCTCACCCTGTACATACTTAACACAAACTTGAGAACCTTACGTGACAGTGGCTCTTTTCTTTAAAGTTTAATTTTTCCTTGTCCCAGCCCCAGGACAGTTTTCTGATAAGAGGAGATGACTACTGCGTAGCCGGCCGGGGCAGCCGAGCGGTTCTAGGCGCTACAGTCTGGAACCGCGCGACCACTACGGTCGCAGGTTCGAATCCTACCTCGGGCATGGATGTGAGCCATTTTTTGAACCATCAGTCACATAGAACTTAAACTATTTAACACTAACTGACCTAAAGATATCACACGCATCCATGCCCGACGCAGGACTCGAAAATGCGGCCGCGGACAGCGACAAGATCTGGCTATCAAACTACATGACACATCAGACGACTTACCATACAACTTCGCGTTACGCCTCACCCTGTACATACTTAACACAAACTTGAGAACCTTACGTGACAGTGGCTCTTTTCTTTAAAGTTTAATTTTTCCTTGTCCCAGCCCCAGGACAGTTTTCTGATAAGAGGAAATGACTACTGCGTAGCCGGCCGGGACAGCCGAGCGGTTCTAGGCGCTACAGTCTGGAACCGCGCGACCACTACGGTCGCAGGTTCGAATCCTGCCTCGGGCATGGATGTGAGCCATTTTTTGAACCACCAGTCACATAGAACTTAAACTATTCAACCCTAACTGACCTAAAGATATCACACGCATCCATGCCCGACGCAGGACTCGAAAATGCGGCCGCGGACAGCGACAAGATCTGGCTATCAAACTACATGACACATCAGACGACTTACCATACGACTTCGCGTTACGCCTCACCCTGTACATACTTAACACAAACTTGAGAACCTTACGTGACAGTGGCTCTTTTCTTTAAAGTTTAATTTTTCCTTGTCCCAGCCCCAGGACAGTTTTCTGATAAGAGGAGATGACTACTGCGTAGCCGGCCGGGGCAGCCGAGCGGTTCTAGGCGCTACAGTCTGGAACCGCGCGACCACTACGGTCGCAGGTTCGAATCCTGCCTCGGGCATGGATGTGAGCCATTTTTTGAACCATCAGTCACATAGAACTTAAACTATTTAACCCTAACTGACCTAAAGATATCACACGCATCCATGCCCGACGCAGGACTCGAAAATGCGGCCGCGGACAGCGACAAGATCTGGCTATCAAACTACATGACACATCAGACGACTTACCATACGACTTCGCGTTACGCCTCACCCTGTACATACTTAACACAAACTTGAGTACCTTACGTGACAGTGGCTCTTTTCTTTAAAGTTTAATTTTTCCTTGTCCCAGCCCCAGGACAGTTTTCTGATAAGAGGAGATGACTACTGCGTAGCCGGCCGGGGCAGCCGAGCGGTTCTAGGCGCTACAGTCTGGAACCGCGCGACCACTACGGTCGCAGGTTCGAATCCGGCCCCGGGCATGGATGTGAGCCATTTTTTGAACCATCAGTCACATAGAACTTAAACTATTTAACCCTAACTGACCTAAAGATATCACACGCATCCATGCCCGACGCAGGACTCGAAAATGCGGCCGCGGACAGCGACAAGATCTGGCTATCAAACTACATGTCACATCAGACGACTTACCATACAACTTCGCGTTACGCCTCACCCTGTACATACTTAACACAAACTTGAGAACCTTACGTGACAGTGGCTCTTTTCTTTAAAGTTTAATTTTTCCTTGTCCCAGCCCCAGGACAGTTTTCTGATAAGAGGAGATGACTACTGCGTAGCCGGCCGGGGCAGCCGAGCGGTTCTAGGCGCTACAGTCTGGAACCGCGCGACCACTACGGTCGCAGGTTCGAATCCTGCCTCGGGCATGGATGTGAGGCATTTTTTGAACCATCAGTCACATAGAACTTAAACTATTTAACCCTAACTGACCTAAAGATATCACACGCATCCATGCCCGACGCAGGACTCGAAAATGCGGCCGCGGACAGCGACAAGATCTGGCTATCAAACTACATGACACATCAGACGACTTACCATACGACTTCGCGTTACGCCTCACCCTGTACATACTTAACACAAACTTGAGTACCTTACGTGACAGTGGCTCTTTTCTTTAAAGTTTAATTTTTCCTTGTCCCAGCCCCAGGACAGTTTTCTGATAAGAGGAGATGACTACTGCGTAGCCGGCCGGGGCAGCCGAGCGGTTCTAGGCGCTACAGTCTGGAACCGCGCGACCACTACGGTCGCAGGTTCGAATCCGGCCCCGGGCATGGATGTGAGCCATTTTTTGAACCATCAGTCACATAGAACTTAAACTATTTAACCCTAACTGACCTAAAGATATCACACGCATCCATGCCCGACGCAGGACTCGAAAATGCGGCCGCGGACAGCGACAAGATCTGGCTATCAAACTACATGTCACATCAGACGACTTACCATACAACTTCGCGTTACGCCTCACCCTGTACATACTTAACACAAACTTGAGAACCTTACGTGACAGTGGCTCTTTTCTTTAAAGTTTAATTTTTCCTTGTCCCAGCCCCAGGACAGTTTTCTGATAAGAGGAAATGACTACTGCGTAGCCGGCCGGGGCAGCCGAGCGGTTCTAGGCGCTACAGTCTGGAACCGCGCGACCACTACGGTCGCAGGTTCGAATCCTGCCTCAGGCATTGATGTGAGCCATTTTTTGAACCATCAGTCACATAGAACTTAAACTATTTAACCCTAACTGACCTAAAGATATCACACGCATCCATGCCCGACGCAGGACTCGAAAATGCGGCCGCGGACAGCGACAAGATCTGGCTATCAAACTACATGACACATCAGACGACTTACCATACGACTTCGCGTTACGCCTCACCCTGTACATACTTAACACAAACTTGAGTACCTTACGTGACAGTGGCTCTTTTCTTTAAAGTTTAATTTTTCCTTGTCCCAGCCCCAGGACAGTTTTCTGATAAGAGGAGATGACTACTGCGTAGCCGGCCGGGGCAGCCGAGCGGTTCTAGGCGCTACAGTCTGGAACCGCGCGACCACTACGGTCGCAGGTTCGAATCCTGCCTCAGGCATTGATGTGAGCCATTTTTTGAACCATCAGTCACATAGAACTTAAACTATTTAACCCTAACTGACCTAAAGATATCACACGCATCCATGCCCGACGCAGGACTCGAAAATGCGGCCGCGGACAGCGACAAGATCTGGCTATCAAACTACATGTCACATCAGACGACTTACCATACAACTTCGCGTTACGCCTCACCCTGTACATACTTAACACAAACTTGAGAACCTTACGTGACAGTGGCTCTTTTCTTTAAAGTTTAATTTTTCCTTGTCCCAGCCCCAGGACAGTTTTCTGATAAGAGGAAATGACTACTGCGTAGCCGGCCGGGGCAGCCGAGCGGTTCTAGGCGCTACAGTCTGGAACCGCGCGACCACTACGGTCGCAGGTTCGAATCCTGCCTCAGGCATTGATGTGAGCCATTTTTTGAACCATCAGTCACATAGAACTTAAACTATTTAACCCTAACTGACCTAAAGATATCACACGCATCCATGCCCGACGCAGGACTCGAAAATGCGGCCGCGGACAGCGACAAGATCTGGCTATCAAACTACATGACACATCAGACGACTTACCATACGACTTCGCGTTACGCCTCACCCTGTACATACTTAACACAAACTTGAGTACCTTACGTGACAGTGGCTCTTTTCTTTAAAGTTTAATTTTTCCTTGTCCCAGCCCCAGGACTGTTTTCTGATAAGAGGAAATGATTACTGCGTAGCCGGCCGGGGCAGCCGAGCGGTTCTAGGCGCTACAGTCTGGAACCGCGCGACCACTACGGTCGCAGGTTCGAATCCTGCCTCAGGCATTGATGTGAGCCATTTTTTGAACCATCAGTCACATAGAACTTAAACTATTTAACCCTAACTGACCTAAAGATATCACACGCATCCATGCCCGACGCAGGACTCGAAAATGCGGCCGCGGACAGCGACAAGATCTGGCTATCAAACTACATGTCACATCAGACGACTTACCATACAACTTCGCGTTACGCCTCACCCTGTACATACTTAACACAAACTTGAGAACCTTACGTGACAGTGGCTCTTTTCTTTAAAGTTTAATTTTTCCTTGTCCCAGCCCCAGGACAGTTTTCTGATAAGAGGAAATGACTACTGCGTAGCCGGCCGGGGCAGCCGAGCGGTTCTAGGCGCTACAGTCTGGAACCGCGCGACCACTACGGTCGCAGGTTCGAATCCTGCCTCAGGCATTGATGTGAGCCATTTTTTGAACCATCAGTCACATAGAACTTAAACTATTTAACCCTAACTGACCTAAAGATATCACACGCATCCATGCCCGACGCAGGACTCGAAAATGCGGCCGCGGACAGCGACAAGATCTGGCTATCAAACTACATGTCACATCAGACGACTTACCATACAACTTCGCGTTACGCCTCACCCTGTACATACTTAACACAAACTTGAGAACCTTACGTGACAGTGGCTCTTTTCTTTAAAGTTTAATTTTTCCTTGTCCCAGCCCCAGGACAGTTTTCTGATAAGAGGAAATGACTACTGCGTAGCCGGCCGGGGCAGCCGAGCGGTTCTAGGCGCTACAGTCTGGAACCGCGCGACCACTACGGTCGCAGGTTCGAATCCTGCCTCAGGCATTGATGTGAGCCATTTTTTGAACCATCAGTCACATAGAACTTAAACTATTTAACCCTAACTGACCTAAAGATATCACACGCATCCATGCCCGACGCAGGACTCGAAAATGCGGCCGCGGACAGCGACAAGATCTGGCTATCAAACTACATGACACATCAGACGACTTACCATACGACTTCGCGTTACGCTCGCGCTTTCAAACTCACAGTTTATTAGAAACGATTGCCTCAATTCACCCTCGAGAAACAACGTGCGGTAAACACGGATAAGAGCACAGTACTACAATGGCGGAGGGTGCAAGCTGCCCCGAATTCTCCGTACAGGTAACGCTGCATCTGTTCCACGACGCCACTGAGGACGGTTCATGAGAGATTAACAAGTGGAGCTACTCTGAGAGCCAACATATGTGACTGGTGGCACAGTATTTCCAGTGTGGCGTATTCCACTTGGTGACTCGATGCTGTTCTGAAGACTGCAATTCACTTTCATCTGAAAGCAACGCACGTGAACGATCTCAGAACAGCGACGTGTTGCTATGATTACGTCGAATATCTCTGTCGATACATAAAGTGTACGAATAAGTAGGTATACGACAAATAGATCGATACGGCGCTGAATCCCATCCGTTGCATAAATAATGATTTATTCAGCCCAATAGCTTCAGAAAATGAGAAAGATGGCGTAACAAGTAGAATGCATATAGAAGTGTTGTAAAAGAGTCCGAATGACTATGTGTGAACTGAACAGAGACTTGAAAGACAGGTATCAACTGCTATTTCTTACGGATTTATTTCCACTGCTGCTAAACCTTAGCCTAGCGTCCCTTTGGCGCTTTCCCTCGCGGGCAGCCGTGCGGTGCGGACGTACGGAGCGGCTGGTCGTGTTTACTTCGTCGCTGCCGGCGGCGGTCGCTGTGCATGGTGAGTGCGCGCTTACAGCGTTAACACTAACCTCAGTAATGAATACCCGAACGCAGTCAAGAATCAACCAGAACGGAAAGACACTCTTAAATTGACATTCGACCCGAAATTTGCAAGACCAAAATCCTTTGAGGTAGAATTATTTGTTCGAGATGTTATGAAATTAACGCTTGACGATTTAATTGCCATACACTTATCGATCGTTGGTAGTACCGTCTACCTGAAATTGGTGACGCCTGAAAGATGCGAGCAAATTCTTCAGTCTTGTGGTGGATCTCTTAAGTTCAAACATTCAGACGGATACGTTGGCGACGTACAAATAACGCAGGCAGGCCTGGGGTTGCGAACCATTAGAATATTTGAATTGCCTTTCGAAGTAACTGCCGAGCAGATTAACGCCAAACTACGGGAATATGGTTCGGTAGTAAGCAACGTCGCTGAGAAATGGTCAGGTCAACATATATTCCCAGTATTAAACGGTGTGCGGCAAGCGAAAATCGAGTTGCTGAAGCATATTCCATCTTACATCATTATAAGTGGATACAGGGCCATAGTAATTTATGACGGGCAACCACGGACATGCTCGGGATGTGGATCTACCGCACACGTCCGTGCACAGTGTATTCAAAGGCGCGTAGCGCAGATCCCGACTGGCGAGCGTGAGCAGCCTGGCCCAAGTTCTACGTTGCCGATCACTTAAGCATCCGCCGCCCGTGTGAACACCGCTCCAGAGCTCAGCGTCGATTTCAACCTAGATGCGTACACTGACAACAAAGAGGAGAACATACCAATGGAGACGAGTAATGTGCCGGAAACCCGCGGAGCTTCCTTACAGGAAGTTAAGGAGGAAAATAAGGAGACGCAGGGTGGCAGCCAGGTCAATGTTGTCTCCGAACAGCCGCAAGCGGCGGAAGTTTTTCCCATGGACGAAGACTGTGCCACTCAAGAGAACACTGCTCAAAACTCCAAGTGCCCTTCCCCGGAAAAGCAGAAGAAACGAAGAATCGTGCAACAGGGTGCTGACACAAAAGCGCAACCACTGCGCGAGAAGGCCAATCAGGTGCGTCTGAAGCTGATCGAGGTGACGTCTCAGGTTTCCACTGCAACTCCCCAGACGTCCAAAAAGTCCCGAACTGACGACTCAGAGGCTGACTCCGACAACAGACCCTCCCCATCACAGACGAAGATGATGTCAGTAGATACAGAAGGTACAGGTGGCCACCTGCCAGATAGCAGTGCAGATCCGCGTGAAGCTCACCATCCGCGTAACTGGGCGGACGACGTCGAAGAATGCCCTCACGACAACGATATGACCGAAGTACAGGGACACCACCGAGAGACAGTGTCAGAAGTCCGGGAAACGGAATCGCAAGGGCAACGGAAGACTGAAACTGCTGTTACGGCGGTGGATGCCGACCCCGACTTATTTTAATTGATGCCCCTCCGTCATCACTAAGGGAGCGGCTCAACGCCACGCATACCTCTGCCATCATGCCACCTTTACAGGCATACCGTGTTGCCACGGTCAACATCAACAAGATCAGCAGCACGTCAAAGCTGAAGAATCTTACGGACTTCTTATATCGACATTGAGCTGTTGCAAGAGGTCGCCGATATTGATCTGGAGCGTATCACAGGTTACAATGCGTTAATCAATCCGGGACATGGCAGTGAACTCGGAACCGCACTTCTGACCAAAGAAGGCATCACCGTAGTCAATGTCGACAGCCTGCCAAACAGCAGAGGTATCGCGGGGACGATCCACAACACCAGATTCATAAATGTTTACGCCCCTTCTGGAACGGGAAAAAAGCGTCAGAGATTGGAATTTTTTAAGGAGGAGGTCGTGCCACTTTTTACAACCCGCACAGGCCAAGTAATATTTGCAGATGATTTCAACTGTGTACTAAAACCAAAAGACCAAACGCCAAATTTTAACACTTCCGTCGAACTTCTGGACATTGTTAGAGACTTAAACCTACCCGACACGTGTGAACTTAAACACGGCGACACGCCCGGTTTTACTCACGTCACCAGCCATTCTGCCAGCCGCATTGACAGAATTTATGCTCAAAAATTGGTTCAAATGGCTCTGAGCACTATGGGACTTAACATCTATGGTCATCAGTCCCCTAGAACTTAGAACTACTTAAACCTAACTAACCTAAGGACATCGCACAACACCCAGTCATCACGAGGCAGAGAAAATCCCTGACCCCGCCGGGAATCGAACCCGGGAACCCGGGCGCGGGAAGCGAGAACGCTACCGCACGACCACGAGCTGCGGACTGAGAATTTATGCAACTTCCAATTTACGGCACAATATTTTGCAAGTGGAGAGATGGCCACTTATATTCTCTGACCATGTAGCATATATATGTACCATAAATATGGAAAAACAGGGTACGTATAGAGCAAGAGGCCCGTGGAAACTGAATGTTACCCATTTATCAGATCCAGGGTGCCACGCCGTCTTCCAGCACACATGGGCAGATTGTGAAAGGAAATTTCCACTGTACAATTCGGCTTTCTGGTGGTGGATAAAATGTGCAAAGCCAGCTCTCATAAAAGCGATGAAATGTTACTCTCGCGAGAAATGCGCCTGGCAGAGGACCACAACAGAATTCTACTTTCGGTGCCTACGCGACCTTTATAAAGACGATACTACAGTAGCGGACAATCACATGCAGATTAAAAGAATCAAGGCGACACTGCCAACACTGATGCGAAAACAATCTGAAGGCTGTAAAGTGAGAACACGTCTGCAAAATGCAGTGCGGGAGGAGATAACATCCATGTACCACGTTATACAAGAGCAAAAAAGAAGAAACAGGAAAATACTGACGGCGCTAAAAACTGCAGACGGTCGCCTTCTCAATACACAAACTGCTATTCAAGAAGAAATTTATAAATATTTTACGGCGTTCCTAGCTGAAAAACCAATAGATGTGGCAGCACAGGCAGTCCTTACGAAAAGGGCGTGGGGGAGACTTGGTCCGGAACAAGCGGAAGAACTCGCCTCAGACATACTCGAGGATGCAGTAACAGACGCCATTCTCCGAAGCCCAATAAATAAATCGCCTGGTCCTGACGGATTACCCGCCGAGTTTTATCGTACGTTTAGGCAACAGTTCACTAGTAAGTTGACTCTGGTCTGTAATGACATTATGAACATTCGAAATGACAGCCTGAAAGATTTTTGTAAAGGGATAGTGGTGCTAGTTCCAAAAACTCCAGGAGGCAAAAGTGTTGAAAATCTCCGGCCTTTAACATTACTTAACACTGACTATAAAATTTTCGCACGTGTCATTATGCAACGATTAAATTCGGTCATTACCAGCGTTACCGGCGACTACCAAACGTGTGTCGGAACAAATAGAAATATTTTCCACACTTTAACTGCATATAGAGATCTGATAGCGATTGCCGAAGCCTGTGACATCCCAAATGCTCTCGTGTCCCTCGACTTTGTAAAGGCCTTTGACAGGGTGAACCACTCCTATCTCGTATGAACCATGGACGCCATGCGTTTTCCTCAGAAAATCACTGATACTGTTAAAACCCTCCTGATGAATGGTACGTCGCAAATCAATGTAAATGGACGCTTAAGCAGGCCGGTCAGTATCGCAAGTTCGGTACGACAGGGCTGCCCAATGTCGATTGCATTGTTTGGCATAGCACTGGAACCATTCTTGTACTCCCTGACGCAAGACCTTCCAGGACTGCTCATTCACGGTCAGAAGATTATTTGCCAGGCATACGCAGATGATGTCAGTTTTGTAGTAACGAAAGACGAGGACTTAGAGAAAGCTTTCCACATTGTAACAACGTATGAAGCTGCATCGGGGGCGAAACTCCACCGTCACAAGTCAGGCTTACTGCACATTGGACGCGGATTAGAACTCGGTGCTGCTGACAGAATCAGAAGCTTGGAAACGATCACCTGCCTCGGGATTGAATACACATGCAATAGCCGCCGTACGTCTGCCTTGAACTATAGAAAACTGCTGGCAAAAATGCCCGCTGGCATACGGCAACATAGCCTGCGAACTCTAAATGCCATTCAAAGGGTGTCTTTAGTTAATATCTACATAATTTCCAAAGTAAATTACGTTGCCCAAGTACTGCCATTGCCCAAGACTATGGCACAACAAATGTTAGCAGCGCTTGGCCACTTTGTTACCAGGGGTCAGATATTTAAAGTAAAGTATGAAACCCTCACCCTCCCAGTTTGGAAGTGAGGCCTCAATTTGACGGATGTCTACCTCAAAGCAAAAGCCTTGTATGTTAGTCAAACATACAAACAGTGGCACAGATCACCTAACACACTGACGTCTCACATTTAGAATGAAATAGTGCCCCCCAATCTGGACCCACCTGTAGATGTAAAACACATTCTGAACTCGCTCTGTCACTTAAGGTATTTCATCCTAGAACTTAGCTACATACAAAGAAGAATTCCAGAGGCAGACCGACACAAAGTCAAAGCAATTTACGCCACAATGACGGAAAATAAACCACGCAATATAGTGGAGGAGAAATGTACGGGTTATAACTGCAAACAAGTCTGGGAGAACATTCACGACACGCATCTTTCATCTACAGTGCGCTCTACTTGGTACACGGCAGTCAATAGGAAATTCCCGACCAATTCGAGGTTACACAAGATTCACCTGGCTGAAACACCGAATTGTATCAGATGTCACTTAGTCGACACAGACGAGCATCGATTTGCTTGCGACGCTGTACAGGACATATGGTCCCTCTGCACACAGAAACTCGCAACCATAATGCGAACATCACCGCCGGCCGCGGTGGTCTAGCGGTTCTAGGCGCTCAGTCCGGAACCGCGAGACTGCTACGGTCGCAGGTTCGAATCCTGCCTCGGGCATGGATGTGTGTGATGTCCTTAGGTTAGTTAGGTTTAAGTAGTTCTAAGTTCTAGGGGACTGATGACCACAGATGTTAAGTCCCATAGTGCTCAGAGCCATTGGCACCATTTTTTTCGAACATCACCAAGATCGATAACACCGACACGCCTACTCAATCCTCACGAAGCTCCCTATCCCAATACAAAACGACGTGCAGTCTATTGGCTAAAGGGCCAGACTGTATACTACATCCTATCCGAGAAAGAGAAGAGTGAAGAAGAATATTGGATATATTTAACGATGGAACGCCAGACACTGATACGAACGACGAAATATAGAGAAAACTATGCTTGTTTTTTTATTAAGAACGTTGACATAGAGTCACTATATTGCAAGAATCTTTACTTTATCACTTCTTTTAATCTCTTTACTATTTTTTTCATATCATTTGCCATACTAATGGGGAGACATTTTTACTCTTTAATTTCCTTTATGTTAGAAAACCAAAAAGGTTACCTGGTAGGATGGCATGGAGAATTTTGTGGCCGAGGCTTCGGAGTTCAGCGAAGCTGAAACAGAAATAACACTTGCGAGATGGACAAAAAAAAAAAACGAATGTTCGACAACGGAATACATTAGCAATAGCTATTCACCGAGAAGACAAACTCTGAAGCCCCCAGTCTGCTGAAATTCCACGCGTACACCTACGGAGAGTCAGGGGTACCAATCAAGAAGTATTTTCATTTCCGTCTAATGAGGAGACATTTAGTTAATTATAATTACAGCTACTGAAGCTAGCCGCTGAAGGCAATTTTGGCGAGTGCAAGTGACGGGTTATAAGGGGAGGAAGGAAGGCCGAAAAAAAAAAAAAAAAAAAATTGGCGTAGAGGATAGCGCGTTGGACTTCTAATCCAAAGGTCGTGGGTTCGATCCCCACAAGGGATGGGCAATTTTTAAAACTACATGCTGAAGACGACATTGATACTCGAACATGGGTGATCACTAGTGTGTTCGAGAGGCAGCAATGGTTGTGTACTCAGCAGTATGATACAGATTGTTTAAATTTCATAGGCCAGGAAATTTCTCGAAATTCAGTTATCGCGCATGGTATTTTATGTTAAAGGGCACATACCTTTCCTTGTGAGACCAATTGTTTCACCTTCAAAGGGCTGTGTATGTCAATCAGAGAGTCATAGGTCGGTACTGCAATGGCGGCAGATGCACGCTGCCCCGAATTCTCCGTACAGGTAACGCTACATCTGTGCCACGACGCCACTGAGGGCGGTTCATGAGAAATTAACAAGTGGAACTACTCTAAGAGCCAACGTATGTGACTGATCGCACCGTATTTCCAGTGTGGCGTATTCCACTTGGTGGCTCGATGCTGTTCCAAAGACTGCAATTCACTTTCATCTGAAAGCAACGCACGTGAACGATCTCAGAGCAGTGGCGTATTGCTATGATTGCGTCGAATATCTCTGTCGATACATAAAGTGTACGAATAAGTAGGTATACGACAAATAGAGCGATACGGCGCTGTATCCCATCTGTTGCATAAATAATGATTTTTTCAGCTCAATTGCTTCAGAAAATGAGAAGGTTGGCGTAACAAGTAGAATGCATATAGAAGTTTTGTGGAAGAGTGCTAATGAGTATGTGTGAACTGAAGAGAGACTTGAAAGACAGGTATCAACTGCTATTTCTTATGGATTTATTTACACTGCTGCAAAGCCTTAGCCTAGCGTCCCTTTGGCAATTCCGGCTTTCGTCGTCACCGCGGTCGGACGTGTTAGCTAGTTGCTCCGCGTCGTCGGTGTCCTTGCCAGTGTTTACTGTTTGCTGTTGTGTGTTTCTGTGTTCCGAGTGCTTCACGTGTATTGTACTTTTTTGTGGTCGACCTTTTCGTCTGCAACTTGCCGATCTTGTACGGCATTCGGGCTTGACCGTATTCCCTACAGTTGCAGTGCCATGTCTACCACCATCCGGAAAAACACCCTGGTTTTTGGCTTTGACAAGGATACCCGCCGATTTTCCATCGACCGCCCTCGAGATTCATGACTGGCTAACAGAGATAATAGGCATCACTTCTGATTCTGTGCACACCACCCAGCTAGATTCTGATCGTTATTGCGTGGTTGTCAAGTTTCTCAGTGCAGTAGCAGTTGATCGACTTCTTGAAAAAATCGGCAGACAAGTCCCTTTTGTTCATCGCGACGGCACCACTAGTATGGTTACTGTAACACGTGCCGATACCTCGATTCAGACAGTTCGAATACGTAACTTGCCCATAGAGATTGACAATGCTAAAATGAAAGATGCACTTTCTAAGTTTGGTGGGGTTAAAGAAATTGTCAACGAAAAGTGGTCGTCTTGCTACAAATTACAATGTTTCAATGGGATTAGATCTGTGGACGTGGAAGTAAAAATGAACATTCCTTCTCACATCACGGTCGATGGTTATAAGGCTCACATTATATATTCGGGTCAAGCCCCCACCTGCCATATCTGCAATGAACTAGGCCATCTTCGCCAGGACTGGCCCCGCCGAGTTTTTGTCTTAAAAAATAATCTCCAGCCGCGGCATAGATTAACACTTAACGAGGTAATGGCAGTAGATACTTCTGGTTCTTCTGCACACCCTGATGTTGATGCTCCCCAGGCAACTACCTCCGAGACCCCGCCCATAACCGCTGATGCGTTTCCACCCCTCGTAGGACGGCAAACTGCTGCGCCAGTTTGTCTTGAAAGTGAATCTCAGCAAAAGAAACGGCCGCTGGAACGTAGTGATGAGCATTCAGATGAGGAAGTATCTCACACGACTCCTGCAGCCCGGAAACCAAAACCATCAATCGCGGAGGATTTAGTACCAGATGATGTTATGCGGGTCGATTTTGACGCCAGTGCGGATGGACTTGAGGGTATGCCGAATTCTGAGACGCCGGGTCATGAACAGGAACCTCCGTTTTTGAGTGCCGCGCCCGAAGGACAACAGCCGCTACAACGCGCACACAGTGAGGAAGTGTTGTGTCAACAACGCGCTACAGCTGACGCCCGACAACAAGTTCCGGGCGGAAGTAAACAAGCGAAAGTGTTCACCAACCTGCCAGCTGCCGGCAGCAGTGCTGCGACACCGACACCACCGCGTCTCAAAGAATCCACAAAAACTCCGGGAGCTCAAAACGCCCCACGACGAAGGCTCAATCCACAGCCAAATCTCTCCGTTCCTCGCAACAAGGGCAATTCCACTTCGTCGCAAACGGATGTAGTACCCCGAAATATTAGTTATGAAATTGTGAGGGAACGATTCGGTGATGACAACAGCAAAGAACTCGGCGAAGCCCATCCTCCACAGTAGTAATTCCGTTGGTACAAGGTTTGTTCCATGCTGTCGCCTAAGGCTGCAAAGCTTCTTCGTGTTTCTTCTGTCCTTTTATCCGGTTATGGTTCGCAGCATTCACTGTGTCGTTTTTGCTACAACCGGCCTATGATTCGTAGTGTATCACTTGTTATGGTCTTTATTTAGCTTCTTGATCCAATAATCCTCTGATGGTTGCTCACATTATACCTTTTTTTAATTCTGCAACCGGCACTCTTGAGCTCGATGCCATCGTTTTGTTATACTTTAACATCTCATTACCTACATGCTACAGGCCTATACTATCCCCTCCCTTAATATCAATAGGATTACGTCAGAGTTAAATCTTGCTTTATTAAAACAATTTTTGTTTGACTCTTTACAGATATTGCCCTTTTACAAGAGGTTGCAATATGGCAAATTAACATTCTCGGCTATGTTGCAATAATCAATTTCGCTCCCGAATTGAGTGCAGGCACAGCGATTTTAGTCAGGGAAGGAATACCTCTAACCGATGTCGAAAAGTTAGACTCCGGACGGGACATAGGCGTGAATATCATGGGCGTCAGTGTAATCAGTCTGTATGCACCATCTGGAAGTGCACGGCGCGCTGACAGATCGAAGTTTTTTAAGGAGGATTTCATTTACTTAATGCGGGAGAGACTCTCCAAACTTGATCATTGCAGGCGATTTTAATTGTGTATTGCACCATAAAGATCAATCCTCCAATTTTAATTATTCCCCTGAATTAAACTTTCTTGTCTCCCAAATGAAACTGAGGGACGCGTGGGATGTTAAGTATCCCACGCTTGTGAAATACACGCACATTTCATATAATTCCAGTAGCAGGATTGATAGAATCTGTATGTCAAGTCACATAGTGAGGACTTTGCTACAAGTGGAAATCACTCCAGTCAGCTTCTCTGATCACTGTAGTGTGAGTGCCTGGATAAACTTAGACCGGCAACCAACTCACTGGTTTAGGAATCAGTGGAGCATGAATGTCGGCCTTTTAACAAACGACGAGCTCGAGGCCGAATTAAAGACAGCTTGGGAATTTTGCTTGCGCTCTGTACACAACTTTCCGAGTGTTTTGGAGTGGTGGACCCGCAAGGCGAAGCCCAAATTACGGAAAGTAATTATATCTTATAGTATAGGGAGATCTCGGGCAGTTCACCGTACAATGGAATTTTACTACATGGTTTTAAGGGACTTATATGATCAGGCAGATGGCTCAGACAGGCGCTTGTTCGACATCAAGAAAATTAAAGCGACATTATTAAGCTTAAAGAGAAAACAACTGGAGGGTCTTAAAATTAAGTCAAAATCCAGATCTGTTAGCGAGGACGAAACGGCTGCGTTATATCATTTGATTAAACATCGCAAGAACCGACGACGGATATTCATGGACGAACTTAGATTAGAAAACAGTACTGTCCTCGCTGTGCAAAACGAGATAACCAGAGAAATCCACAGGTATTACAGTGCCCTGTGTGAGGCAGAAGCAACGCAAGAGGACGATTCGTATGAGTTATTTGCGTTTACAACCTCCACAATTACGGCCGACGACAACGCCAGCTTATTTTCGGCTTTTAGTGCAGATGATGTCCTTGAAATAATTCGCGGCTCCCCTAAAAGGAAATCGCCGGGCCCTGATGGCCTTCCGGTCGAATTCTATCAACGATATTGGACTATCATAGGTGATAAGTTGACACAAGCCGTTAACGACGTCCTGCGGGGAAAGTTTGCACCATCAGCACTTAAAGAATGTAAAATCGTGTTGATTCCTAAAAATAATGGATGTAAAAAGATTCACAACTTCCGACCGATTTCTCTCCTTAATTCAGATTATAAGATTATTGCGAGAGCTTTAAACAAACGAATGATGCCGTTGACCGCAAACATAATTGGGCAACAGCAAACTTGTGCTTGTAGGCGATCAATATTTCAGACTACAGCAGAATATAGAGATATCGTCGCTCTGTCGTTTGCCAGCACCATTAATTGCGGCCTCCTTTTTGTCGACTTTTATAAAGTATTTGATCGTGTCAGCCATAAATACCTCTTCGAAACGATGCGGAGGATGGGCTTCTAGCATGACTCCATTGCTGTCGTGCGCAATATGATCACTGGTCTGGCCGCCACGATCTCCGTCAACTGCCAGCTCACAAGACCCATCACCATCGCAAGGGGTGTCCCCCAAGGAAGCCCCCTTTCCATGTTGCTCTTTGTCATCTCACTAGAACCATTGCTGCGACTAGTACAAGAGCACATGACGGGCATAACGATCGCCGGGAAGAAAACTGCAGTTGGGGCATATGCTGATGATGTCGGCATCGTCGTGAGGAACAGGGAAGATGTAGTTCACCTGGAGGCAGACCTCAGAAGCTATTGTTCCGCTTCTGGCGCAAAAATGAATGAAACTAAAAGCAAATTTCTACGTATAAGGGGACTTGACGATGTCGGCCTAGAATGGGCTAACCATGTAACGGAACACAAATCTCTTGGGACGATACTGACGGTCCCCCCACAAAGGATAATAACGGCGAATTGGCGGGATGTCTCGCTCAAAGTCAAGGGTGTTTTAATAGATAACGTTTATCGCAGCATGGACCAAATTCAGAGGTTTAAATTTATAAATACATGTATCCTGTCGCGAGCATATTATGTGGCACAGGTCATTCCACTGTCATAGCCAAACAGATAATGAGCAAGTTGACCAATTTTCTGTGGCGGGGGGAAATATTTCGAGTTGACGTGAAGACTGTGACCCTCGACCCTCTGCATGGCGGTATGGGTCTGACCGATCTGAACGCCAAAGCAATGGCTTTGTACATTAAACGGATGACATCCTTAATCCAAAACTACTCTGACACCCTTACGGCAAAGTTGTTTGAGGCAGTCGCGCCGAAAAGCGTAGCACTGCCGATCAATGTGCAGTTGATGGACTACTAGCTCTCCCACATCCGCACATATTATCTGGAAAAGAGCTACTTGAGCGAGGTCCTTCTCCAACATCGACCCTTCACTGCCAAGGACATTCTGGAGCACAGGAAACAATATGAGGGCAAGAACAAAATCGAACAAAAGGACACTGGAGTCAATTGGGATGTCCTGTGGGCGAACATCAGCAGCAGTGTGCTTCCGTCCTTGGTCAGGTCGACATGGTACAAAACGGTTAACAACATTATCAGCACAAATGAGCGACACAGCCCATTGTCAGATTGTCACCAAGTGGATACTGTTCCCCACAGATATTCTTGCAGTCACCGCATGCGCAATTGGCAATGGGTTCGTCAAAAAGTCGCCCTTATAACTAGGACTTCTGAAAAAAACATAGACACGAACTTACTGCACAGACCGGACGTCAAATATTTTCCGCCAACTAAAAATAATGCCGTCATGTGGCTGTTGGGCCAATATACAAGTATATATAAGTAAGAAGACAATATATGTCTTCAATCAGCTGACGGGCGACAATTACAGCGAGTTTCTGTTAAACATGGAAACGGAATATATTAAAATTAGACACTACGCGGATCACCGTCGCAAGTACGGTAATATGCTCCATATTGCATTCAATAGAACGGGTATTGGATAGCTGTTCGAGCTCTAAAACCTTCACCCGTTTATGTATCAACCGAATGATTTGGCTCCAATCCCATATTGATGCTTTCCCAAAAAAAAAAAAAAAAAAATATTCCTTTACAATCAATGTGAGTGGTGACGGGTATGATGGCGGCACCGTGGCCAGGCCTCGGACTAATTGACCCCTGCCCTCCTCGCCGACATCTGCCTGCCTCGCTCGCTATAAAAAAATAAATACATAATAATAAAAAAAAATTGGCAGAGCACTTGACCTCGATACAAAAAAAAAGTAAAAAAAAAAAAGGTGGTCTGTTGGATTGATAATAGCTCCCTATACTCGTGGTCTGTGTTCGATTCCAACTTTTGCCAATGATTTTTGATAGCCAGAGACAGATTCTATTATCTTCTGGCTACGCCAAGTGAAGAAGGTGTAATGGCATTGTGGTCTGAAATTCACATTAATCATGATATTCCTTCTCTACCAAGTAGACGTTAAGTTGAAGCACAATGAAGTCAGAAATGGCGAAATGTAGAAGCTCTATTACCGATAACCTATATTATGGAAATGGAAATGAAGTCACATGCTTCTTTGCAGAGCGTAGGGGAACGATGCGGGAGACCCGCATCGCTTTACTAGGCAAGGTCCTAGTGGAGGTGGTTTGCCATTGCCTTCCTCCGACCAGGATGGGGATGAATGATGATGATGATGAAGACGACACAACAACACCCAGTCATCTCGAGGCAGGAAAAATCCCTGACCCCGCCGGGAATCGAACCCGGGACCCCGCGCTCGGGAAGCGAGAACGCAACCCCGGCAGAGGATAGCGCGTTGGACTTCTAATCCAAAGGTCGTCGGTTCGATACCCACAAGCGATTGGCCATTTTTAAAAACACCTGCTGAAGACGCCATTAATATTGGAACATGGGCGACCACTAGTGTGTTCGAGAGGAAGCGGTAGTTGTGTACTCAGCAGTATGATACAGATTGTTTACATTTCATATGCCAGGAAATTTCTCGAAATCCAGTTATCCTGCATGGTATTTTATATCCAAGGGCACATACCTTTCTAAAGGTGCCTGTTAGGCAAGCTTTTTCCTTGTGAGACCAATTGTCTCACCTTCAAAGGGCTGTGCATGTCAATCAGAGAGTCATCGCTCGGTACTGCAATGGCGACAGGTGCACGCTGCCCCGAATTCTTCGTACAGGTAACGTTACATCTGTGCCACGACGCCACTGAGGGCGGTTTATGAGAGATTAACAAGTGGAGCTACTCTCACAGCAACGTATGTGACTGATCGCACAGTATTTCCAGTGTGGCGTATTCCACTTGGTGACTCGATGCTGTTCTGAAGACAGCAATTCACTTTCATCTGAAAGCAACAGACGTGAACGATCTCAGAACAGCGACGTGTTGCTATGATTGCGTCGAATATCTCTGTCGATACATAAAGTGTGAGAATAAGTAGGTGTATGATAAATAGATCGATTCAGCGCTGCATCCCGTCTGTTGCATAAATATTGACTTCTTTCCACCAGTTGCTTCAGAAAATAGGAAAGTTATCCTAACAAGTAGAATGCACATAGAAGTGTTGTAAAAGAGCGCGAATGACTGTCTGAACTAAAAAGAAACTTGAAAGACAGGTATTATTTGATTTGTCTTACGGACTTCTTTACATAGCTGAAAAACATCGTAACAGTGTCCCTTCAGCGCACAAGACAGCTCGTTAGACTTCTAATCTAATGGTCGTGGGTTTGACCCCACAAGGCATCTCAGTTTCGCTGCGGCCGCGGCCGTGTGCAGACTTTCCGAAGTGCTCGCTTTGGCCGTGTTTGGCGACGCTCACAGCTGTCTTCTACTGTAAGCACAACTTGAAGAACGTCACGGAAGATGAGTTGAGACGTTTCACGTTATGATTTTGATTTCCGTATGGGTATGCTAGACCTCAGGTTCACGCACTCCTTGACTGGTTTTGTGATCGATTAGGACTGCGAGACGAAGAAGTTCTTGGCTTTTCGTATCACTTTCTTGCAAATGCTGCTTATGTGAAGTTGATCAGTGACGATCCTTGCATTCGTTTTATAACACTCACAGAAGACACAGGGAATTTTGTCAATTCGAAGGGCGAAATATGTAAAGTTTTCGTTAGTCATGCTGAACTACGGCTTCGAATCGTCCGAATATTTAAGGGGGGGGGGGGGGGGTACTACGTCAACTTGGAGCAGGAGAGGCATCACAGGACATTTTAATTTCTAGTGTCTATACTTTTACAAAGGAATTCATAAAACTTTGTCAGCATCACCAGGAGGGATTCAGGATTCACACTCATTGCAGTGGAAGTTCGAAAATATGACAAAATAATTTTTTTGGCGTGTGAAAATTCATCATTTTTTCACTTACCAATGGCTGCATTTGTTGCTATAGGTACACCTTTCTTCATAAGTTAGAGAGATTCTTCGATTAATTTTCGCAGCATAGATAACATACTTACAGGTGTATGAAACTCTATAATTTACTTAATTAATGAAAAAACGAATGAGCTGTTATATTTTAAACTTCATGATTAGAAAAAACACAAATTTTATAGTTATTCAACTCAATTTTTACCACAGTTTTTAATAGATTTGGAAAATTCTAGAGTTTCATATACCTTTAAGTATGCTGTGCAAAATTCAACGAAGGATCTCTCTTACTTATGAAAAAAATTGTACCTATAGCAACAAATGCTGCCATTAATAAGTGAAAAAAATGATGAAATTTCACATGTAAAAAAAATTATTTCGTTATTATTTTCGAAGTTCCACTGCTAAGAGTGTGAATTCTGAATCTTTCCTGGTCATGCTGACAAAGTTTTATGAATTTATTTGTAAAAGTGTAGAATGTGGAAATTAAAATGTCCCGTGGTGCCTCTAATGCTCCAAGTCGGCCCGTTTGACGTCCTACCACCCTTAATGTGCCTTTCGAAGTTAGCTTCGACAGAATTCGACAAGCTTTGTCGCCTTACGGCTATGTGTCGAGAATCATGCTAAGCAGTGCAGGAGTAACAAGCATTTCATCGTCGATAACGGCGTTAGGAATGCGAAAATTGATTCAGCAAAGCCCATCCCGTCCAATATTTTGGAGGAGGGATTTAGGGCGCTGGTGATGTACGAAGGGCAACGGAGAACTTGCGTAATCTGTAGCTCTACCGAACATTTAAAATCTGGTTGTCCCCATGTCAGGGTGGTGCGTACAGAAATGCAACGTCGTCTTACACCTGTAAATGGACACTATGAAAGTCGGTTTACTTACGCACAGACGCTTATGGACTCGCCTGCGACAAGCCCGACACTGCAGCAAACGGCTACGGCGGCCCCAGACGTCGGGGAGGTTAATGTCAACAACGCCGCGGCAACTCGTGCATGTCCCGTTCGTAGCGATGTGAGCGATACCGACAGCCAGGCTGCAAACATGCAGCTTTCCACGGCTGTCGGCCACCGTCACGAGTGTGTGGAACAGACTCCCGTCACTAATCAGACAACGTCCGTAGAGCTGCAACAGTTGCCGGACGGTGGCGACAAGTCGCAGGTTTCCTGCCCCCGGAAGTTGCACCTCACACACCCTTCCCACGGCGGCGGTGACCAATCTGAAACTGGATCTACACACGGCGTTGTGACTGGCAACAGAACCGGCTCTGACGCCGACGCACCTCCCCAAAAAACAGGGAAACCAAAACGGGCGACATGGGAGCAGAGTGAGGAGGAGATCCGCCCTCTGGAAAACAAGCTTCAGAGAACTATAAAGCAGATCCGAATGGACACGGATGAAACGGGTTCCGTCGCGCGCCATGCGGGTGATGCCGATATGGAAATGCACGTCGACTGTCCGTGTCCTGAAATGATGGATGTCGACCAGCAGCATACGCCAGCCGAGAAGTCTTGGGCAGAAGATACTGAATAAAACGAACCGTTCATATCCCCGCATGCGAGATTATAAAATTGCAACTGTTAATTTAAATAGAATCACATCCGATATAAAACTTAAATGTTTGAGCGACTACCTATACGCCGCCGACTTAGATATAGTATTCTTTCAAGAAGTTGTAACGATCGAGGTAGCGCAGTGGTTGGCACACTGGACTCGCATTCGGGAGGACGACAGTTCAATCCCGCGTCTGGCCCTCCTGATGTAGGTCTTCCGTGATTTCCCTAAACCGCTCCAGGCAAAATCCGGGATGGTTCCTTTGAAAGGGCACGGCCGACATCCTTCCCTAATCCGATGACACCGATGACCTCGTAGTTTGGTCTCTTCCCTTAAAACAACCCAACCCAAGAAGTTGTGTCACCAAAGGGAGGACAAATACCTGGGTATGATGCCATAGTAAATATTGGCACAGAGGCGGGAACTGCAATTTTATTTAAAGGGGGCATCGATTACCGACCTAAAGCGATTCTAGAAACGGGACGCGGCATTGCCGTGCAATTACAGGACTTGCTGTTACTGAATGTTTACGCCCCGGCGGGGTCCACTGGCAGAAAGGACAGAAGTGACTTTTCCAGGGCTGAAATTGTGACCTTATTAACAAACGTTGGTTTCAATATTGTCCTTGGTGGAAATTTCAAGTGTGTTTTACCAAAAGAAGACCAAAGTCCGGCCGCGGTGGCCGTGCGGTTCTAGGCGCTTCAGTCCGGAACCGCGGGACTGCTACGCTCGCAGGTTCGAACCCTGCCTCGGTCATGGATGTGTGTGATGTCCTTAGGTTAGTTAGGTTTAAGTAGTTCAAAGTTCTAGGGGACTGATGACCATAGATGTTAAGTCCCATAGTGCTCAGAGCCATTTTTTGAACCAAAGTCCAAAGTTTAATTTTTGTCCTGAGTTGCTCCTTTTAACTGATGGTCTGAATTTAACAGATAGTTGGTGCCACCTTCGACCACACACGGTGGGATATACGTTTGTGAGCTCTACAGCTACATCTATATTTATACTCCGCAAACCAGCCAACGGTGTGTGGCGGAGGGCACTTTACGTGCCACCGTCATTACCTCCCTTTCCTCTTCCAGTCGCGTATGGTTCGCGGGAAGAACGACTGCCGGAAGCCTCCACGTGCGCTCGAATCTCTCTAATATTACATTCGTGATCTCCTCGGGAGGTATAAGTAGGGGGAAGCAATATATTCGATACCTCATCCAGAAACGCACCCTCTCGAAACCTGAACAGCAAGCTAGCCGCGATGCAGAGCGCCTGTCTTGCAGAGTCTGCCACTTGAGTTTGCTAAACATCTCCGTAACGCTATCACGCTTACCAAATAACCCTGTGACGAAACGCGCCACTCTTCTTTCGATCTTCTCTATCTCCTCCGTCAACCCGATCTGGTACGGATCCCACACTGATGAGCAATACTCAAGTATAGGTCAAACGAGTGTTTTGTAAGCCACCTCCTTTGTTGATGGACAACATTTTCTAAGGACTCTCCCAATGAATCTCAACCTGGTACCCGCCTCACCAACAATTAATTTTATATGATCATTCCACTTCAAATCGTTCCGCACGCATACTCCCAGATATTTTACAGAAGTAACTGCTACCAGTGTTTGTTCTGCTATCATATAATCATACAATAAAGGTTATTTCTTTCTATGCATTCGCAATACATTATATTTGTCTATGTTAAGGGTCAGTTGCCACTACCTGTACCAAGTGTCTATCCGCTGCAGATCTTCCTGCATTTCGCTGCAATTTTCTAATGCTGCAACTTCTCTGTATACTACAGCATCATCCGCGAAAAGCCGCATGGAACTTCCGACACTATCTACTAGGTCATTTATACATATTGTGAAAAGAAATGGTCCCATAACACTCCCCTGTGTCACGCCAGAGGTTACTTTAACGTCTGTAGACGTCTCTCCATTGAGAACAACATGCTGTGTTCTGTTTGCTAAAAACTCTTCAATCCAGCCACACAGCTGGTCTGATATTCCGCAAGCTCTTACTTAGTTTATCAGGCGAGTGTGCGGAACTACTTCTTCTAGCCGTGGGGTACGGTTTATACGTATACCTCAAGACATTTTAAGTACAGCTCGTGATTGTGAAATATGGCCGCTCAGTTTTAGTGACCACTCTGAACAACACATCACGATCCGGCATGTGCGACAGAAAACTTATTTGGGACGCGGCACGTGGCAGCTGATTGTATCGCCGCTGGACGACGCGGACTTACGGCGTTGCCTCGTTGTTACGCGGCAGCAGTGCCTCCAGAGGCAAGCAAGATACAGGGAGCGCGTTGTTTCATGGACGGATCTCGTTAAGCCCCGAATTAAGCAATGTATTTGTCAATTTGGCACAGCCAGGGCTTACTGGAAGAAACGGACATTACAACTTTATTTCATCGGTCTACGCACGTTGCACACCACTCCCTCTGCATAGACCGACACCTGATCCGCATCGAGCGTATCAAAGCAAAAAATACAGCTTCAGTCCATGAAGCACTTGTTGGCAGACGAGTACGATCGCGCACTTCTGAAGACGTCCCTCACGAGTCCACGTGTTGTTCCACGTCATCAGGGTAAACAAACGTGGCAAACAAAAATTATTGATCGTCTTAAAAATGATGGTGGGAATATACTTAGTGAGCAGGGTGGGATCAAGACTTTTGTCTTCAATCATTTTCTACAACATTACTCAAAGCCAGATACAGATGTACCTGCGGGGAATGATTTCTTACGCGACATCTCCGCAAAGGTGGATCGGGATGATAACGCTGATCTCTCGGCAAAGTCTGAAGTCAAGTCCATCATTGCATGTGCTGCCAAGGACAAAGCTGCGCCTTTAGGCAGCTTACCGGTCGAACTTCATACACGGTACTGGGATGTGATCGGAGACGAACTGACCGCAATGGACAGTCGTGGACAAAGCGAGCGAGACCCCTCCCCTTTTCGTTATGCTGATCCGCACAGCTTTGAAGTCGGCTACACAGCATAACACGCAAGGCGATGAAGTACTTCCAACATACTATGCACAGGCGTGAAACTGAAAACTATCCGAACTATGTCAGACTGTTTTCCATCATGTGTAAGACTATATTAACGCTGATTAGTGTGTTAAACACAACACGTAAATATAAGATATAAATGAAAGAAGAAGCTCTAATTAGTATGAACTGTACTAATAAAAATGAATTCCAGCTTATCGAGATAACATAAGTCTTTTCGTGAGACAAAGTACCCCACATCGTTACGAATTAGCAAAATATTACGCGCATTCGGCCACGAAACGTTCTGTGTCATCGTTCAGACTAGTCACACTTGTTTACCGTTTCTGACCTATCATGAAAGTGTGCGAATTTAGCAATGCGTGAAGATTCATAACAAAATTCTGTTAAAGATCACTTAAGTCAATTCAGCTATTGACAGAAGCGGAAAAAGTAGGCAGGATGTGTGTGGGGCCCTTTGCTTACGTAGGTTTAAGTAGTTCTAGGTCTAGGGGACTGATGACCTAAGCAGTTTGGTCGCATAGTTTCTAGAGCCATTTTTTGATCTCTCGCGTAAATTTTCTTTACATAAACGGCCGTATGTTTAGATTGCGTTGACACAGAAGCTCACTTTTTTTACACCACGAAGGGACCGTATACAGCAGGAAGTGCGACACATTTCCGCTTATTATGTCTACCCGTACTCGAGGTAAACGGGTTTCAAGGGTTGGCTAGACAGACAGACGGTCAAGAAAGTGAGACTAGTAGGGTTCCATTTTTACCGATTTAGGTGACGAAATCCTAACAACGAAAATAGCTACGACTGTCACTGAAGATGAGGGCCGCATAAATAATTCACCCTACCCTTTATTCGAAATGTTATAGTTGCAGTCGATACGTAAGTATATTAATCGTAGCTACGCTTTCGATCCAAATCACGTTTACAGGAGTGCAAATAAAATCCATTTGCCTATACACGTGGTAATTCAGATTCCAGTATTAATGCCACCACGTTTTAATAAGTGCGAGCATTCGCATTGCTAGCTAGCTTAAGAAACACTTCGGTTAATGAATAGCCGGCCGGAGTGGCCGTGCGGTTAAAGGCGCTGCAGTCTGGAACCGCGAGACCGCTACGGTCGCAGGTTCGAATCCTGCCTCGGGCATGGATGTTTGTGATGTCCTTAGGTTAGTTAGGTTTAACTAGTTCTAAGTTCTAGGGGACTAATGACCTCAGCAGTTGAGTCCCATAGTGCTCAGAGCCATTTGAACCATTTTTGGTTAATGAACGTTTTATGGCTGTGGTGAGTCTAGTGGAGAATTCGAAACAGTGTAGAATACGTTTGGCAGCTATGTAGCAGTTTATTTCCTGGGGTGGTGCAGAATCATCCTACTAAATTTACTCGCTAATAACAGTATTTTGTTATTTCGATAAACATCCCGAATAATTGTCACATAAGCGGTGACATAAATGTAGGAAATTCATATTTTTGAGACCAGAAAGCTCTGTGTAACAGAAACTGCAGATCATTTTGCCATTTTGATTGCGAAATTGCTGGCTTATTCATGTCTGGGGTAATAATAGAGGGCTGTTTGCCTGGGTTGCCTGCTAGTGTAGTGAAAGATGTTTGCTACTGCAAGGGAGGTCTGGTTTGTTTTCGGTTCTAATCTCGATGGAGGCAGATAGACTATAATTAAAGCAATTTTAACAAATTCTCGTGACTGCAATACGTGTTATTGCTACCTTTATTCTGTACCAGTGCCCTGTGGATATCAATATGTAACTCTTGTAGAATTTCATACTAGTTCCTGCCTACTTTTTCCGCTTCTGTCAATAAACGAATTGACTTAAATGTGGCACCGAATGATTTTTAACAGAATTTATTTATGAATCTTCACGCATTGCTAAATTTGCACATTTTCATGATAGGTCAGCAACGGTAATCCAGTATGACTGGTCTAAACGTTGACACAGACCGTTTCGTGGCGCGAATGCGCATCACATTTTGCTAATTCGTAACGATGTCGGGTACTTTGTCTTACTAAAACAGTTATGTTATCTCGATAAGTTGGAATTCATTTTTATTAGTACAGTTCTTCTTTCATTTACATTTTATATTTACGTGTTGCGTTTAACACACTATTCAGCGTTAATATAGTCTTACACATGATGGAAAACAGTCTGACAAACTTCACATAGTTTGTCAGTTTCACGCCCGTGCATAGTATGTTGGTAGCACTTCGTCGCCTTGCGTGTTATGCTGTCTAGCAGACTTTAAAGCTGTGAGGATCAGCATAACGAAAAGGCGAGGGGTCTCACTCGTTTTGTCCACGACTGTACAACGAAATGTTATAGAATGCTTCCTTCCTCCCCCCCCCCCCCCCCCCCCCCCGCCGCATTTCACGGAAGGAATGGTAGTCCTGGTCCCAAAAACGTCACAACCGAGTGTATTAAATGATTTTCTGCCAATTACGCTGCTTAACGCGGACTTCAAGAACATGACCAGAGTTATAAACGCCATGCATAAAATACTTCTTAGCAAAATAGTTGGGGCTTATCAAGCGAGTGCATCCAGTGGTCGATCGATGTTAAATGCTCTGTGTGAATATCTTGACTTAACTTGTTTAACTTGGATTACCAAAACTGATGTGGCGCTACTGTTTCTCGACTTTGATAAGGCATTTGACAGAACTAATCACGACTTTTTATTGCGAACAACGACAAAAATGGGATTCAACCAGAATTTTTGACAGTTTATAAACAAATGTATCTGCGGCACGCCTTCACACGTGAAGATTAACGGCCAATGAACCGCCCCTGAGCCCATACGACAAGCACCGCGACAAGGGTGCCCCCTTTCAATGACGTTATTCTCGGTAGCCATAGAGCCACTACTTAAAAAGTTTTACGTCACCTTAAAAGGGTTGCAAACGTTAAACACCAAATCGGTCTGCCACGCCTATGCCGATGATATCAGTGTGATTATTAATACCAACGAAGAACATGAGTCAGTACGTCAGGTTGTCCACCAGTACGCTGTCACTTGTGGCGCCAAACGTACTGAGCGTAAGTCCAAAATCATGCTTTTAGGTCGTAATCCAAACTCCACAGACATTTCTTGGTTGGAGAAGACCGAAGACCTGTGGCATCTTTGCTTGATTATAGCACCGAATCCACAAGAAATGCTCAAGGTGAATTGGGAACGCAAGCTTACCATCTTACGTGCGGTGATCAAAGAACATAACATGAGGTCTTTAGACCGGATGCAGAGGTCACAGTTTATAAATAGCTACGTTTTCAGTAAGCTCTATCATACTGTCACTGTTTTACCAATCCCGACCGCCATTGCGCAAAGAAATTTACCACTGGCTTGCTCGTATGTTAGGGGAAGTAACATCTTTAAAGTTTCTTTCACAGCTGCCTCGTTACTTCGCTCGCGATGGGACTTTGGCGTCAAAGATGTTCAATTCCAATGTATGGCGACCTTTTTAACTCGTACTTCTAGAATACTACAAAGTAACCAAAACAGTCTTACTGAAAACCTTTTCAAGACCTTACGTCCAAAGGATCTGTCAGCACCAACGTATGTGGCACACATTCATCCTGAGCTTGGATAAGTCCGTCGATATTATGTGGAGCTCAGGTACTTTCAGGAACACCCGCATCCGCTCAACACTGCAAAAATTTATCTTGCCCTTACTAAATGCAGCTGGATAACTCCATTGAGAAGAAATATTTAGGCAAAAACTGGAGAAATATATGGAATAACATTAACTATCCTCTCCTTAGTTTCGGAGTTCTGCCTGTCTGGTATGACGCTGTCGATGAGGTGATTCCCACTGGAGAGCAACTACACAAAATGAAGCTGCTGCCAACTCTGTTTTGTGAGAAGTATAACCTAGTGCAAACGTTACAGCATATATTCCACTGCACGGATTAAACGCAAATATGGCAGTGGACAAGAGAGAAACTAGCTGTCATTAATAGAACTTCGGGTACTTCTATCCAAATTCAAGACGCGCTCCAAGCAGAGTGGCAGCTCTATCCGCAAACTAAGAATAACAGCTATATGTGGCTAATGGGCCAGTTCGTATATTACATGTTCGCCCATACAACGCAAACACTCCACGATTATCAAATGTATCTCCTCGAAGAGTACCATGCGATTAGGAAATTGCGAAAGTATAAGGAACAGTTTCAAACTTTTCTCACTATTGCTTTAAGTGATGGAAGAATTTAAGTTTATAGATTACTTGGAAGATGTCTTTTTTTCAATATTTTGTTATTATTGTTATTGTCTACTTAGCCTTGGTCTTGGTCTGCTCCGCACCATAGTATGTGGGTGATCTGCATCATGGGCTAAACGACAGTACAGAGTTGCAATGTACGGTGTCCTCGACAATTTAATTGCATTTTTGGGCTCCTTTTAGTTTTGCAAACAAGGCATTTTACACTTGATCCCGAAAATACGACACCCAGCGGAAGATCGTTTTCCCCCAGCTCCCTTATTTCCTTTTCTTTCTTTTAGAGATACTTTTATTTGAAGCTGAAAGAAGATTTAAGAAGAAACGCAGGGTCCCCAACGCTTCTGTTACCGAAATTCACGGGGCTTACCACACGGGAAATCGTTTTTTGACATATCGCTGTACTATGGTGTCACCACGTTAGCAATGCGCATCTTCCATCGCATGCGTACTCAAGAGTTTCGAGAAGCAGCCATCAGCAAGCAACCATCGGGAAAGCGAATGCAAGATAATAATGAATGACACGGAAACTAGGGACATCATTCATTCGCGAAGAGCAACTTTGAGTAGTTGCTGAGCCGGGACTAACTCTGGGTTGCGTGATGCTATGACCAGGCATGGACTTCCTTTGCACTAACTAAAAAAAATTTAAAAAATGAAACAATAAAAATTAAAATAAAAAACAAATAAATAACAAAAAACGTAGGCCAAAAACCATGTGAATGGGTGACAGGTATGGTGGCGGTATCGTGGCCAGGCCTCAAGGATTCGTGGCCCCTGCCTACACTGCAGGCGACAGCCTCGCACTCACACGCATGCGAAAAAAAAAGGATAAGGCAAAGAAAAAGAGGGACGGGAAATTTCGTTTTGGAACATGTGTGACCACTAGCGTGTTCGAAAGGCAGCAATAGTTGTCTATTCAGTTCTATGCTACAGTTTGTATACGTTACACATGCTAGTAAATTTCTCGAAATACAGTTATCCTGTGAGCTGTGACAGACAAAACATGGGCCAATGTTCCTGTACCACGAACACTGATGTAGGACCTTGAACTGTCGAAGCAGCACGTCCATATACAGGGTGTTGCATTTATCTGATGGCTGCACGCTCGGAGTTGTACTGTAGGCCACTGGAGCAGGCCGGTCAAATTTGTCCCACGTCTCCCCGCTAATGCCATACTCTACGCCTTTCGATCAGTGTCATTCAAGCACTGAAACAAGTGTCAGGAGTGTAACAGTGAAGTCTGCGAACACAACAATGCGAGACAGATGTATTCTTTTCCACAATGACTATATTTGCGATTGGTACGTAGGTCCCCCAGAGTCGGCTCGTCCGCGGATTGTGTGCACAGAAGTTTGCGGGGGTTCGAATTTCCACTGGTGATAAATTCACAAATGAGTGAATGAATTTCGTGAAACGGGAGGTATTTATGACGTGAAGCGTGAACGACTACATAAAGTGTGCACAGAAGCTCATCTCTCTGACACTGCATACTTGAAAAATTCCGCAAACAAGTCTCTTAGACGTGTTTCACAGATACGCATCGCCTTGCAAGTCTGTACAAAGAGCTGCTAATTTACTTGGTCGGCAGCTCAAGGTAGCGTTCTCGCTTCCCGCGCACGGGGTCCCGGATTCGATTCCCGGCGGGGTCAGGGATTTTCCCTGCCTCGAGATGAGTTGGTGCTGTTGTGTCGTCTTCATCATCATCATTCATCCCCATTACGGTCGGAGGAAGGCAATGGCAAACCACCTCCCCAAGGACCTTGCCTAGTACAGCGGTGTGGGTCTCCCGCATCGTCCCCTACGCTCCTCGGAGTATGGGACCTCATCATCATCGTGAGCTATTATAAGAGAAAGTGGTAGAAACGACGTCATACATTCACCCACCTTTCAAAAACAATGGATCTCAGCAGTATAGAACTTAACATCTGAGGTCATCAGTCCCCTAGACTTTGAACTACTTAAACCCAACTAACCTAAGGACATCACACACATCCATGACCGAGGGAGGATTCGAAACTGCGACCGTAGCGGCAGCGCGGTTCCAGACTGAAGCGCCACGAACCGCTCGGCCACACCTTTCGAAATGTGCCTATTAGGCAAGCGTTTTCTTTGTGAGACAGTTTCACCTTCAAAGAGATATGCATGGCAATCAGAGAGTCATCGCTCGGTACTGCAATGGCAGCAGATGCTCGGTGCCCCGAATTCTCCGTACATGTAACGCTACATCTGCGAAACGACGCTACTGAGGGCGTACCATGAGAGATTAACAAGTGAAGCTACTCTCAGAGCCTACATATGTGACTGATCGCACAGTATTTCCAGTGTGGCGTATACCACTTGGTGGGTCGATGCTGTTCTGAAGACTGCAATTCACTTTCATCTGAAAGCAACGCACGTGAACGAATCTCACAGCAGCTACGTGTTGCTATGATTGCGTGGAATATCTCTGTCGATACACAAGTGTAAGAATAAGTAGGTATATGGTAAATAGAACGATTCAGCGCTATATCCCATCTTTTGCGTTAATAATGACTTCTTTTCTGCCCAGTTGCTTTAGGAAATAAGAAAGTTGGCCTAACAAGTAGAATGCACATAAAAGCGTTGTAAAAGAGTCCGAATGACTATGTCTGAACTAAAAAGAAACTTGAAAGACAGGTATCATTTGATATGTTTTACGACTTTATTAACATTGCTGCAGAACATTGGCACAGCGTCCCTTTGGCAGTTGCGTTTGCCGGCCGGCGTGGCCGAGCGGTTCTAGGCGCTACCGTCTGGTACTGCGCGACCGGCAGGGATGTGTGTGATGTCCTTAGGTTAGTTAGGTTTAAGGAGTTCTAATTTCTAGGGGACTGATGACCTCAGCAGTTAAGTCCCATCATGCTCAGAGACATTTGAACCATTTTGCAGTTCCGTTTGAGACACCGAGCTGTTAGGACGTGCTGAGAGCGCCGTTAAGCCGGTGTTTAAGAGTGGTGTTAGTTGTGATTACTCTACTTCCTTTCGTAAGTGCAGTGATTATTTAAAATTAATTGCGGTATAGTTTATAACTGTGTTTAGTTCTTATTATCTCGCTGTCTCGATCGCTGGTTAGCTGCTGATATGGCCAGGTTATTTCCAAGGAAGTGTACCCTCCGATTTGAATTTGAAACGTCTACCCGTCACCTGCAAGCGACGTGTCTGGAAATTCATGATTGGATCGTGGACATTATTAGTATCAGTTCTGATCAGGCGCGCACTGCATATCACGATATGGAGCAGGATTTTTTTTCTTCAAATTTTTGAACCCTGTGTTGCTGGATAAGATACTAGTGAAGCATGGCGGGAGAGCTACCTGGATAACTCTGTAAGTGCTGTTACCATTACTAATGCCTACGTAGAGTATAAACACGAGCGTATTTTAAATCTGCCCCCAGAAGTTGAAAATTGCTGTTTGAAAGATGTGATATTCGCGTATGGGGATGTAAAAATGATTCGTAACGTACGCTGGTCTAGCCAACATACAGTAGGATGCAGTGCCACAGTGGTATTACAGCCGTGGAAATGCATATTAAAGTCAATATTCCTTCCCATATCATGGTCTGCCACTACAGGGTTCAAGTTATGTACAGTGGTCAAACGTTGACGTGTCATATCTGCAATGAGAGTGGCTACACGCGCCACGATTGTCCCAGACGGGTTTTGTCTTAAAAAATTCGTTACAGCAACGGAAACGGCTAACGCTAGCGGAGATCATTACAGATAATCAGGCGGTAGAAATTGCTACGGCCGATAGTGCACCTGAGTTGCACGAACGGCAAGTAGTACGCATAGAGGAATTTCCCACCCTGGCTTGGAAAAGTACGGACGAAACGACACCTGCAACAAGCGACACTGCCACCAAAAAGAGACGCAGAACTTTTGACGGTAGTAGCTCTGAGGGAGATGTACACAGCACACCAGCATCAACGACAAATAAATGGCAGGAACGTGGATCTGATGCTAGGTTCCTAAAACGTTCTACATCTACATATATGCTCCGCTAGCCACCAAGCGGTGTGTGGCGGAGAACACAATTCGCTCCAAAGTCGTTTTTCCCCCCTCTGTTCTACTCGCGGATCGCACTAGGGAAAAACGACTGTCAGAACGCCTCAGTACGAGCTCTAATTTCCCTTATCTTTGAGTGGTGATCATTGCGCGATTTGAAAGTTGGTGGTAATAATATATGCTCTACATCCTCGGCGAAGATCGGATTTCGGAATTTAGTGAGCAGCCCCCTTCCGCTTAGAGCGTCGTCTACCTACAAGTGTATCCCACTTCAGACTTTCTATCAGATTTGTAACGCTCTCGCGGTATATAAGTGTACCAGTCACGAATCTTGCTGCTCTGCTTTGGACCTTCTCAATCTCTTGAATGAAACCCAACTGGTAAGGGTCCCATACAGACCAACATGGCTGGTCCCGGCGGAGGTTCGAGTCCTCCCTAGGGCATGGGTGTGTGTGTTTGTCCTTAGGATAATGTAGGTTAAGTAATGTGTAAGCTTAGGGACTGACGACCTTAGCAGTTAAGTCCCGTAAGATTTCACACACATTTGAACATTTTTTGAACAGACGAACATTACTCTAAGACTGGACGAGCTTACGTATTGTAAGCAATTTCCTTTGTTGAAGGACTGCATCGCTTCAGGATTCTACCGATAAACCGCAATCTACAGTTCACCTTGCCCGTTACTTGTGTAATGTGATCATTCCATTTGAGATAATTTCGAATAGCCACACCTAAACACTCGGCGGATGTTACCGCTTACAAAGACTGGGCATTTATTTTGTTGTCGTACATTAATGGGGATTTTCGCCTTGTTATACGCAGTAGGTTACACTTACTAATATTGAAAGATAACTGCGAGTCATTATACCACGCATTTATTTTCTGCAAATCCTCATTGACTTCTTCACAACTCTCGTGTGATACTACTTTCCTGTAGACTACAGCATCACCGGCAAACAGTCTAATGCCACTGTCAATACCATCAACCAGATCGTTTATGTAAATCGTAAAAAGCAGCGGACCTGTTACGCTGCCCTGGGACACACCTGAGGTTACGCTTGTTTCTGTTGGTCAGCCCGTTCAGGACGACATACTGCTCTCTGCTGTTAGAAACTTTCTATCCAACCGCATATGTCATCGGATAGACCGCAAGCGCGCAGTTTTTGGAGCAAGCGACAGTGCGGAACTGAGTCGAACGCCTTTCGAAAGTCGAGAAATATGGCATCAACTTGGGAGCCGTTATCTAGAGCCTGTTGTACATCATGCACAAAGAGGGCCAGCTGTGTCTCGCACGACCGCTGTTTCCTAAAACCGTGCTGGTTTCTGCAGATGAGCTTCTCAGAGTCTAGAAAGCTCGTTATGTTTGAACACAAAATATGTTCCATGATTCTAAAACAAATCGATGTCACTGAAATTGGTCAGTAATTATGTGCATCCGATTTTCTACCCTTTTGATAGTTTGCCATGACCTGGGCCATCTTCCAGTCTCGTGAAACTTCCCGCTGTTCCAATTATCTTTGATAGATGATGGATAAGAATGGTGCTATATTTGTAGCATAGTCAACATATAAACTTATGAGGATACCGTCTGGGCCAAATGCCTTCCTGGCGTGTAAGGATCTTAACTCTTTTACAATCCCAGATACACTAAACGCTATGTCATCCATCCTTGTGTTTGTTCGATAATTGAAAGGGGGAATGGTGCTGCAATCCTCTACCGTAAACGAGTTTTTGAAAGCTAAGTTTAGAATTTCGGCCTTCTGTTCATCATCATCCGTCACATTACCCGTACTGTCAGCAAGAGAAGGTTGAGAGGCACCCACATGCCTTGCTCATACTGTGGCATCAAGCAGTTAGGCCTGCAAGATGAGTGGTCTGCCAAGCGAGTGGATTCATTCTTATTTATCGAGTAACATGAACTCTCGTACTCACAATTAAGTTACAAATTACCCTCCTGTATGAATAATACGCAACGGAAACGCACTCTTGACTATCAGTAATTTACAGAACTCTGACTGTTCACTACGCTCTGGCAATACCACATTTTCTTTTTCTTTTTTTTTTATTTAACGCCTTTTATCAACACGTGGCCATCGCACTGAATATGAGTGGCGCACACATTATAAATTCTGGATATCATGACAACATACAATTCGAAGGAAAAGGCCACCAATCTTTTTCTTTTCACTATCTTATTTATTCCGATAAATTCTATAAACTAAACACACAAATTCTATAATCTACAACAATAACACGTGAGAAATTCCGCCCAGTGGGCATGGCTTTACATTGGTGAATCTCTATCTTATGGTCTCGTAATTATTTAACGCTACAGTGCACTTTCTGGATAGGATGGTGGATCTTTTATTATACCTCACACTTCGACTCTCACAATCATCATCACGAAACTTTCCTCCAGACCGAGCGGTACCGAAGGAACAAGCATAACCCACTAATCTTTTGAAACTACCTTGCTACTCTCCCATGGAAACCACACATACTTAAATTACATGACATACACCACACTGCAACATGAAATACAAGACAGGGAATAGTCACAACATTATCACTTTCAGCTTTCCCACTTCAATTAATATTTATCCCAGTTTCACACGACACTGCCCCACTTCGTAATTCTACTCTCCTACTATGAACTCTGGAGATATATGCACGTCTTCCTGTGCAATGCAAGCCAAGTGGCGTTGCTGGATAGACGGCTGATTCACCTTGTTTCTCTCTCAGAGTGTTATAGTTTGAATCAAGCGTCACACGGAAACATATCTCGCAAAGTAATATTAAGAACATATTCATCACACACACGAGTCCTCAACTGATACCATGGACGAGTACTTCTCTTTATCCTTTGTCTCATACACAGATTGAGACTCACACAGTACTCACCACGTGGAAGTACTCGCCTCTAATTTCAAGTCCTGCACACGCTATTTCTTAAATATTTCAGCTTATAGTACACACGCTAGTAATTCAGCTTAACTTAAGCACACGTAAGTATTTCAACTTATTGCTACATGTGGTTTCATTGTGACCGTTGGTCACTTCCGAAGATTACTACGATCCCATTAATATTACCTGCCTGACATTTAATTCTCCCCACAAAAGTTCCTGAAATAGAGAAATTATTATTTCAAACTACTCTTAAATATTCCACATGCATACCATGTCTCTACTCTTTTGTCTTTACGGAGCACAACTAAGACAGGTCTTAACAGCACAAGATCCAGCGGCAGAGTGCTGAAACATGGCCGTTCTTCAGGTCAGCTCGCACCTCTGTCGAGGTGGGGGAAGACCATGCTACCGTATTTGGTCAGCCACATTTCAGGCGCTCAAAGCTCCGGTAAGTTTCATCTATTTGGTTCCACCAAAGGTGGCCAAAGGATCGTCTCAAAGATGATCATATATTCACATTCACTATCTGCGGTTAGCAGACGACCATACATTCATTTATTTCACAGATCTCACCAAACTGGATGTACGGATTTATTTTGTGGGAGTGCACATGTGATCAATTAAATAAATAAATTGTCATTCTTTCCCACACTGGTATCCGGCTTCGCTGTATTAATTGAAATTGAGTTAGTTTTACAAAAAAATGTGTTGTTCTGACAAAAATAATGAAGTATGTTGTACCTATTTTCAATGTCGGGCGGTACTGTACCCTTTCAAGGTATTGAATTATTTTTAGCGTTATAGATTCCACTTACGACCAAAATTATTTGGGGTTATTTTTAGAATCCGGTCTAGTGGACGATTTTTCCTCAGGAATGACAAACAGCGACACTGCAGCTGCTGTCGGAGAGCGGATGGTCGGCTATTCACCAATCCACAGCAACAAGTTCCGGTGGAACAACCAACGTGTGAACCGCAGATGGCCGCAGCGAGTCAACACAGGGTGGACAGCTGTGATAGTAAACCATGCCTCTAGGTGAGGGTGATAAACAGCAAATAGCAAAAGCTCACGAAGCAGAAACACAACACGAATGTTATCACAACAAGAAACACGTACATACACAGCAGTCGGAAACTGAAGGTATCAACAAACAACTTCAGGCAGAGGTTGATGACAAACAAGTTGTTAGCGGAAGTGCTTCCTCAGCTGGGCTGCAGCCGGAGGACATGTCGAGAGCGATTCCGGCCGAAGTGTCGGGACGGCTGATAGCCGTTGACGTTCCTCTAAGACCCACCCACGGCGTCGTCTGCAGAGCTGGCCCATAGTGGGCGTCGCAGGAACAGAATCCAACTATATGTAAATGCCGTACGCAAGAAAAATAAGAATAAAGATGCCGGGGGGAAACACAACGAGCAAGACAAGGATTTCCAAACGGAAACAAACATGGAATTGCATGAAGATCCGACCGTTACGATGATTAATTCCTCCACCTTCCTTCATAGGTATCAGTATGTCACATACCTATAAAATAATGACGTTAAATACTAACAAAATCAGATCTGAAGTCAAGGTGAGTGCTCCACAACTATATATTTACGAGTTGGGAACAGACGCAGCCCTTTTGCAAGAGGTGGCGTTGCAGCAAATAAACAATCCCGGTTTTATAGCAATAATAAATTCTTCCCCATAAACGAACGTGGGGACTGCCGACTTACTTATGGAAGACATTCCAGTCACCCACATCGAAAGTTTAGAATCGGGTAGAGGATTGGTTCAAATGGTTCAAATGACTCTGACCACTATGCGACTTAACTTCTGAGGTTACCAGTCGCCTAGAACTTAGAACTAATGAAACCTAACTAACCTAAGGACATCACACACATCCATGCCCGAGGCAGGATTCGAACCTGTGACCGTAGCGGTCACGAGGTTCCAGTCTGTAGCGCCTAGAACCGCACGGCCACTCCGGCCAGCGGTAGAGGGTTGAGCGTCAATATTTTTCGCCTTCCGGAAGTATTCGTCGAGCTGACAGAGCACGGTTTTATAAGGAATATATAATTTATTTACTGAGGAAAAGTTCTAAGCAGCTTGCCATTGGAGGTGATTTCAATTGCGCAGTGTCCCGGAAAGATCAGACCCCAAATTTTACTTATTCATTGAGTGAAACCGTCTTGTTTGTGATCTTAAACTCAAAAACGCTTGGGAAGCTCGGTACCAAACATTAGTGAGGTTCACACACGTCGTTGGGAATTCCTGTAGCAGACTAGACTGAAAATATTGAAAACAACTTCTCAAATGTCGAAACGATCTCTACCAGCATCTTTGGCCACAATGGCGTCGTCGCGTGTATAAATTTGAAACAACAGCCCACGCGCTGGTTTAAAAATCAGTGCAATTTTAACATTTCATTACCAGCACAATCAGATCTGGAGGAAGCAGTGAGGCGTGCTTGGGACCAGTGCCTGCGCACCACTAATGACTTCCCTAGAGCGGTAAAGCGAATCCAAAACTGCGCAAAGTTCTTATATCCTCTGGTACTGAACGAGCTACTGAAACTAAAAGGACAATGGAATGTTGTTATTCAGTATTGCGAGATCTGTAAGACAGAGTGGATAACACAGCTACTAGAATGCAGAAAATTAGAAAGATTAGAGCAAAAGTAATCAGTCCTAAATGGGAACAGTTAGGGGGGTCTTAAGATAAAATCCAAAGTTAAATCAGTAGACGAAGACCAAACGGCGGCGTTGTGTCACCTTGTAAAACACGCGAAGAATAGAAGGAGGGGTTTCATTGACGAAATAAAATTCTACGACGGCACGACGATCATCGAAGGGATATTGTCAGCGAACTTTACAACTACTACTTAAGGACGTATACATCAAGTGTTGCCCACGCAGAAAGTGCTGACCAATTCTTTGATGTTGTTACCTCGAGTATAAAATGGCTCATATGGCTCTGAGCACCTTGGGACTTAACTGCTGAGGTCATCAGTTCCCTAGAACTTAGAACTACTTAAAGCTAACTAACCTAAGGACATCACACACATCAATGCCCGAGGTAGGATTCGAACCTGCGACCGTAGCGGTCGCGCGGTTCCAGACTGTAGCGCCTAGAACCGCTCGGCCACCCCGGCCGGCTACCTCGAGTATAACGGAAGAAGAATTTTTTTGGACTTCAGTAAACAAGATGTTTTAGAAATAATATGCAGTCTCCCCCCCCCCCCCCCCCACTTAAAAGGTCCGCTGGAACTGACGGTCTTCCCATTGAATTTTATAAAAGATACTGTCACATAACTGGGGAGAAGATCACACACGTGGTGAATCTGGTCCTGCAGGAGAAGTCTGTTCCAGTAGATTTTAAGGAATGTAAAATTGTTCTCGTCCCCAAGAACAGAGGTAGCAAAAACCTAACCAAATTCGACCGATATCACTACTTAATTCGGATTACAAGATTGTGGCTCGTGCAGTTGAGACTTCTGCCGCTCACTTCCAAAACATTTGCAGACAGGAGACATGTCCTTCTCAGCTAACCATATTGCAAACAGTAGCCTTTTATCGGAATATTATAGTGTTAGCCAGCGCCAGCAATGTAAAATGTGGTCTCATCTTTCTCGATTTTTTAAGGTGTTTGATCCTGTCAATCACACGTATTTCCTAGAGACAATGAAGCGCATGGGCTTCCTACAGACCACGATCGCTATAACAAAATATATGGCCACGGGCATCAGTGCTAAAAAAATGTGTGTGTGAAATCTTATGGGACTTAAGTGCTAAGGCCATCAGTCCCTAAGCTTACACACTACTTAACCTAAATTATCCTAAGGACAAACACACACACCCATGCCCGAGGGAGGATTCGAACCTCCGCCGGGGCCAGCCGTACACATCAGTGCTAAAATTTCAGCCAATTCGCAAGTAACACAACGGCTCCAAATAGACAGGGGTATTCCTCAGGGCAGCCACTTGCCCACGATCGCTAGAACCTCTGTTAAAACCATTACAGGCAAAGATGAGAGGAATAACGATTTCACGAGAGAAGTCAGTCGCAGGAGCCTATGCGGATGATGAAGTACTTATCAGAGATGAGTATGACGTCACTACATTAGAGACTGTACCCCAGTACTACTGACGGGCGTCTAGGGCAAAAATAAATGAAAGGAAAAGCAGATTTTTAAATCTTTAAGGGCTTGATCATCCTCCAGTTTCGTGTGCCACACACGTAGGAGAACATAAATCTCTAGGAAAAGTGTTGGAGGCGTCCACGTTAAACATGACGGCAGCGAATAGGTGGGATGTGACCCACAAAATCAACGGTGCGTTAATTGACAAATACCACAGAAGTCTGAACCAATTTGACAGAACTAAATTGATTAATACGTGTGTTATATCTAAATTATACTACACGGCACAGGTTCTTCCTATTCGTGCGGAAATGGTTAAAAATACAATGTCTAAGGTTAAGAATTTTATATGGAAAAGCGAGATCTTTCCTGTATTTGCAAGGACGGCAGCGCTACATCCTTCAAAATGGAGGGATGGAATTGGTGGACATAAGGAGCACACTTATTTCATGCTGTCTTGGCCACGAAGTTCCGGTCCTCCTCTCAATGTTGAAACAACTTGTTACCAGCTAAAACATATCAGGGAGTGAGTATTATGCTGAACATAGCTACCTTAGTCAAAAGTTAAAGCAATCACAGTATGTAACTGCAAAAACCATTTTAGAAGAAAGGAGGGAACTCGACAGCTAGAACCCAACAGTTGAACAATACAGTGGAGTGAAATGGGACACAGCATGGCCAAATGTTGGTTGCAGTGTACTCGGCTGCAATGTTCGTACCGGTGATACAAAGCAATCAGTGATATAATTAGTACTAACCAGAGACTCAAAAAGATAGGACTGAGTGATACCGATCTCTCTAGTAACTGCAACCTCGTCAATACTCTTCCGTACAGATACACCTGCTGAGAACGTATCCACAACTGGAGCTGGATCCAAGAAAAAGTACCAATTATATCTAGGAACGTTCCAGACAACATACCGGTGACGATACTCTATCGACGCGATAAAAGTTTTATCCAAAGATGAACGCTGTCACTTGGTTACTGGGCCACTATTCAAGTTATGTCTTTAAAAAACTCGGAGACGACAATCATGTCGAATTCAGAGTGCATATGGACATAGAATTTTCGAAAATTAGTAAATATAAGTTTTGTGACGGCTCCTTAACCCGAGGTCGTTGGCGCTACTTTTGGGGCAGCCACCACAAATTGTATAAAGCGTGGGTAGTGACCAGGATGTAGCTATGTCTGTTGGCCGAAAAATAATTAATGACAAGAATTGCGCCAGCTAGAATGAAGAGATAACTTATCTTTATTTCTGACGAAACGTACACCAGCAATACAAGTCCAAGTAATATCCAAGAGTAATCCTTGCACTGAGCCTAGTCGAATACAATAGCAAATATCACACTGCAATGGCTCCGCTATAAACTCCACGAAAGGCTAGCAATAGACAATCGACAACAGACTGTCCGTCTCGGGGCCAGCGCTCCTCCTTACATGCAAAAGGCAGAGGGCGCTGCGGACCCGCGACCTCCTCCGTCGGCGGTAACGCCCTGAGACGCCGACGGCCGCGACAGGAACTGTGGCCAGCGAGGTCACGGTCAGGGCGCGCGTGCACGAGTTTGTTGGTTGGTTGGGTCCGTGGATACAACGATAAGAATCATGGAAAGATATTCGGAAATATGCTAAAAATCGTATTTAACGGAATGAGGTTGGGTAGGGTACTCTGGTGTACGGGGGTACCTTCGGGTCGCGGGGCATCAGAAGTGCCGCGAAGAGGCCCCACTGCTTCTGCGTCGCGTCACGACTCCTCCCCTAGCACCCTGGTAATGCGCCTAAGTCACTGCAAGTTGATCATCTGGAAATTCTTGTTTTCAAGAAGGGAAGCATAATTTATTTTTCAGTCTTATTTACAACGAAGTTATCAGCGTTACCCAAAGAAGAGGATTTTAGATTTTCTAATAACTTCTGAATTTAATTTCTTAAAAGATAATAGTTTATTTATGAAGGAGGCTGATATTCGGTCTCTAGTCGAGAACACAATTTTGATAACAAGAAACAAAACATTAAGTGGCAGACCGCTGTACTACTAAACCAGAAGTTGTGCGTTCGATCCTCAGAGGAGGAAAACGTATTTTGAATCAGGAATTTTTGCCGTGGCCCTTTCGAAAATAACGGCTAAGGGTAAGAAAAATCAGCAATGCGCGTGGTATAAAAAAATACTCTCACATGTGAATACTGCGATTGGTGATACTAAAGTAGAGCCCAAAGCGCGCTGACTTTGTTAATCTTCACAGAATGCCCATATCCAATACTTAGTTCTTGTAATATATTTTTTTCATATAAGAGCGAGTGTCGTGAATGTCGGCGGAGGTGGCGCCGCCACCGCTTCGGCATTATCGTCAACCCGCCATTCTATCACATGCGGTGAGGTACATCTGCAGCCGATTACGAAGGCACTAAGTATTTGGTGCTGATTTGCAAACTTAGTGCCTCAAGTGACTGAATGCAACGTATAGACGCGACACAGCAAGAAGTAGTGTCGCATTTTTAGCAGCGAATTTCGAGATGAAAACAAAAGGTAAGAAAATAAGAATAAAAACAGGATAGCGCGTTGGATTTCTAATCCAAAGGTCGTGGTTTCGATCCCCACAAGGGATGGTCAACTTTTAAAAGTGGGTACTAAGCACAACATTGGTGTTAGAACATGGGTAACCGCCAGCGTGCTCAAAAGGTAGCAGTAGTTATGGGCTCACTTCTATGGTAGTTTGTTTACATTACACATGCTAGTAAATTTCTCGATAACCAGTTATGTGGCACGCTATTGTATGTCAGAATGGTAGAAATGATATCATACGTTCACCTACCTTTTGAGAGGTGCTTGTTAGTATCCATCTTTTGATATGCAGCTCCTTGTATTGGCCGTGTTTACAGTTAAAAATTTTGGATGTGAGGCCGCCAGTTATGCAAAACACCGTTTTTCTCAGTTCCCAAGCATGTTTCGGCACTACTGTGCCATCATCAGTGGGTTTTCGTTTTTTTTTTATTTATTCTGCAATGTGAACATTTTGTTAAATGATTATAAAATTATGTTCGTTTTTACTTCAAACAGCAGATCATTTCTTTTTGTAAATACCTTTACATTTGGTGTGCATGAATTTTCTGGATCACTTTTGTGTTAATTACTACAGGTAGCTTTTTCTTTATGAGACAAATTGTCTCTCCTTCGAGGGGCTATGCGTGGCAATCAGAATGTCACCGCTCGGTACTGCAATGGCGGAACATGCACGCTGCCCTCAATTCTCCGTACAGGTAACACACTATCTGTGCCACGACGTACCGTGGGAGAGTAACAATGGGAGCAACTTTCAGTGCCAACGTAAGTGACTGATCGCGCAGTATTTCCAGTGCGGCATCTCACACTCTGTGGTCGATGCCGTTCTGAAGAGAGCAGTTCGCTTTCATCTTACAGCGAGGCACTTGAATGAATCTCATAGTAGCGACGTGTTGCTATGATTGCATGGAATATTTCTGGCGATACATATGTGTAAGAATAAGTAGGTATATGGCAAATAGAGCGATTCAGCTCTGTATCCCGTCTGTTGCATAAATAATGTTTTTTTCCGCCCATTTGTTTCAGAAAATAAGAAAGTTGGCCTAACAAGTAGAATGCATACAGAAGTGTTGTGAAAGGATGCAAATGACTATGACTGAAGTAAAAAACAACTTGAAAGACAGGTGTCAATTGATATGTCTTACGGATTTATTTACATTCCGCAGAACATTGGCACAGCGTCCCTTTGGAGCATTTCCACTTGAGACGCGGGGCAGTGAAGACCTCTTTACTGCTTCGCTCTGCTAGTGGTGTTTACTTGTTTGTGTTTGCCGTGTGTTCACGTCTTCGTGCAAGTGACCATTTCTAGTGGATGAATGCTTTTGTCTTCGTAGGCGATGTACCCCGATAGGTAAATTGCGAAATGTCTCGCACGTTCGCAAGAAAATTGCACTGAAACTTGAATTCGACAAGTCGATTAGGTCTGTACAACCGAATTTCCTCGAGGTTCATAACTGGATTGTGTATGTTGTTGGTATAACGGCTGACCAAGTTCATACAGCTTATTATGACTTGAAACAGTACTGTTCTACGTAAAGCTTCTGAATCTTGTTGTTATGGATCGTCTCCTGATGAAGTTTGGAGGACGAATCGAGTTCCTTCACCGTGACGGGGCTGTAAGTATAGTTACAATGTCTAATGCTGGCGTTGAATATAAGAGTTTCCGTGTGTTGAAAACTGGTTCCTCAAGGATATCTTGTCGAAATATGGTGACGTCAGAAGTATCTGAAATGAAGTGTGGTCCAGCCAGCGCAGGCTGCAGTGTTATAGCAGAGTTAGAGCTGTTGAGATACAGGTAAGATGAACGTTCCGTCTCATCTAATGGTATGTGGTTATAAAGCTGAGATACCTTATTCTGGTCAGGTTTTAACGTGCCACGTCTGTAACTAAAGTGGTCATTTCAGGCAGGGTTGTCCACGTCGCCTGTTTGTTTTGAAAAACAATTTGCAGCAAAGTCGCAAGCTCACGTTACGTGATGTTGTAATGACGGAACAGATCTATCACATTGTTTCCGGTGCTAGCCCCGCAGTTACCGGCGAAGCCCTAACCGAGACCGTGCACCTAAAAAAAGAAAACGAATCGGAATCTTTGCAGCACCCACTGTCTGCTTAGAAAGTCTAGCCCATGAAGCTCCTCGGCAACTAGAGGAAATGGAAACAACCATAGCCACAGGATTAACGCAGCCGACTGATAGCAAGTGTTGCTGTCTCAGTTCCACAATCTGGTGACAACTTCGATCCTGAAATATCGACCGTTGAATCCATTACTGCGACAGGAGAAACAGAGTTCGATAACAGCGGGACTGAGGAAGCCATTATCAAACATCACCCAAACGGTGAATGTGCAGCGGCACCTACTAAACAACAGGAGGCAGCTGGAAATCGCAAAGAATCGTCAGACACCACTTCTGTCGAATCGATTTCATTACAACAGAATGCAGATTTGAAAGCTCAAGTAACGCAAAGTGATTCTCAGCTCTGCCGAATTAAACATTAACCGAACCTTAACCCTCCTCCCTCCCCCACCCGAGAAGTCAAGCGTAAACGAAGACTTCCGAACAAGAGATTACTTTACAGAAAACTATGGAAAGAACCAACACTGTTCACAATTCCGATGGCAACTATGTAAAACATGTTGTCGAACCCATCAGTCAGACAGACGAATACGATAAACCTCTGGGTTCCTCACTAACAACAGACAGGTTGTACGAAAGTGATGTTGACATTAACTTACAGCACTGTTTAGTTGGGTTTTTCTGCCTGTAGCAGAATGTCTAAAACTAATTCCCTGTGTTATCATATTATGTCCATATGTTGTCTCAAGCCATGTTACAGGCTTATACGATAACTTCATTATACATAAATAAGATTCGTTCTGGCGTGAAAACCGCAGCTCTAAAACAATTCTGCACCTCTTATAAGAGGTGACAATGTCGAACTTCGCCGTACCTGGTTACGTCACAATAATTAATTTTGCAGCTGAAATTTGAGCAAACACGACACTTTTAGTACGGGCAGGTATTCCCGTTAGTGTTGTAGAAATCTTGGAATCTGGAGGCGGCATAGAAGTAACCCTGGTGGATGACACGATCATTAACCTGTATGCACCCGATCGAAATTCGCATAATTCTAACAGATCCAGATTTCTTTAAGGAAGACATAATTTATTTACTTAGGAAAGACGCTAAAACTGATAATAGGAGGCGGTTTAAATTGTTTGTCGAGTCCCAAACATCAGGCCCCCAACTTTAATTCCTCACATGAACTGAGTCGTCTTGTTAAAGCACTGACGCTCACATATGCTACGAAAGTGAAGTGACCGACACTCGTCAGACACACCTAAGAATGCAGCAATTCCTCCAGTATAATCGATAGAATCTGTGTGTTAGAGAACCTAGAGACACAACTCTTAAACGTAGACATCATTCCAGCAAGCTTTTCCGATCACAGCCGCATCACTGCTTGTAACAATTTAGACCGACAGACAACTCGTTGGTTTCGGAGGCAGTGTTGTATGAACGTTGCTGTCTTAGCGGAGAAGGAATTAGAAGATGCACTCACTCGTGCGTGGGACCTGTGTCTGCGCTCTCTTACGAACTATCAGAGTGTTTTAGAATGGTGGACTCTCAGGGTGATGCTGAAATTACGCAAAATAATGAAATATTTTAGTATAGAGCGAAATGAGGAAGTCAGAAGGTCAACGGAATTTTATTGCAGTGTTTGAAGAGGGTTATTTGACCAGGTAGATGGAATTATACAGGAGATTAAAAAGATCAAGGCCAAGCTAATAAAAATGAAGGAACCAGAACTGGAAGGACTCAAAATAAAATAAAAAGCAAACTCGGTCAGTGAGGACGAATCAGCGTCTTTACACAAAGTAATTAAACACAGCAGAAACCGAAGAAGGACTCTCATGGAGGAACTTAAACTGGTAGACGGTACCACCTTCACCACACATTACGATACAATTCGAGAAATATTCAGGGATTACAGCGACGTGTATGAATCAGGTAAAACGCACGAAGAACATTATGATGAATTGCTTGGCACGATGACCTCTAAAATAAATAGAGAAGACAATGAACAACCCTATTCCATTTTTTCTTACAAAGAAGTATTAGACAACATCCGCGATTCTCTCACAGAAAAAAAGATCACCTGCTCCCGATGGTCTTCCTATCGAGTTTTACAAACGATACTAGGGTTTGATAGAAGACAAGATATCTCAAATTGAGAACGAAGTGTTGCAGGGACAACGTATACCCACAGAATTCAAAGAATGTGAAATTGTATTGATCACAGAAAACAGAAGAAGTAGGAAAATAAACAATCTTCGACCAATTTCTCTACTGAACTCCGACTACAAAATTATTGCACGAATAATAAATAGCAATATCATAAGACTCACAGAAAAAATAATCTGGCACCATGAAACATGGACCTTTGGAAGGACAATACTCCAAACCACAGCCCAGTAAAGGGACATAATTGTCTTAACGTTGCAGCAATATTAACTGAGGTCTCATTTTTGTCGATTTTTATATATCAGGTCGACCAAAAGTACCTCCTCGAAACAATGAGAAGAATGGGATTCTTGTCAGGAAATACAGATATCATCAGAAACGTTGCCACAAAAATGTCTGCTAAAGTTTCTGTCAACGGCCAACTAACATCACAGATAGAAATTGAAAGAGGGGTGTCTCAAGACAGTCCCTAGTCGACGTTACTTTTTGTCGTCTCTGTGGAGCCTTTTTAAGACAACTGCAACACTAACTGACAGGCATTGCAGTATCTGGGACGAACTCTATGGTTGGCGCCTATACGAATGACGCATGGATAATAGTCCGAAACGTGGAGTCCAGAGGCAGAACTAAATAAATACTTTCAGCATCAGGTGCAAGGATCAATGAAACTAAAAGCAAAATTTTAAATATAAGAGGACTGCTATACATTATACTCCAATGGACTCAAAAAGTTACGGAACAAAGGCTCTTGGAATGGTGCTGGCTGCCCTCCCTTTACAGATGACAGCCAAAAATTTGCGGAAGGTAACTCACAACATTCAGGGAGCACGGCATTAACATTTAGGCCCCACTCACGGGAACTACCGTTCATTGACATCAAAAGTAAGGCAACTTTGCTGTATGTGAAAGCTATGTCCACTTTTACACACAGTCACCCTGAGAGTCTTTGAGCGAAATTAATCAACGCAGTTAAGCCAGGAAGTACAGATTCGCTAATAAATGTGCAAAATATAAGCTTTCAATTAAAGCATATGTGGGTGTATTACACTGAAACAAGGTATCTGAGAAATAAACTAAGCCGACACAGGAATTAAATACAAAGGATATTTTAGCATATATCAAAACATACGAAGGACGGAACAAAATTGGATTAAAATACACTGGCGTCAATTGGTGTGCACTCTGGAATAATACTAACTGCAGTGTCATTCATCCAAGACTACATCAGCACTGTACAAGGCGGTTAAAACCATTTTCAGCACAAATGAAAGACTTCATTCAACCGGACTGTGTTAAACAGACATTTGCCTTCGTTATCACCTCGTCGACACTTTTCCGCACAGGTTTACGTGGGGAGATCGTGTCCACCCTTGGATTTGTATTAGATAATATGTAGAGTCCCCTTCTAGAACCTCTGCAGATATGGTCGACACAGAAAAAAACTGTACAGTCAGATGAAACGTACTACCCAAAATCGAAAAATAATGCTGTTATGTGGTTAACAGGGCACTATACTGGTTACCTTTCCCATTACATCAGTGGAGACGGTCTTACAGATTTAGAGGTCTACATAGAAATGGAATGTGTAAAAACGGACCATTAAGCACACCAAGCAAAACAAATCAGCAAAGCGCTTAAAATAATTTTCAAAATATGGAGATAGGCAATGAAACACCTTTCAAAACTGTTCCTGGAAACGGAAATAACTTCCCATTCGCTCTAGCATCAATGTAAATGCTCTCACCTTCAGATGAACGCGTATGCAACACCTTAAACGCCTTGAGGCATCGACGGCGAATACTAAGGCTGCGTCATTTGCGAGCACAACTGCACACAAATCACAAATTCCCAATTACGAAAGAAATAGAAGAGCCACCAAACGCTAAAGTTATTGTGACATCAGTTCCCTGCTGAACGATGTTTACCTTACACATGTAAGTAAATTTCTCGCAATCCAGTTATAAATGACGCTGTTATATGTACATGATGTAAAAACTGTACCATCTTTTCACGTACCTGTTCTAGGAAACTACCTTACAATATCCGGTTTTGACCTACAGAAAGAAATATAGCAACAGAACCCACATTCTGGAAACAAATCAATCCGACAAATAGTGAAATAATTTTAAATTACTTCAGGAATCAATTTGTGTAACCCCAATCCTTAGCTTTAAAACCTTTCAGTCCATGAACAGAGGGTTACGCTTTTCTCAGGACCAATGTGACAAAAAAGCAGACATTTTCACAACCACTACTATGGTTCCACAACTGTTTCCGTTAAGCAATGGCAACCTGTATCACTAGAAATGGCAAGACTTTTCGTTTCAGCATTGCAATATAATTATTTCACTAAAATTTCGGAGCATGAGGCTGCCTGATAGCGTTCGTTCACAAGTGGGGCGCCGGGATTCGACTCGCGCCATCCGGGTTCGCAGACTCGGTGCTCCACTTATGCGACTTGTCCCGACTTAGCTCGACTGACGCTCCGCTGACGCTTGCAGAAAACTACATTAAGTATGATTCCCGCCTATAACTGACGGCGAGAGAGATGCATCATCTGTCCACGTCTCATCGAAACACACTGTCACCAAGCAATGGCTGACGCTTCGAGGACGGCACGAAATTGCCAGGGAGGTGATGCAGCTAACGTTCCTGGCAAATGTGCTAACAGGGCACACACGTCCATTGGAGTGTATACATATGATGGGGACCGGCTGTGACACAGCAGTCAACCAAAGTCAAAAAATGTGACTAATCATACAGTGCTTCCAGTGTGTCGTTTACCACTTTGTGAGTGGATGCTGTTCTAAAGAGCGTAATTCCCATTTATCTGTAAACAGCGCACGTGAGCGAATCTAATAGCAGCACTGTGTTACTACTATTGTACAGAGCAACTCTGTCAATACGCAGGTGTTTCAATCAGTAGGGCCATGGTAAACAGAGCGATTCGGAGTGATGTATAGTGTCTGCTACATAAATAATAAGTCTTTGATGTAATTGCTTCAGAGAAATATGAAAGTAAGCCTATCAGAAAAGTAACGCGAGACATGTAGCACGGGTCATGTCTTGGAGAATCTCTTACATCTGAGCCCATCACTTGCGCAGCGTCCCTTTGGCGCAGAGGATAGCGCGTTGGACTTCTAATCCAAAGGTCGTGGGTTCGATCCCCACAAGGGACGGGCAATTTTTAAAAATATGTGCCAATCACGAGATGGGTATTGACATATGGGTAACCACAAGCGTCTTCAAAAGGTGAAAATTGTTGTGACCTCAGTTCTATGCTTAAATATGTTAACCTTACACATACAAGCAAAATTCTCGTAGATCTGTTATCCATGACGCTGTTATGTGTAAATGCTGTAGAAACGGAACCATATCTTCACGTGCCTGTTCACGCAAATTTTCTTTCAATACCCAATTTTTACCTACAGATAGAAATATAGCAATAGAACGCACATTTTGTACAGAAACAAATACAATGAAGAGTGAAATAATTTTGTATTACTTCACGAGTCAATGTATGTAATCCCAGTCATGATCTTTAATTCTTCCAGCCCAAGCTGAGAGGGTTTCAGTTTTCTCGGCCACAAGTGAGAAAAGTAGACTGTTTCACAACAAGATATAGTACTATGGTTCCTTAACTGTTCCCATTAAACAATGGCACTCTGTATCTATAGAGACGGCGGCAATATTCGCTTCAGCACAGGGGGCTTTTGCTTGAGACTGTCAGGAGGGGACTTGCTGGATACATGAAGGGAGAAGACCAGACAGAGACGTCTGACGCTCCGCTGACGCTTGCAGAAAACTACATTAAGTATGATTCCCGCCTATAACTGACGGTGAGAGAGATGCATCATCTGTCCACGTCTCATCGAAACACACTGTCACCAAGCAATGGCTGACGCTTCGAGGACGGCACGAAATTGCCAGGGAGGTGATGCAGCTAACGTTCCTGGCAAATGTGCTAACAGGGCACACACGTCCATTGGAGTGTATACATATGATGGGGACCGGCTGTGACACAGCAGTCAACCAAAGTCAAAAAATGTGACTAATCATACAGTGCTTCCAGTGTGTCGTTTACCACTTTGTGAGTGGATGCTGTTCTAAAGAGCGTAATTCCCATTTATCTGTAAACAGCGCACGTGAGCGAATCTAATAGCAGCACTGTGTTACTACTATTGTACAGAGCAACTCTGTCAATACGCAGGTGTTTCAATCAGTAGGGCCATGGTAAACAGAGCGATTCGGAGTGATGTATAGTGTCTGCTACATAAATAATAAGTCTTTGATGTAATTGCTTCAGAGAAATATGAAAGTAAGCCTATCAGAAAAGTAACGCGAGACATGTAGCACGGGTCATGTCTTGGAGAATCTCTTACATCTGAGCCCGTCACTTGCGCAGCGTCCCTTTGGCGCAGAGGATAGCGCGTTGGACTTCTAATCCAAAGGTCGTGGGTTCGATCCCCACAAGGGACGGGCAATTTTTAAAAATATGTGCCAATCACGAGATGGGTATTGACATATGGGTAACCACAAGCGTCTTCAAAAGGTGAAAATTGTTGTGACCTCAGTTCTATGCTTAAATATGTTAACCTTACACATACAAGCAAAATTCTCGTAGATCTGTTATCCATGACGCTGTTATGTGTAAATGCTGTAGAAACGGAACCATATCTTCACGTGCCTGTTCACGCAAATTTTCTTTCAATACCCAATTTTTACCTACAGATAGAAATATAGCAATAGAACGCACATTTTGTACAGAAACAAATACAATGAAGAGTGAAATAATTTTGTATTACTTCACGAGTCAATGTATGTAATCCCAGTCATGATCTTTAATTCTTCCAGCCCAAGCTGAGAGGGTTTCAGTTTTCTCGGCCACAAGTGAGAAAAGTAGACTGTTTCACAACAAGATATAGTACTATGGTTCCTTAACTGTTCCCATTAAACAATGGCACTCTGTATCTATAGAGACGGCGGCAATATTCGCTTCAGCACAGGGGGCTTTTGCTTGAGACTGTCAGGAGGGGACTTGCTGGATACATGAAGGGAGAAGACCAGACAGAGACGTCTGACGCTCCGCTGACGCTTGCAGAAAACTACATTAAGTATGATTCCCGCCTATAACTGACGGTGAGAGAGATGCATCATCTGTCCACGTCTCATCGAAACACACTGTCACCAAGCAATGGCTGACGCTTCGAGGACGGCACGAAATTGCCAGGGAGGTGATGCAGCTAACGTTCCTGGCAAATGTGCTAACAGGGCACACACGTCCATTGGAGTGTATACATATGATGGGGACCGGCTGTGACACAGCAGTCAACCAAAGTCAAAAAATGTGACTAATCATACAGTGCTTCCAGTGTGTCGTTTACCACTTTGTGAGTGGATGCTGTTCTAAAGAGCGTAATTCCCATTTATCTGTAAACAGCGCACGTGAGCGAATCTAATAGCAGCACTGTGTTACTACTATTGTACAGAGCAACTCTGTCAATACGCAGGTGTTTCAATCAGTAGGGCCATGGTAAACAGAGCGATTCGGAGTGATGTATAGTGTCTGCTACATAAATAATAAGTCTTTGATGTAATTGCTTCAGAGAAATATGAAAGTAAGCCTATCAGAAAAGTAACGCGAGACATGTAGCACGGGTCATGTCTTGGAGAATCTCTTACATCTGAGCCCATCACTTGCGCAGCGTCCCTTTGGCGCAGAGGATAGCGCGTTGGACTTCTAATCCAAAGGTCGTGGGTTCGATCCCCACAAGGGACGGGCAATTTTTAAAAATATGTGCCAATCACGAGATGGGTATTGACATATGGGTAACCACAAGCGTCTTCAAAAGGTGAAAATTGTTGTGACCTCAGTTCTATGCTTAAATATGTTAACCTTACACATACAAGCAAAATTCTCGTAGATCTGTTATCCATGACGCTGTTATGTGTAAATGCTGTAGAAACGGAACCATATCTTCACGTGCCTGTTCACGCAAATTTTCTTTCAATACCCAATTTTTACCTACAGATAGAAATATAGCAATAGAACGCACATTTTGTACAGAAACAAATACAATGAAGAGTGAAATAATTTTGTATTACTTCACGAGTCAATGTATGTAATCCCAGTCATGATCTTTAATTCTTCCAGCCCAAGCTGAGAGGGTTTCAGTTTTCTCGGCCACAAGTGAGAAAAGTAGACTGTTTCACAACAAGATATAGTACTATGGTTCCTTAACTGTTCCCATTAAACAATGGCACTCTGTATCTATAGAGACGGCGGCAATATTCGCTTCAGCACAGGGGGCTTTTGCTTGAGACTGTCAGGAGGGGACTTGCTGGATACATGAAGGGAGAAGACCAGACAGAGACGTCTGACGCTCCGCTGACGCTTGCAGAAAACTACATTAAGTATGATTCCCGCCTATAACTGACGGTGAGAGAGATGCATCATCTGTCCACGTCTCATCGAAACACACTGTCACCAAGCAATGGCTGACGCTTCGAGGACGGCACGAAATTGCCAGGGAGGTGATGCAGCTAACGTTCCTGGCAAATGTGCTAACAGGGCACACACGTCCATTGGAGTGTATACATATGATGGGGACCGGCTGTGACACAGCAGTCAACCAAAGTCAAAAAATGTGACTAATCATACAGTGCTTCCAGTGTGTCGTTTACCACTTTGTGAGTGGATGCTGTTCTAAAGAGCGTAATTCCCATTTATCTGTAAACAGCGCACGTGAGCGAATCTAATAGCAGCACTGTGTTACTACTATTGTACAGAGCAACTCTGTCAATACGCAGGTGTTTCAATCAGTAGGGCCATGGTAAACAGAGCGATTCGGAGTGATGTATAGTGTCTGCTACATAAATAATAAGTCTTTGATGTAATTGCTTCAGAGAAATATGAAAGTAAGCCTATCAGAAAAGTAACGCGAGACATGTAGCACGGGTCATGTCTTGGAGAATCTCTTACATCTGAGCCCGTCACTTGCGCAGCGTCCCTTTGGCGCAGAGGATAGCGCGTTGGACTTCTAATCCAAAGGTCGTGGGTTCGATCCCCACAAGGGACGGGCAATTTTTAAAAATATGTGCCAATCACGAGATGGGTATTGACATATGGGTAACCACAAGCGTCTTCAAAAGGTGAAAATTGTTGTGACCTCAGTTCTATGCTTAAATATGTTAACCTTACACATACAAGCAAAATTCTCGTAGATCTGTTATCCATGACGCTGTTATGTGTAAATGCTGTAGAAACGGAACCATATCTTCACGTGCCTGTTCACGCAAATTTTCTTTCAATACCCAATTTTTACCTACAGATAGAAATATAGCAATAGAACGCACATTTTGTACAGAAACAAATACAATGAAGAGTGAAATAATTTTGTATTACTTCACGAGTCAATGTATGTAATCCCAGTCATGATCTTTAATTCTTCCAGCCCAAGCTGAGAGGGTTTCAGTTTTCTCGGCCACAAGTGAGAAAAGTAGACTGTTTCACAACAAGATATAGTACTATGGTTCCTTAACTGTTCCCATTAAACAATGGCACTCTGTATCTATAGAGACGGCGGCAATATTCGCTTCAGCACAGGGGGCTTTTGCTTGAGACTGTCAGGAGGGGACTTGCTGGATACATGAAGGGAGAAGACCAGACAGAGACGTCTGACGCTCCGCTGACGCTTGCAGAAAACTACATTAAGTATGATTCCCGCCTATAACTGACGGTGAGAGAGATGCATCATCTGTCCACGTCTCATCGAAACACACTGTCACCAAGCAATGGCTGACGCTTCGAGGACGGCACGAAATTGCCAGGGAGGTGATGCAGCTAACGTTCCTGGCAAATGTGCTAACAGGGCACACACGTCCATTGGAGTGTATACATATGATGGGGACCGGCTGTGACACAGCAGTCAACCAAAGTCAAAAAATGTGACTAATCATACAGTGCTTCCAGTGTGTCGTTTACCACTTTGTGAGTGGATGCTGTTCTAAAGAGCGTAATTCCCATTTATCTGTAAACAGCGCACGTGAGCGAATCTAATAGCAGCACTGTGTTACTACTATTGTACAGAGCAACTCTGTCAATACGCAGGTGTTTCAATCAGTAGGGCCATGGTAAACAGAGCGATTCGGAGTGATGTATAGTGTCTGCTACATAAATAATAAGTCTTTGATGTAATTGCTTCAGAGAAATATGAAAGTAAGCCTATCAGAAAAGTAACGCGAGACATGTAGCACGGGTCATGTCTTGGAGAATCTCTTACATCTGAGCCCATCACTTGCGCAGCGTCCCTTTGGCGCAGAGGATAGCGCGTTGGACTTCTAATCCAAAGGTCGTGGGTTCGATCCCCACAAGGGACGGGCAATTTTTAAAAATATGTGCCAATCACGAGATGGGTATTGACATATGGGTAACCACAAGCGTCTTCAAAAGGTGAAAATTGTTGTGACCTCAGTTCTATGCTTAAATATGTTAACCTTACACATACAAGCAAAATTCTCGTAGATCTGTTATCCATGACGCTGTTATGTGTAAATGCTGTAGAAACGGAACCATATCTTCACGTGCCTGTTCACGCAAATTTTCTTTCAATACCCAATTTTTACCTACAGATAGAAATATAGCAATAGAACGCACATTTTGTACAGAAACAAATACAATGAAGAGTGAAATAATTTTGTATTACTTCACGAGTCAATGTATGTAATCCCAGTCATGATCTTTAATTCTTCCAGCCCAAGCTGAGAGGGTTTCAGTTTTCTCGGCCACAAGTGAGAAAAGTAGACTGTTTCACAACAAGATATAGTACTATGGTTCCTTAACTGTTCCCATTAAACAATGGCACTCTGTATCTATAGAGACGGCGGCAATATTCGCTTCAGCACAGGGGGCTTTTGCTTGAGACTGTCAGGAGGGGACTTGCTGGATACATGAAGGGAGAAGACCAGACAGAGACGTCTGACGCTCCGCTGACGCTTGCAGAAAACTACATTAAGTATGATTCCCGCCTATAACTGACGGTGAGAGAGATGCATCATCTGTCCACGTCTCATCGAAACACACTGTCACCAAGCAATGGCTGACGCTTCGAGGACGGCACGAAATTGCCAGGGAGGTGATGCAGCTAACGTTCCTGGCAAATGTGCTAACAGGGCACACACGTCCATTGGAGTGTATACATATGATGGGGACCGGCTGTGACACAGCAGTCAACCAAAGTCAAAAAATGTGACTAATCATACAGTGCTTCCAGTGTGTCGTTTACCACTTTGTGAGTGGATGCTGTTCTAAAGAGCGTAATTCCCATTTATCTGTAAACAGCGCACGTGAGCGAATCTAATAGCAGCACTGTGTTACTACTATTGTACAGAGCAACTCTGTCAATACGCAGGTGTTTCAATCAGTAGGGCCATGGTAAACAGAGCGATTCGGAGTGATGTATAGTGTCTGCTACATAAATAATAAGTCTTTGATGTAATTGCTTCAGAGAAATATGAAAGTAAGCCTATCAGAAAAGTAACGCGAGACATGTAGCACGGGTCATGTCTTGGAGAATCTCTTACATCTGAGCCCGTCACTTGCGCAGCGTCCCTTTGGCGCAGAGGATAGCGCGTTGGACTTCTAATCCAAAGGTCGTGGGTTCGATCCCCACAAGGGACGGGCAATTTTTAAAAATATGTGCCAATCACGAGATGGGTATTGACATATGGGTAACCACAAGCGTCTTCAAAAGGTGAAAATTGTTGTGACCTCAGTTCTATGCTTAAATATGTTAACCTTACACATACAAGCAAAATTCTCGTAGATCTGTTATCCATGACGCTGTTATGTGTAAATGCTGTAGAAACGGAACCATATCTTCACGTGCCTGTTCACGCAAATTTTCTTTCAATACCCAATTTTTACCTACAGATAGAAATATAGCAATAGAACGCACATTTTGTACAGAAACAAATACAATGAAGAGTGAAATAATTTTGTATTACTTCACGAGTCAATGTATGTAATCCCAGTCATGATCTTTAATTCTTCCAGCCCAAGCTGAGAGGGTTTCAGTTTTCTCGGCCACAAGTGAGAAAAGTAGACTGTTTCACAACAAGATATAGTACTATGGTTCCTTAACTGTTCCCATTAAACAATGGCACTCTGTATCTATAGAGACGGCGGCAATATTCGCTTCAGCACAGGGGGCTTTTGCTTGAGACTGTCAGGAGGGGACTTGCTGGATACATGAAGGGAGAAGACCAGACAGAGACGTCTGACGCTCCGCTGACGCTTGCAGAAAACTACATTAAGTATGATTCCCGCCTATAACTGACGGTGAGAGAGATGCATCATCTGTCCACGTCTCATCGAAACACACTGTCACCAAGCAATGGCTGACGCTTCGAGGACGGCACGAAATTGCCAGGGAGGTGATGCAGCTAACGTTCCTGGCAAATGTGCTAACAGGGCACACACGTCCATTGGAGTGTATACATATGATGGGGACCGGCTGTGACACAGCAGTCAACCAAAGTCAAAAAATGTGACTAATCATACAGTGCTTCCAGTGTGTCGTTTACCACTTTGTGAGTGGATGCTGTTCTAAAGAGCGTAATTCCCATTTATCTGTAAACAGCGCACGTGAGCGAATCTAATAGCAGCACTGTGTTACTACTATTGTACAGAGCAACTCTGTCAATACGCAGGTGTTTCAATCAGTAGGGCCATGGTAAACAGAGCGATTCGGAGTGATGTATAGTGTCTGCTACATAAATAATAAGTCTTTGATGTAATTGCTTCAGAGAAATATGAAAGTAAGCCTATCAGAAAAGTAACGCGAGACATGTAGCACGGGTCATGTCTTGGAGAATCTCTTACATCTGAGCCCATCACTTGCGCAGCGTCCCTTTGGCGCAGAGGATAGCGCGTTGGACTTCTAATCCAAAGGTCGTGGGTTCGATCCCCACAAGGGACGGGCAATTTTTAAAAATATGTGCCAATCACGAGATGGGTATTGACATATGGGTAACCACAAGCGTCTTCAAAAGGTGAAAATTGTTGTGACCTCAGTTCTATGCTTAAATATGTTAACCTTACACATACAAGCAAAATTCTCGTAGATCTGTTATCCATGACGCTGTTATGTGTAAATGCTGTAGAAACGGAACCATATCTTCACGTGCCTGTTCACGCAAATTTTCTTTCAATACCCAATTTTTACCTACAGATAGAAATATAGCAATAGAACGCACATTTTGTACAGAAACAAATACAATGAAGAGTGAAATAATTTTGTATTACTTCACGAGTCAATGTATGTAATCCCAGTCATGATCTTTAATTCTTCCAGCCCAAGCTGAGAGGGTTTCAGTTTTCTCGGCCACAAGTGAGAAAAGTAGACTGTTTCACAACAAGATATAGTACTATGGTTCCTTAACTGTTCCCATTAAACAATGGCACTCTGTATCTATAGAGACGGCGGCAATATTCGCTTCAGCACAGGGGGCTTTTGCTTGAGACTGTCAGGAGGGGACTTGCTGGATACATGAAGGGAGAAGACCAGACAGAGACGTCTGACGCTCCGCTGACGCTTGCAGAAAACTACATTAAGTATGATTCCCGCCTATAACTGACGGTGAGAGAGATGCATCATCTGTCCACGTCTCATCGAAACACACTGTCACCAAGCAATGGCTGACGCTTCGAGGACGGCACGAAATTGCCAGGGAGGTGATGCAGCTAACGTTCCTGGCAAATGTGCTAACAGGGCACACACGTCCATTGGAGTGTATACATATGATGGGGACCGGCTGTGACACAGCAGTCAACCAAAGTCAAAAAATGTGACTAATCATACAGTGCTTCCAGTGTGTCGTTTACCACTTTGTGAGTGGATGCTGTTCTAAAGAGCGTAATTCCCATTTATCTGTAAACAGCGCACGTGAGCGAATCTAATAGCAGCACTGTGTTACTACTATTGTACAGAGCAACTCTGTCAATACGCAGGTGTTTCAATCAGTAGGGCCATGGTAAACAGAGCGATTCGGAGTGATGTATAGTGTCTGCTACATAAATAATAAGTCTTTGATGTAATTGCTTCAGAGAAATATGAAAGTAAGCCTATCAGAAAAGTAACGCGAGACATGTAGCACGGGTCATGTCTTGGAGAATCTCTTACATCTGAGCCCATCACTTGCGCAGCGTCCCTTTGGCGCAGAGGATAGCGCGTTGGACTTCTAATCCAAAGGTCGTGGGTTCGATCCCCACAAGGGACGGGCAATTTTTAAAAATATGTGCCAATCACGAGATGGGTATTGACATATGGGTAACCACAAGCGTCTTCAAAAGGTGAAAATTGTTGTGACCTCAGTTCTATGCTTAAATATGTTAACCTTACACATACAAGCAAAATTCTCGTAGATCTGTTATCCATGACGCTGTTATGTGTAAATGCTGTAGAAACGGAACCATATCTTCACGTGCCTGTTCACGCAAATTTTCTTTCAATACCCAATTTTTACCTACAGATAGAAATATAGCAATAGAACGCACATTTTGTACAGAAACAAATACAATGAAGAGTGAAATAATTTTGTATTACTTCACGAGTCAATGTATGTAATCCCAGTCATGATCTTTAATTCTTCCAGCCCAAGCTGAGAGGGTTTCAGTTTTCTCGGCCACAAGTGAGAAAAGTAGACTGTTTCACAACAAGATATAGTACTATGGTTCCTTAACTGTTCCCATTAAACAATGGCACTCTGTATCTATAGAGACGGCGGCAATATTCGCTTCAGCACAGGGGGCTTTTGCTTGAGACTGTCAGGAGGGGACTTGCTGGATACATGAAGGGAGAAGACCAGACAGAGACGTCTGACGCTCCGCTGACGCTTGCAGAAAACTACATTAAGTATGATTCCCGCCTATAACTGACGGTGAGAGAGATGCATCATCTGTCCACGTCTCATCGAAACACACTGTCACCAAGCAATGGCTGACGCTTCGAGGACGGCACGAAATTGCCAGGGAGGTGATGCAGCTAACGTTCCTGGCAAATGTGCTAACAGGGCACACACGTCCATTGGAGTGTATACATATGATGGGGACCGGCTGTGACACAGCAGTCAACCAAAGTCAAAAAATGTGACTAATCATACAGTGCTTCCAGTGTGTCGTTTACCACTTTGTGAGTGGATGCTGTTCTAAAGAGCGTAATTCCCATTTATCTGTAAACAGCGCACGTGAGCGAATCTAATAGCAGCACTGTGTTACTACTATTGTACAGAGCAACTCTGTCAATACGCAGGTGTTTCAATCAGTAGGGCCATGGTAAACAGAGCGATTCGGAGTGATGTATAGTGTCTGCTACATAAATAATAAGTCTTTGATGTAATTGCTTCAGAGAAATATGAAAGTAAGCCTATCAGAAAAGTAACGCGAGACATGTAGCACGGGTCATGTCTTGGAGAATCTCTTACATCTGAGCCCATCACTTGCGCAGCGTCCCTTTGGCGCAGAGGATAGCGCGTTGGACTTCTAATCCGAAGGTCGTGGGTTCGATCCCCACAAGGGACGGGCAATTTTTAAAAATATGTGCCAATCACGAGATGGGTATTGACATATGGGTAACCACAAGCGTCTTCAAAAGGTGAAAATTGTTGTGACCTCAGTTCTATGCTTAAATATGTTAACCTTACACATACAAGCAAAATTCTCGTAGATCTGTTATCCATGACGCTGTTATGTGTAAATGCTGTAGAAACGGAACCATATCTTCACGTGCCTGTTCACGCAAATTTTCTTTCAATACCCAATTTTTACCTACAGATAGAAATATAGCAATAGAACGCACATTTTGTACAGAAACAAATACAATGAAGAGTGAAATAATTTTGTATTACTTCACGAGTCAATGTATGTAATCCCAGTCATGATCTTTAATTCTTCCAGCCCAAGCTGAGAGGGTTTCAGTTTTCTCGGCCACAAGTGAGAAAAGTAGACTGTTTCACAACAAGATATAGTACTATGGTTCCTTAACTGTTCCCATTAAACAATGGCACTCTGTATCTATAGAGACGGCGGCAATATTCGCTTCAGCACAGGGGGCTTTTGCTTGAGACTGTCAGGAGGGGACTTGCTGGATACATGAAGGGAGAAGACCAGACAGAGACGTCTGACGCTCCGCTGACGCTTGCAGAAAACTACATTAAGTATGATTCCCGCCTATAACTGACGGTGAGAGAGATGCATCATCTGTCCACGTCTCATCGAAACACACTGTCACCAAGCAATGGCTGACGCTTCGAGGACGGCACGAAATTGCCAGGGAGGTGATGCAGCTAACGTTCCTGGCAAATGTGCTAACAGGGCACACACGTCCATTGGAGTGTATACATATGATGGGGACCGGCTGTGACACAGCAGTCAACCAAAGTCAAAAAATGTGACTAATCATACAGTGCTTCCAGTGTGTCGTTTACCACTTTGTGAGTGGATGCTGTTCTAAAGAGCGTAATTCCCATTTATCTGTAAACAGCGCACGTGAGCGAATCTAATAGCAGCACTGTGTTACTACTATTGTACAGAGCAACTCTGTCAATACGCAGGTGTTTCAATCAGTAGGGCCATGGTAAACAGAGCGATTCGGAGTGATGTATAGTGTCTGCTACATAAATAATAAGTCTTTGATGTAATTGCTTCAGAGAAATATGAAAGTAAGCCTATCAGAAAAGTAACGCGAGACATGTAGCACGGGTCATGTCTTGGAGAATCTCTTACATCTGAGCCCATCACTTGCGCAGCGTCCCTTTGGCGCAGAGGATAGCGCGTTGGACTTCTAATCCAAAGGTCGTGGGTTCGATCCCCACAAGGGACGGGCAATTTTTAAAAATATGTGCCAATCACGAGATGGGTATTGACATATGGGTAACCACAAGCGTCTTCAAAAGGTGAAAATTGTTGTGACCTCAGTTCTATGCTTAAATATGTTAACCTTACACATACAAGCAAAATTCTCGTAGATCTGTTATCCATGACGCTGTTATGTGTAAATGCTGTAGAAACGGAACCATATCTTCACGTGCCTGTTCACGCAAATTTTCTTTCAATACCCAATTTTTACCTACAGATAGAAATATAGCAATAGAACGCACATTTTGTACAGAAACAAATACAATGAAGAGTGAAATAATTTTGTATTACTTCACGAGTCAATGTATGTAATCCCAGTCATGATCTTTAATTCTTCCAGCCCAAGCTGAGAGGGTTTCAGTTTTCTCGGCCACAAGTGAGAAAAGTAGACTGTTTCACAACAAGATATAGTACTATGGTTCCTTAACTGTTCCCATTAAACAATGGCACTCTGTATCTATAGAGACGGCGGCAATATTCGCTTCAGCACAGGGGGCTTTTGCTTGAGACTGTCAGGAGGGGACTTGCTGGATACATGAAGGGAGAAGACCAGACAGAGACGTCTGACGCTCCGCTGACGCTTGCAGAAAACTACATTAAGTATGATTCCCGCCTATAACTGACGGTGAGAGAGATGCATCATCTGTCCACGTCTCATCGAAACACACTGTCACCAAGCAATGGCTGACGCTTCGAGGACGGCACGAAATTGCCAGGGAGGTGATGCAGCTAACGTTCCTGGCAAATGTGCTAACAGGGCACACACGTCCATTGGAGTGTATACATATGATGGGGACCGGCTGTGACACAGCAGTCAACCAAAGTCAAAAAATGTGACTAATCATACAGTGCTTCCAGTGTGTCGTTTACCACTTTGTGAGTGGATGCTGTTCTAAAGAGCGTAATTCCCATTTATCTGTAAACAGCGCACGTGAGCGAATCTAATAGCAGCACTGTGTTACTACTATTGTACAGAGCAACTCTGTCAATACGCAGGTGTTTCAATCAGTAGGGCCATGGTAAACAGAGCGATTCGGAGTGATGTATAGTGTCTGCTACATAAATAATAAGTCTTTGATGTAATTGCTTCAGAGAAATATGAAAGTAAGCCTATCAGAAAAGTAACGCGAGACATGTAGCACGGGTCATGTCTTGGAGAATCTCTTACATCTGAGCCCGTCACTTGCGCAGCGTCCCTTTGGCGCAGAGGATAGCGCGTTGGACTTCTAATCCAAAGGTCGTGGGTTCGATCCCCACAAGGGACGGGCAATTTTTAAAAATATGTGCCAATCACGAGATGGGTATTGACATATGGGTAACCACAAGCGTCTTCAAAAGGTGAAAATTGTTGTGACCTCAGTTCTATGCTTAAATATGTTAACCTTACACATACAAGCAAAATTCTCGTAGATCTGTTATCCATGACGCTGTTATGTGTAAATGCTGTAGAAACGGAACCATATCTTCACGTGCCTGTTCACGCAAATTTTCTTTCAATACCCAATTTTTACCTACAGATAGAAATATAGCAATAGAACGCACATTTTGTACAGAAACAAATACAATGAAGAGTGAAATAATTTTGTATTACTTCACGAGTCAATGTATGTAATCCCAGTCATGATCTTTAATTCTTCCAGCCCAAGCTGAGAGGGTTTCAGTTTTCTCGGCCACAAGTGAGAAAAGTAGACTGTTTCACAACAAGATATAGTACTATGGTTCCTTAACTGTTCCCATTAAACAATGGCACTCTGTATCTATAGAGACGGCGGCAATATTCGCTTCAGCACAGGGGGCTTTTGCTTGAGACTGTCAGGAGGGGACTTGCTGGATACATGAAGGGAGAAGACCAGACAGAGACGTCTGACGCTCCGCTGACGCTTGCAGAAAACTACATTAAGTATGATTCCCGCCTATAACTGACGGTGAGAGAGATGCATCATCTGTCCACGTCTCATCGAAACACACTGTCACCAAGCAATGGCTGACGCTTCGAGGACGGCACGAAATTGCCAGGGAGGTGATGCAGCTAACGTTCCTGGCAAATGTGCTAACAGGGCACACACGTCCATTGGAGTGTATACATATGATGGGGACCGGCTGTGACACAGCAGTCAACCAAAGTCAAAAAATGTGACTAATCATACAGTGCTTCCAGTGTGTCGTTTACCACTTTGTGAGTGGATGCTGTTCTAAAGAGCGTAATTCCCATTTATCTGTAAACAGCGCACGTGAGCGAATCTAATAGCAGCACTGTGTTACTACTATTGTACAGAGCAACTCTGTCAATACGCAGGTGTTTCAATCAGTAGGGCCATGGTAAACAGAGCGATTCGGAGTGATGTATAGTGTCTGCTACATAAATAATAAGTCTTTGATGTAATTGCTTCAGAGAAATATGAAAGTAAGCCTATCAGAAAAGTAACGCGAGACATGTAGCACGGGTCATGTCTTGGAGAATCTCTTACATCTGAGCCCATCACTTGCGCAGCGTCCCTTTGGCGCAGAGGATAGCGCGTTGGACTTCTAATCCAAAGGTCGTGGGTTCGATCCCCACAAGGGACGGGCAATTTTTAAAAATATGTGCCAATCACGAGATGGGTATTGACATATGGGTAACCACAAGCGTCTTCAAAAGGTGAAAATTGTTGTGACCTCAGTTCTATGCTTAAATATGTTAACCTTACACATACAAGCAAAATTCTCGTAGATCTGTTATCCATGACGCTGTTATGTGTAAATGCTGTAGAAACGGAACCATATCTTCACGTGCCTGTTCACGCAAATTTTCTTTCAATACCCAATTTTTACCTACAGATAGAAATATAGCAATAGAACGCACATTTTGTACAGAAACAAATACAATGAAGAGTGAAATAATTTTGTATTACTTCACGAGTCAATGTATGTAATCCCAGTCATGATCTTTAATTCTTCCAGCCCAAGCTGAGAGGGTTTCAGTTTTCTCGGCCACAAGTGAGAAAAGTAGACTGTTTCACAACAAGATATAGTACTATGGTTCCTTAACTGTTCCCATTAAACAATGGCACTCTGTATCTATAGAGACGGCGGCAATATTCGCTTCAGCACAGGGGGCTTTTGCTTGAGACTGTCAGGAGGGGACTTGCTGGATACATGAAGGGAGAAGACCAGACAGAGACGTCTGACGCTCCGCTGACGCTTGCAGAAAACTACATTAAGTATGATTCCCGCCTATAACTGACGGTGAGAGAGATGCATCATCTGTCCACGTCTCATCGAAACACACTGTCACCAAGCAATGGCTGACGCTTCGAGGACGGCACGAAATTGCCAGGGAGGTGATGCAGCTAACGTTCCTGGCAAATGTGCTAACAGGGCACACACGTCCATTGGAGTGTATACATATGATGGGGACCGGCTGTGACACAGCAGTCAACCAAAGTCAAAAAATGTGACTAATCATACAGTGCTTCCAGTGTGTCGTTTACCACTTTGTGAGTGGATGCTGTTCTAAAGAGCGTAATTCCCATTTATCTGTAAACAGCGCACGTGAGCGAATCTAATAGCAGCACTGTGTTACTACTATTGTACAGAGCAACTCTGTCAATACGCAGGTGTTTCAATCAGTAGGGCCATGGTAAACAGAGCGATTCGGAGTGATGTATAGTGTCTGCTACATAAATAATAAGTCTTTGATGTAATTGCTTCAGAGAAATATGAAAGTAAGCCTATCAGAAAAGTAACGCGAGACATGTAGCACGGGTCATGTCTTGGAGAATCTCTTACATCTGAGCCCATCACTTGCGCAGCGTCCCTTTGGCGCAGAGGATAGCGCGTTGGACTTCTAATCCAAAGGTCGTGGGTTCGATCCCCACAAGGGACGGGCAATTTTTAAAAATATGTGCCAATCACGAGATGGGTATTGACATATGGGTAACCACAAGCGTCTTCAAAAGGTGAAAATTGTTGTGACCTCAGTTCTATGCTTAAATATGTTAACCTTACACATACAAGCAAAATTCTCGTAGATCTGTTATCCATGACGCTGTTATGTGTAAATGCTGTAGAAACGGAACCATATCTTCACGTGCCTGTTCACGCAAATTTTCTTTCAATACCCAATTTTTACCTACAGATAGAAATATAGCAATAGAACGCACATTTTGTACAGAAACAAATACAATGAAGAGTGAAATAATTTTGTATTACTTCACGAGTCAATGTATGTAATCCCAGTCATGATCTTTAATTCTTCCAGCCCAAGCTGAGAGGGTTTCAGTTTTCTCGGCCACAAGTGAGAAAAGTAGACTGTTTCACAACAAGATATAGTACTATGGTTCCTTAACTGTTCCCATTAAACAATGGCACTCTGTATCTATAGAGACGGCGGCAATATTCGCTTCAGCACAGGGGGCTTTTGCTTGAGACTGTCAGGAGGGGACTTGCTGGATACATGAAGGGAGAAGACCAGACAGAGACGTCTGACGCTCCGCTGACGCTTGCAGAAAACTACATTAAGTATGATTCCCGCCTATAACTGACGGTGAGAGAGATGCATCATCTGTCCACGTCTCATCGAAACACACTGTCACCAAGCAATGGCTGACGCTTCGAGGACGGCACGAAATTGCCAGGGAGGTGATGCAGCTAACGTTCCTGGCAAATGTGCTAACAGGGCACACACGTCCATTGGAGTGTATACATATGATGGGGACCGGCTGTGACACAGCAGTCAACCAAAGTCAAAAAATGTGACTAATCATACAGTGCTTCCAGTGTGTCGTTTACCACTTTGTGAGTGGATGCTGTTCTAAAGAGCGTAATTCCCATTTATCTGTAAACAGCGCACGTGAGCGAATCTAATAGCAGCACTGTGTTACTACTATTGTACAGAGCAACTCTGTCAATACGCAGGTGTTTCAATCAGTAGGGCCATGGTAAACAGAGCGATTCGGAGTGATGTATAGTGTCTGCTACATAAATAATAAGTCTTTGATGTAATTGCTTCAGAGAAATATGAAAGTAAGCCTATCAGAAAAGTAACGCGAGACATGTAGCACGGGTCATGTCTTGGAGAATCTCTTACATCTGAGCCCGTCACTTGCGCAGCGTCCCTTTGGCGCAGAGGATAGCGCGTTGGACTTCTAATCCAAAGGTCGTGGGTTCGATCCCCACAAGGGACGGGCAATTTTTAAAAATATGTGCCAATCACGAGATGGGTATTGACATATGGGTAACCACAAGCGTCTTCAAAAGGTGAAAATTGTTGTGACCTCAGTTCTATGCTTAAATATGTTAACCTTACACATACAAGCAAAATTCTCGTAGATCTGTTATCCATGACGCTGTTATGTGTAAATGCTGTAGAAACGGAACCATATCTTCACGTGCCTGTTCACGCAAATTTTCTTTCAATACCCAATTTTTACCTACAGATAGAAATATAGCAATAGAACGCACATTTTGTACAGAAACAAATACAATGAAGAGTGAAATAATTTTGTATTACTTCACGAGTCAATGTATGTAATCCCAGTCATGATCTTTAATTCTTCCAGCCCAAGCTGAGAGGGTTTCAGTTTTCTCGGCCACAAGTGAGAAAAGTAGACTGTTTCACAACAAGATATAGTACTATGGTTCCTTAACTGTTCCCATTAAACAATGGCACTCTGTATCTATAGAGACGGCGGCAATATTCGCTTCAGCACAGGGGGCTTTTGCTTGAGACTGTCAGGAGGGGACTTGCTGGATACATGAAGGGAGAAGACCAGACAGAGACGTCTGACGCTCCGCTGACGCTTGCAGAAAACTACATTAAGTATGATTCCCGCCTATAACTGACGGTGAGAGAGATGCATCATCTGTCCACGTCTCATCGAAACACACTGTCACCAAGCAATGGCTGACGCTTCGAGGACGGCACGAAATTGCCAGGGAGGTGATGCAGCTAACGTTCCTGGCAAATGTGCTAACAGGGCACACACGTCCATTGGAGTGTATACATATGATGGGGACCGGCTGTGACACAGCAGTCAACCAAAGTCAAAAAATGTGACTAATCATACAGTGCTTCCAGTGTGTCGTTTACCACTTTGTGAGTGGATGCTGTTCTAAAGAGCGTAATTCCCATTTATCTGTAAACAGCGCACGTGAGCGAATCTAATAGCAGCACTGTGTTACTACTATTGTACAGAGCAACTCTGTCAATACGCAGGTGTTTCAATCAGTAGGGCCATGGTAAACAGAGCGATTCGGAGTGATGTATAGTGTCTGCTACATAAATAATAAGTCTTTGATGTAATTGCTTCAGAGAAATATGAAAGTAAGCCTATCAGAAAAGTAACGCGAGACATGTAGCACGGGTCATGTCTTGGAGAATCTCTTACATCTGAGCCCATCACTTGCGCAGCGTCCCTTTGGCGCAGAGGATAGCGCGTTGGACTTCTAATCCAAAGGTCGTGGGTTCGATCCCCACAAGGGACGGGCAATTTTTAAAAATATGTGCCAATCACGAGATGGGTATTGACATATGGGTAACCACAAGCGTCTTCAAAAGGTGAAAATTGTTGTGACCTCAGTTCTATGCTTAAATATGTTAACCTTACACATACAAGCAAAATTCTCGTAGATCTGTTATCCATGACGCTGTTATGTGTAAATGCTGTAGAAACGGAACCATATCTTCACGTGCCTGTTCACGCAAATTTTCTTTCAATACCCAATTTTTACCTACAGATAGAAATATAGCAATAGAACGCACATTTTGTACAGAAACAAATACAATGAAGAGTGAAATAATTTTGTATTACTTCACGAGTCAATGTATGTAATCCCAGTCATGATCTTTAATTCTTCCAGCCCAAGCTGAGAGGGTTTCAGTTTTCTCGGCCACAAGTGAGAAAAGTAGACTGTTTCACAACAAGATATAGTACTATGGTTCCTTAACTGTTCCCATTAAACAATGGCACTCTGTATCTATAGAGACGGCGGCAATATTCGCTTCAGCACAGGGGGCTTTTGCTTGAGACTGTCAGGAGGGGACTTGCTGGATACATGAAGGGAGAAGACCAGACAGAGACGTCTGACGCTCCGCTGACGCTTGCAGAAAACTACATTAAGTATGATTCCCGCCTATAACTGACGGTGAGAGAGATGCATCATCTGTCCACGTCTCATCGAAACACACTGTCACCAAGCAATGGCTGACGCTTCGAGGACGGCACGAAATTGCCAGGGAGGTGATGCAGCTAACGTTCCTGGCAAATGTGCTAACAGGGCACACACGTCCATTGGAGTGTATACATATGATGGGGACCGGCTGTGACACAGCAGTCAACCAAAGTCAAAAAATGTGACTAATCATACAGTGCTTCCAGTGTGTCGTTTACCACTTTGTGAGTGGATGCTGTTCTAAAGAGCGTAATTCCCATTTATCTGTAAACAGCGCACGTGAGCGAATCTAATAGCAGCACTGTGTTACTACTATTGTACAGAGCAACTCTGTCAATACGCAGGTGTTTCAATCAGTAGGGCCATGGTAAACAGAGCGATTCGGAGTGATGTATAGTGTCTGCTACATAAATAATAAGTCTTTGATGTAATTGCTTCAGAGAAATATGAAAGTAAGCCTATCAGAAAAGTAACGCGAGACATGTAGCACGGGTCATGTCTTGGAGAATCTCTTACATCTGAGCCCATCACTTGCGCAGCGTCCCTTTGGCGCAGAGGATAGCGCGTTGGACTTCTAATCCAAAGGTCGTGGGTTCGATCCCCACAAGGGACGGGCAATTTTTAAAAATATGTGCCAATCACGAGATGGGTATTGACATATGGGTAACCACAAGCGTCTTCAAAAGGTGAAAATTGTTGTGACCTCAGTTCTATGCTTAAATATGTTAACCTTACACATACAAGCAAAATTCTCGTAGATCTGTTATCCATGACGCTGTTATGTGTAAATGCTGTAGAAACGGAACCATATCTTCACGTGCCTGTTCACGCAAATTTTCTTTCAATACCCAATTTTTACCTACAGATAGAAATATAGCAATAGAACGCACATTTTGTACAGAAACAAATACAATGAAGAGTGAAATAATTTTGTATTACTTCACGAGTCAATGTATGTAATCCCAGTCATGATCTTTAATTCTTCCAGCCCAAGCTGAGAGGGTTTCAGTTTTCTCGGCCACAAGTGAGAAAAGTAGACTGTTTCACAACAAGATATAGTACTATGGTTCCTTAACTGTTCCCATTAAACAATGGCACTCTGTATCTATAGAGACGGCGGCAATATTCGCTTCAGCACAGGGGGCTTTTGCTTGAGACTGTCAGGAGGGGACTTGCTGGATACATGAAGGGAGAAGACCAGACAGAGACGTCTGACGCTCCGCTGACGCTTGCAGAAAACTACATTAAGTATGATTCCCGCCTATAACTGACGGTGAGAGAGATGCATCATCTGTCCACGTCTCATCGAAACACACTGTCACCAAGCAATGGCTGACGCTTCGAGGACGGCACGAAATTGCCAGGGAGGTGATGCAGCTAACGTTCCTGGCAAATGTGCTAACAGGGCACACACGTCCATTGGAGTGTATACATATGATGGGGACCGGCTGTGACACAGCAGTCAACCAAAGTCAAAAAATGTGACTAATCATACAGTGCTTCCAGTGTGTCGTTTACCACTTTGTGAGTGGATGCTGTTCTAAAGAGCGTAATTCCCATTTATCTGTAAACAGCGCACGTGAGCGAATCTAATAGCAGCACTGTGTTACTACTATTGTACAGAGCAACTCTGTCAATACGCAGGTGTTTCAATCAGTAGGGCCATGGTAAACAGAGCGATTCGGAGTGATGTATAGTGTCTGCTACATAAATAATAAGTCTTTGATGTAATTGCTTCAGAGAAATATGAAAGTAAGCCTATCAGAAAAGTAACGCGAGACATGTAGCACGGGTCATGTCTTGGAGAATCTCTTACATCTGAGCCCGTCACTTGCGCAGCGTCCCTTTGGCGCAGAGGATAGCGCGTTGGACTTCTAATCCAAAGGTCGTGGGTTCGATCCCCACAAGGGACGGGCAATTTTTAAAAATATGTGCCAATCACGAGATGGGTATTGACATATGGGTAACCACAAGCGTCTTCAAAAGGTGAAAATTGTTGTGACCTCAGTTCTATGCTTAAATATGTTAACCTTACACATACAAGCAAAATTCTCGTAGATCTGTTATCCATGACGCTGTTATGTGTAAATGCTGTAGAAACGGAACCATATCTTCACGTGCCTGTTCACGCAAATTTTCTTTCAATACCCAATTTTTACCTACAGATAGAAATATAGCAATAGAACGCACATTTTGTACAGAAACAAATACAATGAAGAGTGAAATAATTTTGTATTACTTCACGAGTCAATGTATGTAATCCCAGTCATGATCTTTAATTCTTCCAGCCCAAGCTGAGAGGGTTTCAGTTTTCTCGGCCACAAGTGAGAAAAGTAGACTGTTTCACAACAAGATATAGTACTATGGTTCCTTAACTGTTCCCATTAAACAATGGCACTCTGTATCTATAGAGACGGCGGCAATATTCGCTTCAGCACAGGGGGCTTTTGCTTGAGACTGTCAGGAGGGGACTTGCTGGATACATGAAGGGAGAAGACCAGACAGAGACGTCTGACGCTCCGCTGACGCTTGCAGAAAACTACATTAAGTATGATTCCCGCCTATAACTGACGGTGAGAGAGATGCATCATCTGTCCACGTCTCATCGAAACACACTGTCACCAAGCAATGGCTGACGCTTCGAGGACGGCACGAAATTGCCAGGGAGGTGATGCAGCTAACGTTCCTGGCAAATGTGCTAACAGGGCACACACGTCCATTGGAGTGTATACATATGATGGGGACCGGCTGTGACACAGCAGTCAACCAAAGTCAAAAAATGTGACTAATCATACAGTGCTTCCAGTGTGTCGTTTACCACTTTGTGAGTGGATGCTGTTCTAAAGAGCGTAATTCCCATTTATCTGTAAACAGCGCACGTGAGCGAATCTAATAGCAGCACTGTGTTACTACTATTGTACAGAGCAACTCTGTCAATACGCAGGTGTTTCAATCAGTAGGGCCATGGTAAACAGAGCGATTCGGAGTGATGTATAGTGTCTGCTACATAAATAATAAGTCTTTGATGTAATTGCTTCAGAGAAATATGAAAGTAAGCCTATCAGAAAAGTAACGCGAGACATGTAGCACGGGTCATGTCTTGGAGAATCTCTTACATCTGAGCCCATCACTTGCGCAGCGTCCCTTTGGCGCAGAGGATAGCGCGTTGGACTTCTAATCCAAAGGTCGTGGGTTCGATCCCCACAAGGGACGGGCAATTTTTAAAAATATGTGCCAATCACGAGATGGGTATTGACATATGGGTAACCACAAGCGTCTTCAAAAGGTGAAAATTGTTGTGACCTCAGTTCTATGCTTAAATATGTTAACCTTACACATACAAGCAAAATTCTCGTAGATCTGTTATCCATGACGCTGTTATGTGTAAATGCTGTAGAAACGGAACCATATCTTCACGTGCCTGTTCACGCAAATTTTCTTTCAATACCCAATTTTTACCTACAGATAGAAATATAGCAATAGAACGCACATTTTGTACAGAAACAAATACAATGAAGAGTGAAATAATTTTGTATTACTTCACGAGTCAATGTATGTAATCCCAGTCATGATCTTTAATTCTTCCAGCCCAAGCTGAGAGGGTTTCAGTTTTCTCGGCCACAAGTGAGAAAAGTAGACTGTTTCACAACAAGATATAGTACTATGGTTCCTTAACTGTTCCCATTAAACAATGGCACTCTGTATCTATAGAGACGGCGGCAATATTCGCTTCAGCACAGGGGGCTTTTGCTTGAGACTGTCAGGAGGGGACTTGCTGGATACATGAAGGGAGAAGACCAGACAGAGACGTCTGACGCTCCGCTGACGCTTGCAGAAAACTACATTAAGTATGATTCCCGCCTATAACTGACGGTGAGAGAGATGCATCATCTGTCCACGTCTCATCGAAACACACTGTCACCAAGCAATGGCTGACGCTTCGAGGACGGCACGAAATTGCCAGGGAGGTGATGCAGCTAACGTTCCTGGCAAATGTGCTAACAGGGCACACACGTCCATTGGAGTGTATACATATGATGGGGACCGGCTGTGACACAGCAGTCAACCAAAGTCAAAAAATGTGACTAATCATACAGTGCTTCCAGTGTGTCGTTTACCACTTTGTGAGTGGATGCTGTTCTAAAGAGCGTAATTCCCATTTATCTGTAAACAGCGCACGTGAGCGAATCTAATAGCAGCACTGTGTTACTACTATTGTACAGAGCAACTCTGTCAATACGCAGGTGTTTCAATCAGTAGGGCCATGGTAAACAGAGCGATTCGGAGTGATGTATAGTGTCTGCTACATAAATAATAAGTCTTTGATGTAATTGCTTCAGAGAAATATGAAAGTAAGCCTATCAGAAAAGTAACGCGAGACATGTAGCACGGGTCATGTCTTGGAGAATCTCTTACATCTGAGCCCATCACTTGCGCAGCGTCCCTTTGGCGCAGAGGATAGCGCGTTGGACTTCTAATCCAAAGGTCGTGGGTTCGATCCCCACAAGGGACGGGCAATTTTTAAAAATATGTGCCAATCACGAGATGGGTATTGACATATGGGTAACCACAAGCGTCTTCAAAAGGTGAAAATTGTTGTGACCTCAGTTCTATGCTTAAATATGTTAACCTTACACATACAAGCAAAATTCTCGTAGATCTGTTATCCATGACGCTGTTATGTGTAAATGCTGTAGAAACGGAACCATATCTTCACGTGCCTGTTCACGCAAATTTTCTTTCAATACCCAATTTTTACCTACAGATAGAAATATAGCAATAGAACGCACATTTTGTACAGAAACAAATACAATGAAGAGTGAAATAATTTTGTATTACTTCACGAGTCAATGTATGTAATCCCAGTCATGATCTTTAATTCTTCCAGCCCAAGCTGAGAGGGTTTCAGTTTTCTCGGCCACAAGTGAGAAAAGTAGACTGTTTCACAACAAGATATAGTACTATGGTTCCTTAACTGTTCCCATTAAACAATGGTACTCTGTATCTATAGAGACGGCGGCAATATTCGCTTCAGCACAGGGGGCTTTTGCTTGAGACTGTCAGGAGGGGACTTGCTGGATACATGAAGGGAGAAGACCAGACAGAGACGTCTGACGCTCCGCTGACGCTTGCAGAAAACTACATTAAGTATGATTCCCGCCTATAACTGACGGTGAGAGAGATGCATCATCTGTCCACGTCTCATCGAAACACACTGTCACCAAGCAATGGCTGACGCTTCGAGGACGGCACGAAATTGCCAGGGAGGTGATGCAGCTAACGTTCCTGGCAAATGTGCTAACAGGGCACACACGTCCATTGGAGTGTATACATATGATGGGGACCGGCTGTGACACAGCAGTCAACCAAAGTCAAAAAATGTGACTAATCATACAGTGCTTCCAGTGTGTCGTTTACCACTTTGTGAGTGGATGCTGTTCTAAAGAGCGTAATTCCCATTTATCTGTAAACAGCGCACGTGAGCGAATCTAATAGCAGCACTGTGTTACTACTATTGTACAGAGCAACTCTGTCAATACGCAGGTGTTTCAATCAGTAGGGCCATGGTAAACAGAGCGATTCGGAGTGATGTATAGTGTCTGCTACATAAATAATAAGTCTTTGATGTAATTGCTTCAGAGAAATATGAAAGTAAGCCTATCAGAAAAGTAACGCGAGACATGTAGCACGGGTCATGTCTTGGAGAATCTCTTACATCTGAGCCCGTCACTTGCGCAGCGTCCCTTTGGCGCAGAGGATAGCGCGTTGGACTTCTAATCCAAAGGTCGTGGGTTCGATCCCCACAAGGGACGGGCAATTTTTAAAAATATGTGCCAATCACGAGATGGGTATTGACATATGGGTAACCACAAGCGTCTTCAAAAGGTGAAAATTGTTGTGACCTCAGTTCTATGCTTAAATATGTTAACCTTACACATACAAGCAAAATTCTCGTAGATCTGTTATCCATGACGCTGTTATGTGTAAATGCTGTAGAAACGGAACCATATCTTCACGTGCCTGTTCACGCAAATTTTCTTTCAATACCCAATTTTTACCTACAGATAGAAATATAGCAATAGAACGCACATTTTGTACAGAAACAAATACAATGAAGAGTGAAATAATTTTGTATTACTTCACGAGTCAATGTATGTAATCCCAGTCATGATCTTTAATTCTTCCAGCCCAAGCTGAGAGGGTTTCAGTTTTCTCGGCCACAAGTGAGAAAAGTAGACTGTTTCACAACAAGATATAGTACTATGGTTCCTTAACTGTTCCCATTAAACAATGGCACTCTGTATCTATAGAGACGGCGGCAATATTCGCTTCAGCACAGGGGGCTTTTGCTTGAGACTGTCAGGAGGGGACTTGCTGGATACATGAAGGGAGAAGACCAGACAGAGACGTCTGACGCTCCGCTGACGCTTGCAGAAAACTACATTAAGTATGATTCCCGCCTATAACTGACGGTGAGAGAGATGCATCATCTGTCCACGTCTCATCGAAACACACTGTCACCAAGCAATGGCTGACGCTTCGAGGACGGCACGAAATTGCCAGGGAGGTGATGCAGCTAACGTTCCTGGCAAATGTGCTAACAGGGCACACACGTCCATTGGAGTGTATACATATGATGGGGACCGGCTGTGACACAGCAGTCAACCAAAGTCAAAAAATGTGACTAATCATACAGTGCTTCCAGTGTGTCGTTTACCACTTTGTGAGTGGATGCTGTTCTAAAGAGCGTAATTCCCATTTATCTGTAAACAGCGCACGTGAGCGAATCTAATAGCAGCACTGTGTTACTACTATTGTACAGAGCAACTCTGTCAATACGCAGGTGTTTCAATCAGTAGGGCCATGGTAAACAGAGCGATTCGGAGTGATGTATAGTGTCTGCTACATAAATAATAAGTCTTTGATGTAATTGCTTCAGAGAAATATGAAAGTAAGCCTATCAGAAAAGTAACGCGAGACATGTAGCACGGGTCATGTCTTGGAGAATCTCTTACATCTGAGCCCATCACTTGCGCAGCGTCCCTTTGGCGCAGAGGATAGCGCGTTGGACTTCTAATCCAAAGGTCGTGGGTTCGATCCCCACAAGGGACGGGCAATTTTTAAAAATATGTGCCAATCACGAGATGGGTATTGACATATGGGTAACCACAAGCGTCTTCAAAAGGTGAAAATTGTTGTGACCTCAGTTCTATGCTTAAATATGTTAACCTTACACATACAAGCAAAATTCTCGTAGATCTGTTATCCATGACGCTGTTATGTGTAAATGCTGTAGAAACGGAACCATATCTTCACGTGCCTGTTCACGCAAATTTTCTTTCAATACCCAATTTTTACCTACAGATAGAAATATAGCAATAGAACGCACATTTTGTACAGAAACAAATACAATGAAGAGTGAAATAATTTTGTATTACTTCACGAGTCAATGTATGTAATCCCAGTCATGATCTTTAATTCTTCCAGCCCAAGCTGAGAGGGTTTCAGTTTTCTCGGCCACAAGTGAGAAAAGTAGACTGTTTCACAACAAGATATAGTACTATGGTTCCTTAACTGTTCCCATTAAACAATGGCACTCTGTATCTATAGAGACGGCGGCAATATTCGCTTCAGCACAGGGGGCTTTTGCTTGAGACTGTCAGGAGGGGACTTGCTGGATACATGAAGGGAGAAGACCAGACAGAGACGTCTGACGCTCCGCTGACGCTTGCAGAAAACTACATTAAGTATGATTCCCGCCTATAACTGACGGTGAGAGAGATGCATCATCTGTCCACGTCTCATCGAAACACACTGTCACCAAGCAATGGCTGACGCTTCGAGGACGGCACGAAATTGCCAGGGAGGTGATGCAGCTAACGTTCCTGGCAAATGTGCTAACAGGGCACACACGTCCATTGGAGTGTATACATATGATGGGGACCGGCTGTGACACAGCAGTCAACCAAAGTCAAAAAATGTGACTAATCATACAGTGCTTCCAGTGTGTCGTTTACCACTTTGTGAGTGGATGCTGTTCTAAAGAGCGTAATTCCCATTTATCTGTAAACAGCGCACGTGAGCGAATCTAATAGCAGCACTGTGTTACTACTATTGTACAGAGCAACTCTGTCAATACGCAGGTGTTTCAATCAGTAGGGCCATGGTAAACAGAGCGATTCGGAGTGATGTATAGTGTCTGCTACATAAATAATAAGTCTTTGATGTAATTGCTTCAGAGAAATATGAAAGTAAGCCTATCAGAAAAGTAACGCGAGACATGTAGCACGGGTCATGTCTTGGAGAATCTCTTACATCTGAGCCCATCACTTGCGCAGCGTCCCTTTGGCGCAGAGGATAGCGCGTTGGACTTCTAATCCAAAGGTCGTGGGTTCGATCCCCACAAGGGACGGGCAATTTTTAAAAATATGTGCCAATCACGAGATGGGTATTGACATATGGGTAACCACAAGCGTCTTCAAAAGGTGAAAATTGTTGTGACCTCAGTTCTATGCTTAAATATGTTAACCTTACACATACAAGCAAAATTCTCGTAGATCTGTTATCCATGACGCTGTTATGTGTAAATGCTGTAGAAACGGAACCATATCTTCACGTGCCTGTTCACGCAAATTTTCTTTCAATACCCAATTTTTACCTACAGATAGAAATATAGCAATAGAACGCACATTTTGTACAGAAACAAATACAATGAAGAGTGAAATAATTTTGTATTACTTCACGAGTCAATGTATGTAATCCCAGTCATGATCTTTAATTCTTCCAGCCCAAGCTGAGAGGGTTTCAGTTTTCTCGGCCACAAGTGAGAAAAGTAGACTGTTTCACAACAAGATATAGTACTATGGTTCCTTAACTGTTCCCATTAAACAATGGCACTCTGTATCTATAGAGACGGCGGCAATATTCGCTTCAGCACAGGGGGCTTTTGCTTGAGACTGTCAGGAGGGGACTTGCTGGATACATGAAGGGAGAAGACCAGACAGAGACGTCTGACGCTCCGCTGACGCTTGCAGAAAACTACATTAAGTATGATTCCCGCCTATAACTGACGGCGAGAGAGATGCATCATCTGTCCACGTCTCATCGAAACACACTGTCACCAAGCAATGGCTGACGCTTCGAGGACGGCACGAAATTGCCAGGGAGGTGATGCAGCTAACGTTCCTGGCAAATGTGCTAACAGGGCACACACGTCCATTGGAGTGTATACATATGATGGGGACCGGCTGTGACACAGCAGTCAACCAAAGTCAAAAAATGTGACTAATCATACAGTGCTTCCAGTGTGTCGTTTACCACTTTGTGAGTGGATGCTGTTCTAAAGAGCGTAATTCCCATTTATCTGTAAACAGCGCACGTGAGCGAATCTAATAGCAGCACTGTGTTACTACTATTGTACAGAGCAACTCTGTCAATACGCAGGTGTTTCAATCAGTAGGGCCATGGTAAACAGAGCGATTCGGAGTGATGTATAGTGTCTGCTACATAAATAATAAGTCTTTGATGTAATTGCTTCAGAGAAATATGAAAGTAAGCCTATCAGAAAAGTAACGCGAGACATGTAGCACGGGTCATGTCTTGGAGAATCTCTTACATCTGAGCCCATCACTTGCGCAGCGTCCCTTTGGCGCAGAGGATAGCGCGTTGGACTTCTAATCCGAAGGTCGTGGGTTCGATCCCCACAAGGGACGGGCAATTTTTAAAAATATGTGCCAATCACGAGATGGGTATTGACATATGGGTAACCACAAGCGTCTTCAAAAGGTGAAAATTGTTGTGACCTCAGTTCTATGCTTAAATATGTTAACCTTACACATACAAGCAAAATTCTCGTAGATCTGTTATCCATGACGCTGTTATGTGTAAATGCTGTAGAAACGGAACCATATCTTCACGTGCCTGTTCACGCAAATTTTCTTTCAATACCCAATTTTTACCTACAGATAGAAATATAGCAATAGAACGCACATTTTGTACAGAAACAAATACAATGAAGAGTGAAATAATTTTGTATTACTTCACGAGTCAATGTATGTAATCCCAGTCATGATCTTTAATTCTTCCAGCCCAAGCTGAGAGGGTTTCAGTTTTCTCGGCCACAAGTGAGAAAAGTAGACTGTTTCACAACAAGATATAGTACTATGGTTCCTTAACTGTTCCCATTAAACAATGGCACTCTGTATCTATAGAGACGGCGGCAATATTCGCTTCAGCACAGGGGGCTTTTGCTTGAGACTGTCAGGAGGGGACTTGCTGGATACATGAAGGGAGAAGACCAGACAGAGACGTCTGACGCTCCGCTGACGCTTGCAGAAAACTACATTAAGTATGATTCCCGCCTATAACTGACGGTGAGAGAGATGCATCATCTGTCCACGTCTCATCGAAACACACTGTCACCAAGCAATGGCTGACGCTTCGAGGACGGCACGAAATTGCCAGGGAGGTGATGCAGCTAACGTTCCTGGCAAATGTGCTAACAGGGCACACACGTCCATTGGAGTGTATACATATGATGGGGACCGGCTGTGACACAGCAGTCAACCAAAGTCAAAAAATGTGACTAATCATACAGTGCTTCCAGTGTGTCGTTTACCACTTTGTGAGTGGATGCTGTTCTAAAGAGCGTAATTCCCATTTATCTGTAAACAGCGCACGTGAGCGAATCTAATAGCAGCACTGTGTTACTACTATTGTACAGAGCAACTCTGTCAATACGCAGGTGTTTCAATCAGTAGGGCCATGGTAAACAGAGCGATTCGGAGTGATGTATAGTGTCTGCTACATAAATAATAAGTCTTTGATGTAATTGCTTCAGAGAAATATGAAAGTAAGCCTATCAGAAAAGTAACGCGAGACATGTAGCACGGGTCATGTCTTGGAGAATCTCTTACATCTGAGCCCATCACTTGCGCAGCGTCCCTTTGGCGCAGAGGATAGCGCGTTGGACTTCTAATCCAAAGGTCGTGGGTTCGATCCCCACAAGGGACGGGCAATTTTTAAAAATATGTGCCAATCACGAGATGGGTATTGACATATGGGTAACCACAAGCGTCTTCAAAAGGTGAAAATTGTTGTGACCTCAGTTCTATGCTTAAATATGTTAACCTTACACATACAAGCAAAATTCTCGTAGATCTGTTATCCATGACGCTGTTATGTGTAAATGCTGTAGAAACGGAACCATATCTTCACGTGCCTGTTCACGCAAATTTTCTTTCAATACCCAATTTTTACCTACAGATAGAAATATAGCAATAGAACGCACATTTTGTACAGAAACAAATACAATGAAGAGTGAAATAATTTTGTATTACTTCACGAGTCAATGTATGTAATCCCAGTCATGATCTTTAATTCTTCCAGCCCAAGCTGAGAGGGTTTCAGTTTTCTCGGCCACAAGTGAGAAAAGTAGACTGTTTCACAACAAGATATAGTACTATGGTTCCTTAACTGTTCCCATTAAACAATGGCACTCTGTATCTATAGAGACGGCGGCAATATTCGCTTCAGCACAGGGGGCTTTTGCTTGAGACTGTCAGGAGGGGACTTGCTGGATACATGAAGGGAGAAGACCAGACAGAGACGTCTGACGCTCCGCTGACGCTTGCAGAAAACTACATTAAGTATGATTCCCGCCTATAACTGACGGTGAGAGAGATGCATCATCTGTCCACGTCTCATCGAAACACACTGTCACCAAGCAATGGCTGACGCTTCGAGGACGGCACGAAATTGCCAGGGAGGTGATGCAGCTAACGTTCCTGGCAAATGTGCTAACAGGGCACACACGTCCATTGGAGTGTATACATATGATGGGGACCGGCTGTGACACAGCAGTCAACCAAAGTCAAAAAATGTGACTAATCATACAGTGCTTCCAGTGTGTCGTTTACCACTTTGTGAGTGGATGCTGTTCTAAAGAGCGTAATTCCCATTTATCTGTAAACAGCGCACGTGAGCGAATCTAATAGCAGCACTGTGTTACTACTATTGTACAGAGCAACTCTGTCAATACGCAGGTGTTTCAATCAGTAGGGCCATGGTAAACAGAGCGATTCGGAGTGATGTATAGTGTCTGCTACATAAATAATAAGTCTTTGATGTAATTGCTTCAGAGAAATATGAAAGTAAGCCTATCAGAAAAGTAACGCGAGACATGTAGCACGGGTCATGTCTTGGAGAATCTCTTACATCTGAGCCCATCACTTGCGCAGCGTCCCTTTGGCGCAGAGGATAGCGCGTTGGACTTCTAATCCAAAGGTCGTGGGTTCGATCCCCACAAGGGACGGGCAATTTTTAAAAATATGTGCCAATCACGAGATGGGTATTGACATATGGGTAACCACAAGCGTCTTCAAAAGGTGAAAATTGTTGTGACCTCAGTTCTATGCTTAAATATGTTAACCTTACACATACAAGCAAAATTCTCGTAGATCTGTTATCCATGACGCTGTTATGTGTAAATGCTGTAGAAACGGAACCATATCTTCACGTGCCTGTTCACGCAAATTTTCTTTCAATACCCAATTTTTACCTACAGATAGAAATATAGCAATAGAACGCACATTTTGTACAGAAACAAATACAATGAAGAGTGAAATAATTTTGTATTACTTCACGAGTCAATGTATGTAATCCCAGTCATGATCTTTAATTCTTCCAGCCCAAGCTGAGAGGGTTTCAGTTTTCTCGGCCACAAGTGAGAAAAGTAGACTGTTTCACAACAAGATATAGTACTATGGTTCCTTAACTGTTCCCATTAAACAATGGCACTCTGTATCTATAGAGACGGCGGCAATATTCGCTTCAGCACAGGGGGCTTTTGCTTGAGACTGTCAGGAGGGGACTTGCTGGATACATGAAGGGAGAAGACCAGACAGAGACGTCTGACGCTCCGCTGACGCTTGCAGAAAACTACATTAAGTATGATTCCCGCCTATAACTGACGGTGAGAGAGATGCATCATCTGTCCACGTCTCATCGAAACACACTGTCACCAAGCAATGGCTGACGCTTCGAGGACGGCACGAAATTGCCAGGGAGGTGATGCAGCTAACGTTCCTGGCAAATGTGCTAACAGGGCACACACGTCCATTGGAGTGTATACATATGATGGGGACCGGCTGTGACACAGCAGTCAACCAAAGTCAAAAAATGTGACTAATCATACAGTGCTTCCAGTGTGTCGTTTACCACTTTGTGAGTGGATGCTGTTCTAAAGAGCGTAATTCCCATTTATCTGTAAACAGCGCACGTGAGCGAATCTAATAGCAGCACTGTGTTACTACTATTGTACAGAGCAACTCTGTCAATACGCAGGTGTTTCAATCAGTAGGGCCATGGTAAACAGAGCGATTCGGAGTGATGTATAGTGTCTGCTACATAAATAATAAGTCTTTGATGTAATTGCTTCAGAGAAATATGAAAGTAAGCCTATCAGAAAAGTAACGCGAGACATGTAGCACGGGTCATGTCTTGGAGAATCTCTTACATCTGAGCCCATCACTTGCGCAGCGTCCCTTTGGCGCAGAGGATAGCGCGTTGGACTTCTAATCCAAAGGTCGTGGGTTCGATCCCCACAAGGGACGGGCAATTTTTAAAAATATGTGCCAATCACGAGATGGGTATTGACATATGGGTAACCACAAGCGTCTTCAAAAGGTGAAAATTGTTGTGACCTCAGTTCTATGCTTAAATATGTTAACCTTACACATACAAGCAAAATTCTCGTAGATCTGTTATCCATGACGCTGTTATGTGTAAATGCTGTAGAAACGGAACCATATCTTCACGTGCCTGTTCACGCAAATTTTCTTTCAATACCCAATTTTTACCTACAGATAGAAATATAGCAATAGAACGCACATTTTGTACAGAAACAAATACAATGAAGAGTGAAATAATTTTGTATTACTTCACGAGTCAATGTATGTAATCCCAGTCATGATCTTTAATTCTTCCAGCCCAAGCTGAGAGGGTTTCAGTTTTCTCGGCCACAAGTGAGAAAAGTAGACTGTTTCACAACAAGATATAGTACTATGGTTCCTTAACTGTTCCCATTAAACAATGGCACTCTGTATCTATAGAGACGGCGGCAATATTCGCTTCAGCACAGGGGGCTTTTGCTTGAGACTGTCAGGAGGGGACTTGCTGGATACATGAAGGGAGAAGACCAGACAGAGACGTCTGACGCTCCGCTGACGCTTGCAGAAAACTACATTAAGTATGATTCCCGCCTATAACTGACGGTGAGAGAGATGCATCATCTGTCCACGTCTCATCGAAACACACTGTCACCAAGCAATGGCTGACGCTTCGAGGACGGCACGAAATTGCCAGGGAGGTGATGCAGCTAACGTTCCTGGCAAATGTGCTAACAGGGCACACACGTCCATTGGAGTGTATACATATGATGGGGACCGGCTGTGACACAGCAGTCAACCAAAGTCAAAAAATGTGACTAATCATACAGTGCTTCCAGTGTGTCGTTTACCACTTTGTGAGTGGATGCTGTTCTAAAGAGCGTAATTCCCATTTATCTGTAAACAGCGCACGTGAGCGAATCTAATAGCAGCACTGTGTTACTACTATTGTACAGAGCAACTCTGTCAATACGCAGGTGTTTCAATCAGTAGGGCCATGGTAAACAGAGCGATTCGGAGTGATGTATAGTGTCTGCTACATAAATAATAAGTCTTTGATGTAATTGCTTCAGAGAAATATGAAAGTAAGCCTATCAGAAAAGTAACGCGAGACATGTAGCACGGGTCATGTCTTGGAGAATCTCTTACATCTGAGCCCATCACTTGCGCAGCGTCCCTTTGGCGCAGAGGATAGCGCGTTGGACTTCTAATCCAAAGGTCGTGGGTTCGATCCCCACAAGGGACGGGCAATTTTTAAAAATATGTGCCAATCACGAGATGGGTATTGACATATGGGTAACCACAAGCGTCTTCAAAAGGTGAAAATTGTTGTGACCTCAGTTCTATGCTTAAATATGTTAACCTTACACATACAAGCAAAATTCTCGTAGATCTGTTATCCATGACGCTGTTATGTGTAAATGCTGTAGAAACGGAACCATATCTTCACGTGCCTGTTCACGCAAATTTTCTTTCAATACCCAATTTTTACCTACAGATAGAAATATAGCAATAGAACGCACATTTTGTACAGAAACAAATACAATGAAGAGTGAAATAATTTTGTATTACTTCACGAGTCAATGTATGTAATCCCAGTCATGATCTTTAATTCTTCCAGCCCAAGCTGAGAGGGTTTCAGTTTTCTCGGCCACAAGTGAGAAAAGTAGACTGTTTCACAACAAGATATAGTACTATGGTTCCTTAACTGTTCCCATTAAACAATGGTACTCTGTATCTATAGAGACGGCGGCAATATTCGCTTCAGCACAGGGGGCTTTTGCTTGAGACTGTCAGGAGGGGACTTGCTGGATACATGAAGGGAGAAGACCAGACAGAGACGTCTGACGCTCCGCTGACGCTTGCAGAAAACTACATTAAGTATGATTCCCGCCTATAACTGACGGTGAGAGAGATGCATCATCTGTCCACGTCTCATCGAAACACACTGTCACCAAGCAATGGCTGACGCTTCGAGGACGGCACGAAATTGCCAGGGAGGTGATGCAGCTAACGTTCCTGGCAAATGTGCTAACAGGACACACACGTCCATTGGAGTGTATACATATGATGGGGACCGGCTGTGACACAGCAGTCAACCAAAGTCAAAAAATGTGACTAATCATACAGTGCTTCCAGTGTGTCGTTTACCACTTTGTGAGTGGATGCTGTTCTAAAGAGCGTAATTCCCATTTATCTGTAAACAGCGCACGTGAGCGAATCTAATAGCAGCACTGTGTTACTACTATTGTACAGAGCAACTCTGTCAATACGCAGGTGTTTCAATCAGTAGGGCCATGGTAAACAGAGCGATTCGGAGTGATGTATAGTGTCTGCTACATAAATAATAAGTCTTTGATGTAATTGCTTCAGAGAAATATGAAAGTAAGCCTATCAGAAAAGTAACGCGAGACATGTAGCACGGGTCATGTCTTGGAGAATCTCTTACATCTGAGCCCATCACTTGCGCAGCGTCCCTTTGGCGCAGAGGATAGCGCGTTGGACTTCTAATCCAAAGGTCGTGGGTTCGATCCCCACAAGGGACGGGCAATTTTTAAAAATATGTGCCAATCACGAGATGGGTATTGACATATGGGTAACCACAAGCGTCTTCAAAAGGTGAAAATTGTTGTGACCTCAGTTCTATGCTTAAATATGTTAACCTTACACATACAAGCAAAATTCTCGTAGATCTGTTATCCATGACGCTGTTATGTGTAAATGCTGTAGAAACGGAACCATATCTTCACGTGCCTGTTCACGCAAATTTTCTTTCAATACCCAATTTTTACCTACAGATAGAAATATAGCAATAGAACGCACATTTTGTACAGAAACAAATACAATGAAGAGTGAAATAATTTTGTATTACTTCACGAGTCAATGTATGTAATCCCAGTCATGATCTTTAATTCTTCCAGCCCAAGCTGAGAGGGTTTCAGTTTTCTCGGCCACAAGTGAGAAAAGTAGACTGTTTCACAACAAGATATAGTACTATGGTTCCTTAACTGTTCCCATTAAACAATGGCACTCTGTATCTATAGAGACGGCGGCAATATTCGCTTCAGCACAGGGGGCTTTTGCTTGAGACTGTCAGGAGGGGACTTGCTGGATACATGAAGGGAGAAGACCAGACAGAGACGTCTGACGCTCCGCTGACGCTTGCAGAAAACTACATTAAGTATGATTCCCGCCTATAACTGACGGTGAGAGAGATGCATCATCTGTCCACGTCTCATCGAAACACACTGTCACCAAGCAATGGCTGACGCTTCGAGGACGGCACGAAATTGCCAGGGAGGTGATGCAGCTAACGTTCCTGGCAAATGTGCTAACAGGGCACACACGTCCATTGGAGTGTATACATATGATGGGGACCGGCTGTGACACAGCAGTCAACCAAAGTCAAAAAATGTGACTAATCATACAGTGCTTCCAGTGTGTCGTTTACCACTTTGTGAGTGGATGCTGTTCTAAAGAGCGTAATTCCCATTTATCTGTAAACAGCGCACGTGAGCGAATCTAATAGCAGCACTGTGTTACTACTATTGTACAGAGCAACTCTGTCAATACGCAGGTGTTTCAATCAGTAGGGCCATGGTAAACAGAGCGATTCGGAGTGATGTATAGTGTCTGCTACATAAATAATAAGTCTTTGATGTAATTGCTTCAGAGAAATATGAAAGTAAGCCTATCAGAAAAGTAACGCGAGACATGTAGCACGGGTCATGTCTTGGAGAATCTCTTACATCTGAGCCCATCACTTGCGCAGCGTCCCTTTGGCGCAGAGGATAGCGCGTTGGACTTCTAATCCAAAGGTCGTGGGTTCGATCCCCACAAGGGACGGGCAATTTTTAAAAATATGTGCCAATCACGAGATGGGTATTGACATATGGGTAACCACAAGCGTCTTCAAAAGGTGAAAATTGTTGTGACCTCAGTTCTATGCTTAAATATGTTAACCTTACACATACAAGCAAAATTCTCGTAGATCTGTTATCCATGACGCTGTTATGTGTAAATGCTGTAGAAACGGAACCATATCTTCACGTGCCTGTTCACGCAAATTTTCTTTCAATACCCAATTTTTACCTACAGATAGAAATATAGCAATAGAACGCACATTTTGTACAGAAACAAATACAATGAAGAGTGAAATAATTTTGTATTACTTCACGAGTCAATGTATGTAATCCCAGTCATGATCTTTAATTCTTCCAGCCCAAGCTGAGAGGGTTTCAGTTTTCTCGGCCACAAGTGAGAAAAGTAGACTGTTTCACAACAAGATATAGTACTATGGTTCCTTAACTGTTCCCATTAAACAATGGCACTCTGTATCTATAGAGACGGCGGCAATATTCGCTTCAGCACAGGGGGCTTTTGCTTGAGACTGTCAGGAGGGGACTTGCTGGATACATGAAGGGAGAAGACCAGACAGAGACGTCTGACGCTCCGCTGACGCTTGCAGAAAACTACATTAAGTATGATTCCCGCCTATAACTGACGGTGAGAGAGATGCATCATCTGTCCACGTCTCATCGAAACACACTGTCACCAAGCAATGGCTGACGCTTCGAGGACGGCACGAAATTGCCAGGGAGGTGATGCAGCTAACGTTCCTGGCAAATGTGCTAACAGGGCACACACGTCCATTGGAGTGTATACATATGATGGGGACCGGCTGTGACACAGCAGTCAACCAAAGTCAAAAAATGTGACTAATCATACAGTGCTTCCAGTGTGTCGTTTACCACTTTGTGAGTGGATGCTGTTCTAAAGAGCGTAATTCCCATTTATCTGTAAACAGCGCACGTGAGCGAATCTAATAGCAGCACTGTGTTACTACTATTGTACAGAGCAACTCTGTCAATACGCAGGTGTTTCAATCAGTAGGGCCATGGTAAACAGAGCGATTCGGAGTGATGTATAGTGTCTGCTACATAAATAATAAGTCATTGATGTAATTGCTTCAGAGAAATATGAAAGTAAGCCTATCAGAAAAGTAACGCGAGACATGTAGCACGGGTCATGTCTTGGAGAATCTCTTACATCTGAGCCCATCACTTGCGCAGCGTCCCTTTGGCGCAGAGGATAGCGCGTTGGACTTCTAATCCAAAGGTCGTGGGTTCGATCCCCACAAGGGACGGGCAATTTTTAAAAATATGTGCCAATCACGAGATGGGTATTGACATATGGGTAACCACAAGCGTCTTCAAAAGGTGAAAATTGTTGTGACCTCAGTTCTATGCTTAAATATGTTAACCTTACACATACAAGCAAAATTCTCGTAGATCTGTTATCCATGACGCTGTTATGTGTAAATGCTGTAGAAACGGAACCATATCTTCACGTGCCTGTTCACGCAAATTTTCTTTCAATACCCAATTTTTACCTACAGATAGAAATATAGCAATAGAACGCACATTTTGTACAGAAACAAATACAATGAAGAGTGAAATAATTTTGTATTACTTCACGAGTCAATGTATGTAATCCCAGTCATGATCTTTAATTCTTCCAGCCCAAGCTGAGAGGGTTTCAGTTTTCTCGGCCACAAGTGAGAAAAGTAGACTGTTTCACAACAAGATATAGTACTATGGTTCCTTAACTGTTCCCATTAAACAATGGCACTCTGTATCTATAGAGACGGCGGCAATATTCGCTTCAGCACAGGGGGCTTTTGCTTGAGACTGTCAGGAGGGGACTTGCTGGATACATGAAGGGAGAAGACCAGACAGAGACGTCTGACGCTCCGCTGACGCTTGCAGAAAACTACATTAAGTATGATTCCCGCCTATAACTGACGGTGAGAGAGATGCATCATCTGTCCACGTCTCATCGAAACACACTGTCACCAAGCAATGGCTGACGCTTCGAGGACGGCACGAAATTGCCAGGGAGGTGATGCAGCTAACGTTCCTGGCAAATGTGCTAACAGGGCACACACGTCCATTGGAGTGTATACATATGATGGGGACCGGCTGTGACACAGCAGTCAACCAAAGTCAAAAAATGTGACTAATCATACAGTGCTTCCAGTGTGTCGTTTACCACTTTGTGAGTGGATGCTGTTCTAAAGAGCGTAATTCCCATTTATCTGTAAACAGCGCACGTGAGCGAATCTAATAGCAGCACTGTGTTACTACTATTGTACAGAGCAACTCTGTCAATACGCAGGTGTTTCAATCAGTAGGGCCATGGTAAACAGAGCGATTCGGAGTGATGTATAGTGTCTGCTACATAAATAATAAGTCTTTGATGTAATTGCTTCAGAGAAATATGAAAGTAAGCCTATCAGAAAAGTAACGCGAGACATGTAGCACGGGTCATGTCTTGGAGAATCTCTTACATCTGAGCCCATCACTTGCGCAGCGTCCCTTTGGCGCAGAGGATAGCGCGTTGGACTTCTAATCCAAAGGTCGTGGGTTCGATCCCCACAAGGGACGGGCAATTTTTAAAAATATGTGCCAATCACGAGATGGGTATTGACATATGGGTAACCACAAGCGTCTTCAAAAGGTGAAAATTGTTGTGACCTCAGTTCTATGCTTAAATATGTTAACCTTACACATACAAGCAAAATTCTCGTAGATCTGTTATCCATGACGCTGTTATGTGTAAATGCTGTAGAAACGGAACCATATCTTCACGTGCCTGTTCACGCAAATTTTCTTTCAATACCCAATTTTTACCTACAGATAGAAATATAGCAATAGAACGCACATTTTGTACAGAAACAAATACAATGAAGAGTGAAATAATTTTGTATTACTTCACGAGTCAATGTATGTAATCCCAGTCATGATCTTTAATTCTTCCAGCCCAAGCTGAGAGGGTTTCAGTTTTCTCGGCCACAAGTGAGAAAAGTAGACTGTTTCACAACAAGATATAGTACTATGGTTCCTTAACTGTTCCCATTAAACAATGGCACTCTGTATCTATAGAGACGGCGGCAATATTCGCTTCAGCACAGGGGGCTTTTGCTTGAGACTGTCAGGAGGGGACTTGCTGGATACATGAAGGGAGAAGACCAGACAGAGACGTCTGACGCTCCGCTGACGCTTGCAGAAAACTACATTAAGTATGATTCCCGCCTATAACTGACGGTGAGAGAGATGCATCATCTGTCCACGTCTCATCGAAACACACTGTCACCAAGCAATGGCTGACGCTTCGAGGACGGCACGAAATTGCCAGGGAGGTGATGCAGCTAACGTTCCTGGCAAATGTGCTAACAGGGCACACACGTCCATTGGAGTGTATACATATGATGGGGACCGGCTGTGACACAGCAGTCAACCAAAGTCAAAAAATGTGACTAATCATACAGTGCTTCCAGTGTGTCGTTTACCACTTTGTGAGTGGATGCTGTTCTAAAGAGCGTAATTCCCATTTATCTGTAAACAGCGCACGTGAGCGAATCTAATAGCAGCACTGTGTTACTACTATTGTACAGAGCAACTCTGTCAATACGCAGGTGTTTCAATCAGTAGGGCCATGGTAAACAGAGCGATTCGGAGTGATGTATAGTGTCTGCTACATAAATAATAAGTCTTTGATGTAATTGCTTCAGAGAAATATGAAAGTAAGCCTATCAGAAAAGTAACGCGAGACATGTAGCACGGGTCATGTCTTGGAGAATCTCTTACATCTGAGCCCATCACTTGCGCAGCGTCCCTTTGGCGCAGAGGATAGCGCGTTGGACTTCTAATCCAAAGGTCGTGGGTTCGATCCCCACAAGGGACGGGCAATTTTTAAAAATATGTGCCAATCACGAGATGGGTATTGACATATGGGTAACCACAAGCGTCTTCAAAAGGTGAAAATTGTTGTGACCTCAGTTCTATGCTTAAATATGTTAACCTTACACATACAAGCAAAATTCTCGTAGATCTGTTATCCATGACGCTGTTATGTGTAAATGCTGTAGAAACGGAACCATATCTTCACGTGCCTGTTCACGCAAATTTTCTTTCAATACCCAATTTTTACCTACAGATAGAAATATAGCAATAGAACGCACATTTTGTACAGAAACAAATACAATGAAGAGTGAAATAATTTTGTATTACTTCACGAGTCAATGTATGTAATCCCAGTCATGATCTTTAATTCTTCCAGCCCAAGCTGAGAGGGTTTCAGTTTTCTCGGCCACAAGTGAGAAAAGTAGACTGTTTCACAACAAGATATAGTACTATGGTTCCTTAACTGTTCCCATTAAACAATGGCACTCTGTATCTATAGAGACGGCGGCAATATTCGCTTCAGCACAGGGGGCTTTTGCTTGAGACTGTCAGGAGGGGACTTGCTGGATACATGAAGGGAGAAGACCAGACAGAGACGTCTGACGCTCCGCTGACGCTTGCAGAAAACTACATTAAGTATGATTCCCGCCTATAACTGACGGTGAGAGAGATGCATCATCTGTCCACGTCTCATCGAAACACACTGTCACCAAGCAATGGCTGACGCTTCGAGGACGGCACGAAATTGCCAGGGAGGTGATGCAGCTAACGTTCCTGGCAAATGTGCTAACAGGGCACACACGTCCATTGGAGTGTATACATATGATGGGGACCGGCTGTGACACAGCAGTCAACCAAAGTCAAAAAATGTGACTAATCATACAGTGCTTCCAGTGTGTCGTTTACCACTTTGTGAGTGGATGCTGTTCTAAAGAGCGTAATTCCCATTTATCTGTAAACAGCGCACGTGAGCGAATCTAATAGCAGCACTGTGTTACTACTATTGTACAGAGCAACTCTGTCAATACGCAGGTGTTTCAATCAGTAGGGCCATGGTAAACAGAGCGATTCGGAGTGATGTATAGTGTCTGCTACATAAATAATAAGTCTTTGATGTAATTGCTTCAGAGAAATATGAAAGTAAGCCTATCAGAAAAGTAACGCGAGACATGTAGCACGGGTCATGTCTTGGAGAATCTCTTACATCTGAGCCCATCACTTGCGCAGCGTCCCTTTGGCGCAGAGGATAGCGCGTTGGACTTCTAATCCAAAGGTCGTGGGTTCGATCCCCACAAGGGACGGGCAATTTTTAAAAATATGTGCCAATCACGAGATGGGTATTGACATATGGGTAACCACAAGCGTCTTCAAAAGGTGAAAATTGTTGTGACCTCAGTTCTATGCTTAAATATGTTAACCTTACACATACAAGCAAAATTCTCGTAGATCTGTTATCCATGACGCTGTTATGTGTAAATGCTGTAGAAACGGAACCATATCTTCACGTGCCTGTTCACGCAAATTTTCTTTCAATACCCAATTTTTACCTACAGATAGAAATATAGCAATAGAACGCACATTTTGTACAGAAACAAATACAATGAAGAGTGAAATAATTTTGTATTACTTCACGAGTCAATGTATGTAATCCCAGTCATGATCTTTAATTCTTCCAGCCCAAGCTGAGAGGGTTTCAGTTTTCTCGGCCACAAGTGAGAAAAGTAGACTGTTTCACTACAAGATATAGTACTATGGTTCCTTAACTGTTCCCATTAAACAATGGCACTCTGTATCTATAGAGACGGCGGCAATATTCGCTTCAGCACAGGGGGCTTTTGCTTGAGACTGTCAGGAGGGGACTTGCTGGATACATGAAGGGAGAAGACCAGACAGAGACGTCTGACGCTCCGCTGACGCTTGCAGAAAACTACATTAAGTATGATTCCCGCCTATAACTGACGGTGAGAGAGATGCATCATCTGTCCACGTCTCATCGAAACACACTGTCACCAAGCAATGGCTGACGCTTCGAGGACGGCACGAAATTGCCAGGGAGGTGATGCAGCTAACGTTCCTGGCAAATGTGCTAACAGGGCACACACGTCCATTGGAGTGTATACATATGATGGGGACCGGCTGTGACACAGCAGTCAACCAAAGTCAAAAAATGTGACTAATCATACAGTGCTTCCAGTGTGTCGTTTACCACTTTGTGAGTGGATGCTGTTCTAAAGAGCGTAATTCCCATTTATCTGTAAACAGCGCACGTGAGCGAATCTAATAGCAGCACTGTGTTACTACTATTGTACAGAGCAACTCTGTCAATACGCAGGTGTTTCAATCAGTAGGGCCATGGTAAACAGAGCGATTCGGAGTGATGTATAGTGTCTGCTACATAAATAATAAGTCTTTGATGTAATTGCTTCAGAGAAATATGAAAGTAAGCCTATCAGAAAAGTAACGCGAGACATGTAGCACGGGTCATGTCTTGGAGAATCTCTTACATCTGAGCCCATCACTTGCGCAGCGTCCCTTTGGCGCAGAGGATAGCGCGTTGGACTTCTAATCCAAAGGTCGTGGGTTCGATCCCCACAAGGGACGGGCAATTTTTAAAAATATGTGCCAATCACGAGATGGGTATTGACATATGGGTAACCACAAGCGTCTTCAAAAGGTGAAAATTGTTGTGACCTCAGTTCTATGCTTAAATATGTTAACCTTACACATACAAGCAAAATTCTCGTAGATCTGTTATCCATGACGCTGTTATGTGTAAATGCTGTAGAAACGGAACCATATCTTCACGTGCCTGTTCACGCAAATTTTCTTTCAATACCCAATTTTTACCTACAGATAGAAATATAGCAATAGAACGCACATTTTGTACAGAAACAAATACAATGAAGAGTGAAATAATTTTGTATTACTTCACGAGTCAATGTATGTAATCCCAGTCATGATCTTTAATTCTTCCAGCCCAAGCTGAGAGGGTTTCAGTTTTCTCGGCCACAAGTGAGAAAAGTAGACTGTTTCACAACAAGATATAGTACTATGGTTCCTTAACTGTTCCCATTAAACAATGGCACTCTGTATCTATAGAGACGGCGGCAATATTCGCTTCAGCACAGGGGGCTTTTGCTTGAGACTGTCAGGAGGGGACTTGCTGGATACATGAAGGGAGAAGACCAGACAGAGACGTCTGACGCTCCGCTGACGCTTGCAGAAAACTACATTAAGTATGATTCCCGCCTATAACTGACGGTGAGAGAGATGCATCATCTGTCCACGTCTCATCGAAACACACTGTCACCAAGCAATGGCTGACGCTTCGAGGACGGCACGAAATTGCCAGGGAGGTGATGCAGCTAACGTTCCTGGCAAATGTGCTAACAGGGCACACACGTCCATTGGAGTGTATACATATGATGGGGACCGGCTGTGACACAGCAGTCAACCAAAGTCAAAAAATGTGACTAATCATACAGTGCTTCCAGTGTGTCGTTTACCACTTTGTGAGTGGATGCTGTTCTAAAGAGCGTAATTCCCATTTATCTGTAAACAGCGCACGTGAGCGAATCTAATAGCAGCACTGTGTTACTACTATTGTACAGAGCAACTCTGTCAATACGCAGGTGTTTCAATCAGTAGGGCCATGGTAAACAGAGCGATTCGGAGTGATGTATAGTGTCTGCTACATAAATAATAAGTCTTTGATGTAATTGCTTCAGAGAAATATGAAAGTAAGCCTATCAGAAAAGTAACGCGAGACATGTAGCACGGGTCATGTCTTGGAGAATCTCTTACATCTGAGCCCATCACTTGCGCAGCGTCCCTTTGGCGCAGAGGATAGCGCGTTGGACTTCTAATCCAAAGGTCGTGGGTTCGATCCCCACAAGGGACGATCAATTTTTAAAAATATGTGCCAATCACGAGATGGGTATTGACATATGGGTAACCACAAGCGTCTTCAAAAGGTGAAAATTGTTGTGACCTCAGTTCTATGCTTAAATATGTTAACCTTACACATACAAGCAAAATTCTCGTAGATCTGTTATCCATGACGCTGTTATGTGTAAATGCTGTAGAAACGGAACCATATCTTCACGTGCCTGTTCACGCAAATTTTCTTTCAATACCCAATTTTTACCTACAGATAGAAATATAGCAATAGAACGCACATTTTGTACAGAAACAAATACAATGAAGAGTGAAATAATTTTGTATTACTTCACGAGTCAATGTATGTAATCCCAGTCATGATCTTTAATTCTTCCAGCCCAAGCTGAGAGGGTTTCAGTTTTCTCGGCCACAAGTGAGAAAAGTAGACTGTTTCACAACAAGATATAGTACTATGGTTCCTTAACTGTTCCCATTAAACAATGGCACTCTGTATCTATAGAGACGGCGGCAATATTCGCTTCAGCACAGGGGGCTTTTGCTTGAGACTGTCAGGAGGGGACTTGCTGGATACATGAAGGGAGAAGACCAGACAGAGACGTCTGACGCTCCGCTGACGCTTGCAGAAAACTACATTAAGTATGATTCCCGCCTATAACTGACGGTGAGAGAGATGCATCATCTGTCCACGTCTCATCGAAACACACTGTCACCAAGCAATGGCTGACGCTTCGAGGACGGCACGAAATTGCCAGGGAGGTGATGCAGCTAACGTTCCTGGCAAATGTGCTAACAGGGCACACACGTCCATTGGAGTGTATACATATGATGGGGACCGGCTGTGACACAGCAGTCAACCAAAGTCAAAAAATGTGACTAATCATACAGTGCTTCCAGTGTGTCGTTTACCACTTTGTGAGTGGATGCTGTTCTAAAGAGCGTAATTCCCATTTATCTGTAAACAGCGCACGTGAGCGAATCTAATAGCAGCACTGTGTTACTACTATTGTACAGAGCAACTCTGTCAATACGCAGGTGTTTCAATCAGTAGGGCCATGGTAAACAGAGCGATTCGGAGTGATGTATAGTGTCTGCTACATAAATAATAAGTCTTTGATGTAATTGCTTCAGAGAAATATGAAAGTAAGCCTATCAGAAAAGTAACGCGAGACATGTAGCACGGGTCATGTCTTGGAGAATCTCTTACATCTGAGCCCATCACTTGCGCAGCGTCCCTTTGGCGCAGAGGATAGCGCGTTGGACTTCTAATCCAAAGGTCGTGGGTTCGATCCCCACAAGGGACGGGCAATTTTTAAAAATATGTGCCAATCACGAGATGGGTATTGACATATGGGTAACCACAAGCGTCTTCAAAAGGTGAAAATTGTTGTGACCTCAGTTCTATGCTTAAATATGTTAACCTTACACATACAAGCAAAATTCTCGTAGATCTGTTATCCATGACGCTGTTATGTGTAAATGCTGTAGAAACGGAACCATATCTTCACGTGCCTGTTCACGCAAATTTTCTTTCAATACCCAATTTTTACCTACAGATAGAAATATAGCAATAGAACGCACATTTTGTACAGAAACAAATACAATGAAGAGTGAAATAATTTTGTATTACTTCACGAGTCAATGTATGTAATCCCAGTCATGATCTTTAATTCTTCCAGCCCAAGCTGAGAGGGTTTCAGTTTTCTCGGCCACAAGTGAGAAAAGTAGACTGTTTCACAACAAGATATAGTACTATGGTTCCTTAACTGTTCCCATTAAACAATGGCACTCTGTATCTATAGAGACGGCGGCAATATTCGCTTCAGCACAGGGGGCTTTTGCTTGAGACTGTCAGGAGGGGACTTGCTGGATACATGAAGGGAGAAGACCAGACAGAGACGTCTGACGCTCCGCTGACGCTTGCAGAAAACTACATTAAGTATGATTCCCGCCTATAACTGACGGTGAGAGAGATGCATCATCTGTCCACGTCTCATCGAAACACACTGTCACCAAGCAATGGCTGACGCTTCGAGGACGGCACGAAATTGCCAGGGAGGTGATGCAGCTAACGTTCCTGGCAAATGTGCTAACAGGGCACACACGTCCATTGGAGTGTATACATATGATGGGGACCGGCTGTGACACAGCAGTCAACCAAAGTCAAAAAATGTGACTAATCATACAGTGCTTCCAGTGTGTCGTTTACCACTTTGTGAGTGGATGCTGTTCTAAAGAGCGTAATTCCCATTTATCTGTAAACAGCGCACGTGAGCGAATCTAATAGCAGCACTGTGTTACTACTATTGTACAGAGCAACTCTGTCAATACGCAGGTGTTTCAATCAGTAGGGCCATGGTAAACAGAGCGATTCGGAGTGATGTATAGTGTCTGCTACATAAATAATAAGTCTTTGATGTAATTGCTTCAGAGAAATATGAAAGTAAGCCTATCAGAAAAGTAACGCGAGACATGTAGCACGGGTCATGTCTTGGAGAATCTCTTACATCTGAGCCCATCACTTGCGCAGCGTCCCTTTGGCGCAGAGGATAGCGCGTTGGACTTCTAATCCAAAGGTCGTGGGTTCGATCCCCACAAGGGACGGGCAATTTTTATTAATATGTGCCAATCACGAGATGGGTATTGACATATGGGTAACCACAAGCGTCTTCAAAAGGTGAAAATTGTTGTGACCTCAGTTCTATGCTTAAATATGTTAACCTTACACATACAAGCAAAATTCTCGTAGATCTGTTATCCATGACGCTGTTATGTGTAAATGCTGTAGAAACGGAACCATATCTTCACGTGCCTGTTCACGCAAATTTTCTTTCAATACCCAATTTTTACCTACAGATAGAAATATAGCAATAGAACGCACATTTTGTACAGAAACAAATACAATGAAGAGTGAAATAATTTTGTATTACTTCACGAGTCAATGTATGTAATCCCAGTCATGATCTTTAATTCTTCCAGCCCAAGCTGAGAGGGTTTCAGTTTTCTCGGCCACAAGTGAGAAAAGTAGACTGTTTCACAACAAGATATAGTACTATGGTTCCTTAACTGTTCCCATTAAACAATGGCACTCTGTATCTATAGAGACGGCGGCAATATTCGCTTCAGCACAGGGGGCTTTTGCTTGAGACTGTCAGGAGGGGACTTGCTGGATACATGAAGGGAGAAGACCAGACAGAGACGTCTGACGCTCCGCTGACGCTTGCAGAAAACTACATTAAGTATGATTCCCGCCTATAACTGACGGTGAGAGAGATGCATCATCTGTCCACGTCTCATCGAAACACACTGTCACCAAGCAATGGCTGACGCTTCGAGGACGGCACGAAATTGCCAGGGAGGTGATGCAGCTAACGTTCCTGGCAAATGTGCTAACAGGGCACACACGTCCATTGGAGTGTATACATATGATGGGGACCGGCTGTGACACAGCAGTCAACCAAAGTCAAAAAATGTGACTAATCATACAGTGCTTCCAGTGTGTCGTTTACCACTTTGTGAGTGGATGCTGTTCTAAAGAGCGTAATTCCCATTTATCTGTAAACAGCGCACGTGAGCGAATCTAATAGCAGCACTGTGTTACTACTATTGTACAGAGCAACTCTGTCAATACGCAGGTGTTTCAATCAGTAGGGCCATGGTAAACAGAGCGATTCGGAGTGATGTATAGTGTCTGCTACATAAATAATAAGTCTTTGATGTAATTGCTTCAGAGAAATATGAAAGTAAGCCTATCAGAAAAGTAACGCGAGACATGTAGCACGGGTCATGTCTTGGAGAATCTCTTACATCTGAGCCCATCACTTGCGCAGCGTCCCTTTGGCGCAGAGGATAGCGCGTTGGACTTCTAATCCAAAGGTCGTGGGTTCGATCCCCACAAGGGACGGGCAATTTTTATTAATATGTGCCAATCACGAGATGGGTATTGACATATGGGTAACCACAAGCGTCTTCAAAAGGTGAAAATTGTTGTGACCTCAGTTCTATGCTTAAATATGTTAACCTTACACATACAAGCAAAATTCTCGTAGATCTGTTATCCATGACGCTGTTATGTGTAAATGCTGTAGAAACGGAACCATATCTTCACGTGCCTGTTCACGCAAATTTTCTTTCAATACCCAATTTTTACCTACAGATAGAAATATAGCAATAGAACGCACATTTTGTACAGAAACAAATACAATGAAGAGTGAAATAATTTTGTATTACTTCACGAGTCAATGTATGTAATCCCAGTCATGATCTTTAATTCTTCCAGCCCAAGCTGAGAGGGTTTCAGTTTTCTCGGCCACAAGTGAGAAAAGTAGACTGTTTCACAACAAGATATAGTACTATGGTTCCTTAACTGTTCCCATTAAACAATGGCACTCTGTATCTATAGAGACGGCGGCAATATTCGCTTCAGCACAGGGGGCTTTTGCTTGAGACTGTCAGGAGGGGACTTGCTGGATACATGAAGGGAGAAGACCAGACAGAGACGTCTGACGCTCCGCTGACGCTTGCAGAAAACTACATTAAGTATGATTCCCGCCTATAACTGACGGTGAGAGAGATGCATCATCTGTCCACGTCTCATCGAAACACACTGTCACCAAGCAATGGCTGACGCTTCGAGGACGGCACGAAATTGCCAGGGAGGTGATGCAGCTAACGTTCCTGGCAAATGTGCTAACAGGGCACACACGTCCATTGGAGTGTATACATATGATGGGGACCGGCTGTGACACAGCAGTCAACCAAAGTCAAAAAATGTGACTAATCATACAGTGCTTCCAGTGTGTCGTTTACCACTTTGTGAGTGGATGCTGTTCTAAAGAGCGTAATTCCCATTTATCTGTAAACAGCGCACGTGAGCGAATCTAATAGCAGCACTGTGTTACTACTATTGTACAGAGCAACTCTGTCAATACGCAGGTGTTTCAATCAGTAGGGCCATGGTAAACAGAGCGATTCGGAATGATGTATAGTGTCTGCTACATAAATAATAAGTCTTTGATGTAATTGCTTCAGAGAAATATGAAAGTAAGCCTATCAGAAAAGTAACGCGAGACATGTAGCACGGGTCATGTCTTGGAGAATCTCTTACATCTGAGCCCATCACTTGCGCAACGTCCCTTTGGCGCAGAGGATAGCGCGTTGGACTTCTAATCCAAAGGTCGTGGGTTCGATCCCCACAAGGGACGGGCAATTTTTAAAAATATGTGCCAATCACGAGATGGGTATTGACATATGGGTAACCACAAGCGTCTTCAAAAGGTGAAAATTGTTGTGACCTCAGTTCTATGCTTAAATATGTTAACCTTACACATACAAGCAAAATTCTCGTAGATCTGTTATCCATGACGCTGTTATGTGTAAATGCTGTAGAAACGGAACCATATCTTCACGTGCCTGTTCACGCAAATTTTCTTTCAATACCCAATTTTTACCTACAGATAGAAATATAGCAATAGAACGCACATTTTGTACAGAAACAAATACAATGAAGAGTGAAATAATTTTGTATTACTTCACGAGTCAATGTATGTAATCCCAGTCATGATCTTTAATTCTTCCAGCCCAAGCTGAGAGGGTTTCAGTTTTCTCGGCCACAAGTGAGAAAAGTAGACTGTTTCACAACAAGATATAGTACTATGGTTGTGGTGTCACCGCCAGACACCACACTTGCTAGGTGGTAGTTTAAATCGGCCGCGGTCCATGTAGTACATGTCGGACCCGCGTGTCGCCACTGTGATCGCAGACCTAGCGCCACCACCAAGGCAGGTCTCGTGATACGAGAGTGGACTCGACCCCAGTTGTACGAGAGCCTAGCTACCGCCCAGTTGTACGAGAACCAAGCTACCGCCCAGTTGTACGCGAACCTAGCTATCGCCCAGTTGTATGAGAACCTAGCTACCGACCAGATGTATGAAGCCTTTCTCTCTCATTAGCCGAGAGACAGAATAGCCATCAGCTAAGTTAATGGCTACGAACTAGCAAGGAGCCATTTGTATCAGTGCCTATAGCTTACGAGTATTCAAGAGAGATGTATTCCAAGGAATCAATAAAAGTTAAGTAAAAAGCATCTACATACTTTTCTTCTTATTCATTCATAAGTTCTCATGTTCCAGACTTCACGCCCGTCTGCGTTATTGCCGTGCGTGCACTATCGGCTACAGCGTTAGTCAAGCTTTCATTTTCAGCCATCAACATCCCGGTGTCGGTCCAGCTACCGACACTACAATAATTGGCGACGAGGGAAAAGGACCTTTTTCTGATTGCTTACATTTATTTCTGATTGCTTACATTTATTTGTGTCATGGCTTCGCCACATTCTCCAGATGTACTGTCCGAATTTTATCGCTTGCAGAATCAGCAGACGCAGGCGTTACTGGATGCCCTTGGACAGCTCGTCCAGGGTCAACGTGCGCTGCACACCGATGCGGCCGCAGCCGCTTCACCGCTACCGCAGCCACAACCTGCCGTTGCACCGCCTTTTCGGCACTACGACCCGAACCAAGAGACCTGGCAAGAGTGGTCCCGCCAGTTTGCCTTCCACCTCGCTGCCTACAGAATTCAAGGTAATGAGCGGCAGCCGTTTTTGCTTTCTTGTGTCGGTGTGTCCACATACCGTGTGATAGTGAAATTGTTTCCCCGGCGCGACGTAGCAACTCTGTCCTACGAGGAAATTTTGTCTGCATTAGATGCCTATTTCAAAGAAACAGTTAATGTGGTTGCAAAACGGTATACGTTTTTTCGTACAAAACGTACGGCCGGTCAAACTAATAGGGAGTGGGTAGCAACATTGCAAGGACTTACTAGGGACTGTGCCTTTGAATGTGACTGTGGTCTTTCTTATTCAGATACAATGGTGCGTGATGCTATTGCACAGAACGTTTCTGATGTTCGCATACGGGAGCAAATATTGAAACTAGTTAATCCCTCCCTTCAACAAGTCATAGACATATTGGATAGACAGGACACACTGGACTGTGCTCAGGAATTTTTTGAAACTTCGCCAGCCGTGTGTAACATTAACCGGCCCGCTGGACGCGCTGCGCGGCCCGGTAACCGGGCCTCGCGCACGGCGGCACAGCGACCGCCGCGTGCTACGCCAGGTGTGCCGCGCCAGCCCGCAAATGCAGTGAAATCATGCCCGCGGTGTGCTACTAGACATTCGCGTGACCATTGCCCGTCACGCCAAGCTATTTGCTTTTTCTGCAATAAGAAAGGACATGTTCAAAGTGTTTGCCAGAAAAAGCTCAGATCAGACAATCACAATCATTCCAGGCCCTTTGCTTCGCGCCGGAATCGAACCAAGGACACTCAGGCTCGTGGACCTTCGCCTATGGACATTCATGTCGTTAATTCCACTTCGTCCAGTGACACTTTCTCTAACAGTGACAGTGATCGTCCCACAAAAACTGTGCGTCGACGTCGCCGGAAATCACGTCAAGTAGCAAGTGATTCTGTACCAGTGTCTGTTCTAATTGCACAAAACAGTCGCTCTTGTCGTCAGCAGGACAATAAACTTTTTGTGGACTTAGACTTTGACGGCCAAGTGATACCATTCCAGCTCGATACCGGAGCTGCAGTTTCATTGCTCAATCACGACACGTACAAACAACTGGGCGCACCTCCGTTGCGTGCCGCAAATGTTAAGCTAACTACATATTCCGGACAGAAAATTCCTGTGTTAGGACAGTGCAGCCTTCTTGCAACATACAAGGGACAAACAAAACTTGTGTCGTTTTACGTTCTTCGTTCTTCTTCTGCAGTGAACTTGTTTGGTCTAGATTTATTTAAGTTGTTTAACATGTCTATTGTAAATCAGGTCCTCTCAGTGAATCAGACTGTGCCTACAGACAGTGTTTCTCGGCTCTGTGACGAATTTGCAGACATTTTTGCACCGGGCTTAGGTTGCGCTAAAAACTATGAAGCACATTTAGAACTGAAGGTAAACGCGCAACCGAAATTTTTCAGGGCGCGCAATGTTCCCCACGCATTGCGTGATGAGGTCGCAAGAACGTTACACGATCTCGAATCACAGGGTGTAATTGAACGTGTGCAAGCTTCTCTCTGGGCCTCACCCTTAGTAATTTTGCCAAAACCTTCCGGAAAATTGAGACTTTGCGTGGACTTCAAGGCCACAGTGAATCCACAGCTAGTGACTGCTACTTTTCCTTTGCCCCGCCCGGAAGATCTTTTTGCTAAACTGTGCCCGGGAAAATATTTTTCAAAGTTGGACCTAGCCGATGCGTACTTGCAAATACCGGTGGACGACGAATCCCAGCGCGTATTGGTGGTTAACACGCATCTTGGATTGTACCGCTTCAAAAGACTGCCATTCGGGTGTGCATCCGCCCCTCCCTTGTTTCAGCAATATTTACAAACTGTTTGTGCGTCGGTCCCTACTGCAGCAAACTATCTGGACGATATAGTGATCTCCGGACAGACAGAAGAAGATCATCTTGCGAATTTACGAACATTATTTCAGGTCTTGCGGCAAAATGGTCTTCGCTTGAGGAAGGACAAATGTGTGTTTTTTGCTCGTGACTTACCATACCTGGGACATGTCATTAATGCCCAAGGCATACATCCGAGTCCAGAGCACCTCCGTGCCATACAAGACTTGCCGTCCCCTAAAAATCTGAAACAGCTACAGAGTGTGTTGGGTAAAATTAATTATTACCATAAATATGTGCGCAATGCCTCTTCCATTTCAGCTCCGCTTCATCGCTTACGCCGTAAAGGTGTTCCGTTCGTCTGGACGCCGGAATGTGAACGCGCCTTTCGCCAGTTGAAATCGGCGTTGCTTTCTAATACTTGCCTTACGCCATTCGATCCCCAGAAACCCCTTTTGTTGATGGTAGATGCATCGGATTTCGGGATCGGTGCTGTGCTTGCGCACAAAGTTGGCTCCCATGATCGCCCTATTGCCTTTGCGTCCAAATTGCTCTCGTCTGCGCAAAGAAATTATTCACAGATAGAGAAAGAAGCTTTGGCTCTCGTGTTTGGTGTTACTAAGTTCCATGATTTCTTGTATGGTCGTCACTTTACCATCATCACAGACCACAAACCTTTGACATCGCTTTTTCATCCGACCAAGCCTGTACCTCCACGTACAGCGCAGAAATTCATTCGCTGGTCTATTTTCCTCTCGCAGTACCGCTATGATATCTTGTATCGGTCCACTGCTAAGCACGGAAACGCCGATGCGTTGTCCCGTTTGCCTGTTGCTGAGGATAAAGCATTCGATTCTTCCGAACTTGCTTGCATGTTCCTTGATTCGGAAACCGATGAAGTGGTCGAATCGTTTCCGATTGATTTTCGTCGTGTCGCTACAGCCACAGCTGCTGACCCTGTCCTTGCTACTGTTTTACGTTTTGTTGCTACGCAATGGCCTTTGTCAAAGTCTCGGATCGAGGATCCGTTGGTTCGCCGATTTTTTGCTCACAAGGAGAGACTTTTTGTTCGACGTGGTGTTTTGTTGTTGCGTTCTGATAATGATCAGTCCAGAGTCGTGGTCCCACGTTCGTTACAGTCCTCTGTTTTACGGCTTCTTCACCAAGGACATTGGGGTATAGTGCGAACGAAACAACTTGCTCGTCAGCACTGTACTTGGTTCGGAATCGATGCTGCGATTACGAATATGTGTTCTTCGTGCCCGGCGTGTGCCGAACAACAGTCCGCACCGCCGCGGAAAGTCTTTGCGTGGCCAAAAGCCACTTCCCCTTGGCAACGCTTGCACATTGATTTTGCTGGTCCATTCTGGAATGCTCGATGGTTGGTTCTGGTCGACGCCTTCAGTAATTTTCCTTTTGTTGTCCGGATGTCTTCCACGACGTCCTCCGCCACCATCCAAGCGTTGTCTGCTATCTTTTGCATTGAAGGTCTTCCGCAGACTATTGTTTCCGACAATGGCCCACAATTCATGTCCGCAGAATTTCAGTCTTTCTGCCAGGCCAATGGTATTCAACATCTGACATCCGCGCCGTTTTCGCCTCAGTCCAACGGTGCCGCTGAACGATTGGTCCGGACTTTCAAGTCACAGATGTTGAAATTGAAAGAGTCGCATTCTCGGGAGGACGCATTGTTGCTCTTTTTGTCTTCGTATCGCTCTCAGCCCCGAGATGGGCGCTCGCCGGCTGAGTTGCTCCACGGTCGTCCTCATCGCACCTTGATGTCTTTGCTGCATCCGCCGCATCAGGTTCCTGTGCAGCGGCAGACTCCTGCTTTTGCTCCAGGCGACGTTGTATTTTATCGCAACTATCGAGGTTCACGGCGTTGGCTCGCAGGGCGCATTCTTCGCTGCCTCGGCCGCGCGATGTATTTGGTTTTGGGGGCCTCTGGTGAGGTGCGTCGGCATCTCAATCAGCTGCGCCTCTGTCGTCGCTCGGGTTCTGCCGCTCCCCGTCTGCTTTCAGCGACGGTGCCGTCCGGTCAGCGCCCTGGGGACCCATCTACTGGCTCGCCTCATCCCCAGGTGTTACCGACGATGCCTTCCATTTTGCCCCATGGCGACGCGCCGCCGCCGCCGCCGCAGCAGCAGCAGCAGCAGCCGCCGCCGCCGCCGACCGCATTCGACGCTTCGTTGCAGCCGCCAAGCGCCTCCCAGGGTCACGCGCCGCCGATCGCTTCCCGTGACCAGCTGTCCTCCGCCATGGAACGCCCGCCCGCTCCGGACCACGTGACGTCATCGCGCGTCGGCTACCCCGACGCAATGGAGGTCGACACTTCGGCCCCTCATGTTTCTTTACGGGCGCATACACCGCATGTTGACGTGCACCCTGGACTAGTTTTGCAGGCGTTTCCTAGCTCCCCTCGGACCGGATGGCCGGGTGCGGGTGGCACAGCCTCGCCTGTTGTTAGGCTCCCCACCTCATCGCATACGTCAACATGTGGTCCTCCCCACGGCGGGCGGAAGCCTTATTACACGACCGTTCGCCGATTTGCGGGGGAGGAATGTGGTGTCACCGCCAGACACCACACTTGCTAGGTGGTAGTTTAAATCGGCCGCGGTCCATGTAGTACATGTCGGACCCGCGTGTCGCCACTGTGATCGCAGACCTAGCGCCACCACCAAGGCAGGTCTCGTGATACGAGAGTGGACTCGACCCCAGTTGTACGAGAGCCTAGCTACCGCCCAGTTGTACGAGAACCAAGCTACCGCCCAGTTGTACGCGAACCTAGCTATCGCCCAGTTGTATGAGAACCTAGCTACCGACCAGATGTATGAAGCCTTTCTCTCTCATTAGCCGAGAGACAGAATAGCCATCAGCTAAGTTAATGGCTACGAACTAGCAAGGAGCCATTTGTATCAGTGCCTATAGCTTACGAGTATTCAAGAGAGATGTATTCCAAGGAATCAATAAAAGTTAAGTAAAAAGCATCTACATACTTTTCTTCTTATTCATTCATAAGTTCTCATGTTCCAGACTTCACGCCCGTCTGCGTTATTGCCGTGCGTGCACTATCGGCTACAGCGTTAGTCAAGCTTTCATTTTCAGCCATCAACATCCCGGTGTCGGTCCAGCTACCGACACTACAATAATTCCTTAACTGTTCCCATTAAACAATGGCACTCTGTATCTATAGAGACGGCGGCAATATTCGCTTCAGCACAGGGGGCTTTTGCTTGAGACTGTCAGGAGGGGACTTGCTGGATACATGAAGGGAGAAGACCAGACAGAGACGTCTGACGCTCCGCTGACGCTTGCAGAAAACTACATTAAGTATGATTCCCGCCTATAACTGACGGTGAGAGAGATGCATCATCTGTCCACGTCTCATCGAAACACACTGTCACCAAGCAATGGCTGACGCTTCGAGGACGGCACGAAATTGCCAGGGAGGTGATGCAGCTAACGTTCCTGGCAAATGTGCTAACAGGGCACACACGTCCATTGGAGTGTATACATATGATGGGGACCGGCTGTGACACAGCAGTCAACCAAAGTCAAAAAATGTGACTAATCATACAGTGCTTCCAGTGTGTCGTTTACCACTTTGTGAGTGGATGCTGTTCTAAAGAGCGTAATTCCCATTTATCTGTAAACAGCGCACGTGAGCGAATCTAATAGCAGCACTGTGTTACTACTATTGTACAGAGCAACTCTGTCAATACGCAGGTGTTTCAATCAGTAGGGCCATGGTAAACAGAGCGATTCGGAGTGATGTATAGTGTCTGCTACATAAATAATAAGTCTTTGATGTAATTGCTTCAGAGAAATATGAAAGTAAGCCTATCAGAAAAGTAACGCGAGACATGTAGCACGGGTCATGTCTTGGAGAATCTCTTACATCTGAGCCCATCACTTGCGCAGCGTCCCTTTGGCGCAGAGGATAGCGCGTTGGACTTCTAATCCAAAGGTCGTGGGTTCGATCCCCACAAGGGACGGGCAATTTTTAAAAATATGTGCCAATCACGAGATGGGTATTGACATATGGGTAACCACAAGCGTCTTCAAAAGGTGAAAATTGTTGTGACCTCAGTTCTATGCTTAAATATGTTAACCTTACACATACAAGCAAAATTCTCGTAGATCTGTTATCCATGACGCTGTTATGTGTAAATGCTGTAGAAACGGAACCATATCTTCACGTGCCTGTTCACGCAAATTTTCTTTCAATACCCAATTTTTACCTACAGATAGAAATATAGCAATAGAACGCACATTTTGTACAGAAACAAATACAATGAAGAGTGAAATAATTTTGTATTACTTCACGAGTCAATGTATGTAATCCCAGTCATGATCTTTAATTCTTCCAGCCCAAGCTGAGAGGGTTTCAGTTTTCTCGGCCACAAGTGAGAAAAGTAGACTGTTTCACAACAAGATATAGTACTATGGTTCCTTAACTGTTCCCATTAAACAATGGCACTCTGTATCTATAGAGACGGCGGCAATATTCGCTTCAGCACAGGGGGCTTTTGCTTGAGACTGTCAGGAGGGGACTTGCTGGATACATGAAGGGAGAAGACCAGACAGAGACGTCTGACGCTCCGCTGACGCTTGCAGAAAACTACATTAAGTATGATTCCCGCCTATAACTGACGGTGAGAGAGATGCATCATCTGTCCACGTCTCATCGAAACACACTGTCACCAAGCAATGGCTGACGCTTCGAGGACGGCACGAAATTGCCAGGGAGGTGATGCAGCTAACGTTCCTGGCAAATGTGCTAACAGGGCACACACGTCCATTGGAGTGTATACATATGATGGGGACCGGCTGTGACACAGCAGTCAACCAAAGTCAAAAAATGTGACTAATCATACAGTGCTTCCAGTGTGTCGTTTACCACTTTGTGAGTGGATGCTGTTCTAAAGAGCGTAATTCCCATTTATCTGTAAACAGCGCACGTGAGCGAATCTAATAGCAGCACTGTGTTACTACTATTGTACAGAGCAACTCTGTCAATACGCAGGTGTTTCAATCAGTAGGGCCATGGTAAACAGAGCGATTCGGAGTGATGTATAGTGTCTGCTACATAAATAATAAGTCTTTGATGTAATTGCTTCAGAGAAATATGAAAGTAAGCCTATCAGAAAAGTAACGCGAGACATGTAGCACGGGTCATGTCTTGGAGAATCTCTTACATCTGAGCCCATCACTTGCGCAGCGTCCCTTTGGCGCAGAGGATAGCGCGTTGGACTTCTAATCCAAAGGTCGTGGGTTCGATCCCCACAAGGGACGGGCAATTTTTAAAAATATGTGCCAATCACGAGATGGGTATTGACATATGGGTAACCACAAGCGTCTTCAAAAGGTGAAAATTGTTGTGACCTCAGTTCTATGCTTAAATATGTTAACCTTACACATACAAGCAAAATTCTCGTAGATCTGTTATCCATGACGCTGTTATGTGTAAATGCTGTAGAAACGGAACCATATCTTCACGTGCCTGTTCACGCAAATTTTCTTTCAATACCCAATTTTTACCTACAGATAGAAATATAGCAATAGAACGCACATTTTGTACAGAAACAAATACAATGAAGAGTGAAATAATTTTGTATTACTTCACGAGTCAATGTATGTAATCCCAGTCATGATCTTTAATTCTTCCAGCCCAAGCTGAGAGGGTTTCAGTTTTCTCGGCCACAAGTGAGAAAAGTAGACTGTTTCACAACAAGATATAGTACTATGGTTCCTTAACTGTTCCCATTAAACAATGGCACTCTGTATCTATAGAGACGGCGGCAATATTCGCTTCAGCACAGGGGGCTTTTGCTTGAGACTGTCAGGAGGGGACTTGCTGGATACATGAAGGGAGAAGACCAGACAGAGACGTCTGACGCTCCGCTGACGCTTGCAGAAAACTACATTAAGTATGATTCCCGCCTATAACTGACGGTGAGAGAGATGCATCATCTGTCCACGTCTCATCGAAACACACTGTCACCAAGCAATGGCTGACGCTTCGAGGACGGCACGAAATTGCCAGGGAGGTGATGCAGCTAACGTTCCTGGCAAATGTGCTAACAGGGCACACACGTCCATTGGAGTGTATACATATGATGGGGACCGGCTGTGACACAGCAGTCAACCAAAGTCAAAAAATGTGACTAATCATACAGTGCTTCCAGTGTGTCGTTTACCACTTTGTGAGTGGATGCTGTTCTAAAGAGCGTAATTCCCATTTATCTGTAAACAGCGCACGTGAGCGAATCTAATAGCAGCACTGTGTTACTACTATTGTACAGAGCAACTCTGTCAATACGCAGGTGTTTCAATCAGTAGGGCCATGGTAAACAGAGCGATTCGGAGTGATGTATAGTGTCTGCTACATAAATAATAAGTCTTTGATGTAATTGCTTCAGAGAAATATGAAAGTAAGCCTATCAGAAAAGTAACGCGAGACATGTAGCACGGGTCATGTCTTGGAGAATCTCTTACATCTGAGCCCATCACTTGCGCAGCGTCCCTTTGGCGCAGAGGATAGCGCGTTGGACTTCTAATCCAAAGGTCGTGGGTTCGATCCCCACAAGGGACGGGCAATTTTTAAAAATATGTGCCAATCACGAGATGGGTATTGACATATGGGTAACCACAAGCGTCTTCAAAAGGTGAAAATTGTTGTGACCTCAGTTCTATGCTTAAATATGTTAACCTTACACATACAAGCAAAATTCTCGTAGATCTGTTATCCATGACGCTGTTATGTGTAAATGCTGTAGAAACGGAACCATATCTTCACGTGCCTGTTCACGCAAATTTTCTTTCAATACCCAATTTTTACCTACAGATAGAAATATAGCAATAGAACGCACATTTTGTACAGAAACAAATACAATGAAGAGTGAAATAATTTTGTATTACTTCACGAGTCAATGTATGTAATCCCAGTCATGATCTTTAATTCTTCCAGCCCAAGCTGAGAGGGTTTCAGTTTTCTCGGCCACAAGTGAGAAAAGTAGACTGTTTCACAACAAGATATAGTACTATGGTTCCTTAACTGTTCCCATTAAACAATGGCACTCTGTATCTATAGAGACGGCGGCAATATTCGCTTCAGCACAGGGGGCTTTTGCTTGAGACTGTCAGGAGGGGACTTGCTGGATACATGAAGGGAGAAGACCAGACAGAGACGTCTGACGCTCCGCTGACGCTTGCAGAAAACTACATTAAGTATGATTCCCGCCTATAACTGACGGTGAGAGAGATGCATCATCTGTCCACGTCTCATCGAAACACACTGTCACCAAGCAATGGCTGACGCTTCGAGGACGGCACGAAATTGCCAGGGAGGTGATGCAGCTAACGTTCCTGGCAAATGTGCTAACAGGGCACACACGTCCATTGGAGTGTATACATATGATGGGGACCGGCTGTGACACAGCAGTCAACCAAAGTCAAAAAATGTGACTAATCATACAGTGCTTCCAGTGTGTCGTTTACCACTTTGTGAGTGGATGCTGTTCTAAAGAGCGTAATTCCCATTTATCTGTAAACAGCGCACGTGAGCGAATCTAATAGCAGCACTGTGTTACTACTATTGTACAGAGCAACTCTGTCAATACGCAGGTGTTTCAATCAGTAGGGCCATGGTAAACAGAGCGATTCGGAGTGATGTATAGTGTCTGCTACATAAATAATAAGTCTTTGATGTAATTGCTTCAGAGAAATATGAAAGTAAGCCTATCAGAAAAGTAACGCGAGACATGTAGCACGGGTCATGTCTTGGAGAATCTCTTACATCTGAGCCCATCACTTGCGCAGCGTCCCTTTGGCGCAGAGGATAGCGCGTTGGACTTCTAATCCAAAGGTCGTGGGTTCGATCCCCACAAGGGACGGGCAATTTTTAAAAATATGTGCCAATCACGAGATGGGTATTGACATATGGGTAACCACAAGCGTCTTCAAAAGGTGAAAATTGTTGTGACCTCAGTTCTATGCTTAAATATGTTAACCTTACACATACAAGCAAAATTCTCGTAGATCTGTTATCCATGACGCTGTTATGTGTAAATGCTGTAGAAACGGAACCATATCTTCACGTGCCTGTTCACGCAAATTTTCTTTCAATACCCAATTTTTACCTACAGATAGAAATATAGCAATAGAACGCACATTTTGTACAGAAACAAATACAATGAAGAGTGAAATAATTTTGTATTACTTCACGAGTCAATGTATGTAATCCCAGTCATGATCTTTAATTCTTCCAGCCCAAGCTGAGAGGGTTTCAGTTTTCTCGGCCACAAGTGAGAAAAGTAGACTGTTTCACAACAAGATATAGTACTATGGTTCCTTAACTGTTCCCATTAAACAATGGCACTCTGTATCTATAGAGACGGCGGCAATATTCGCTTCAGCACAGGGGGCTTTTGCTTGAGACTGTCAGGAGGGGACTTGCTGGATACATGAAGGGAGAAGACCAGACAGAGACGTCTGACGCTCCGCTGACGCTTGCAGAAAACTACATTAAGTATGATTCCCGCCTATAACTGACGGTGAGAGAGATGCATCATCTGTCCACGTCTCATCGAAACACACTGTCACCAAGCAATGGCTGACGCTTCGAGGACGGCACGAAATTGCCAGGGAGGTGATGCAGCTAACGTTCCTGGCAAATGTGCTAACAGGGCACACACGTCCATTGGAGTGTATACATATGATGGGGACCGGCTGTGACACAGCAGTCAACCAAAGTCAAAAAATGTGACTAATCATACAGTGCTTCCAGTGTGTCGTTTACCACTTTGTGAGTGGATGCTGTTCTAAAGAGCGTAATTCCCATTTATCTGTAAACAGCGCACGTGAGCGAATCTAATAGCAGCACTGTGTTACTACTATTGTACAGAGCAACTCTGTCAATACGCAGGTGTTTCAATCAGTAGGGCCATGGTAAACAGAGCGATTCGGAGTGATGTATAGTGTCTGCTACATAAATAATAAGTCTTTGATGTAATTGCTTCAGAGAAATATGAAAGTAAGCCTATCAGAAAAGTAACGCGAGACATGTAGCACGGGTCATGTCTTGGAGAATCTCTTACATCTGAGCCCATCACTTGCGCAGCGTCCCTTTGGCGCAGAGGATAGCGCGTTGGACTTCTAATCCAAAGGTCGTGGGTTCGATCCCCACAAGGGACGGGCAATTTTTAAAAATATGTGCCAATCACGAGATGGGTATTGACATATGGGTAACCACAAGCGTCTTCAAAAGGTGAAAATTGTTGTGACCTCAGTTCTATGCTTAAATATGTTAACCTTACACATACAAGCAAAATTCTCGTAGATCTGTTATCCATGACGCTGTTATGTGTAAATGCTGTAGAAACGGAACCATATCTTCACGTGCCTGTTCACGCAAATTTTCTTTCAATACCCAATTTTTACCTACAGATAGAAATATAGCAATAGAACGCACATTTTGTACAGAAACAAATACAATGAAGAGTGAAATAATTTTGTATTACTTCACGAGTCAATGTATGTAATCCCAGTCATGATCTTTAATTCTTCCAGCCCAAGCTGAGAGGGTTTCAGTTTTCTCGGCCACAAGTGAGAAAAGTAGACTGTTTCACAACAAGATATAGTACTATGGTTCCTTAACTGTTCCCATTAAACAATGGCACTCTGTATCTATAGAGACGGCGGCAATATTCGCTTCAGCACAGGGGGCTTTTGCTTGAGACTGTCAGGAGGGGACTTGCTGGATACATGAAGGGAGAAGACCAGACAGAGACGTCTGACGCTCCGCTGACGCTTGCAGAAAACTACATTAAGTATGATTCCCGCCTATAACTGACGGTGAGAGAGATGCATCATCTGTCCACGTCTCATCGAAACACACTGTCACCAAGCAATGGCTGACGCTTCGAGGACGGCACGAAATTGCCAGGGAGGTGATGCAGCTAACGTTCCTGGCAAATGTGCTAACAGGGCACACACGTCCATTGGAGTGTATACATATGATGGGGACCGGCTGTGACACAGCAGTCAACCAAAGTCAAAAAATGTGACTAATCATACAGTGCTTCCAGTGTGTCGTTTACCACTTTGTGAGTGGATGCTGTTCTAAAGAGCGTAATTCCCATTTATCTGTAAACAGCGCACGTGAGCGAATCTAATAGCAGCACTGTGTTACTACTATTGTACAGAGCAACTCTGTCAATACGCAGGTGTTTCAATCAGTAGGGCCATGGTAAACAGAGCGATTCGGAGTGATGTATAGTGTCTGCTACATAAATAATAAGTCTTTGATGTAATTGCTTCAGAGAAATATGAAAGTAAGCCTATCAGAAAAGTAACGCGAGACATGTAGCACGGGTCATGTCTTGGAGAATCTCTTACATCTGAGCCCATCACTTGCGCAGCGTCCCTTTGGCGCAGAGGATAGCGCGTTGGACTTCTAATCCAAAGGTCGTGGGTTCGATCCCCACAAGGGACGGGCAATTTTTAAAAATATGTGCCAATCACGAGATGGGTATTGACATATGGGTAACCACAAGCGTCTTCAAAAGGTGAAAATTGTTGTGACCTCAGTTCTATGCTTAAATATGTTAACCTTACACATACAAGCAAAATTCTCGTAGATCTGTTATCCATGACGCTGTTATGTGTAAATGCTGTAGAAACGGAACCATATCTTCACGTGCCTGTTCACGCAAATTTTCTTTCAATACCCAATTTTTACCTACAGATAGAAATATAGCAATAGAACGCACATTTTGTACAGAAACAAATACAATGAAGAGTGAAATAATTTTGTATTACTTCACGAGTCAATGTATGTAATCCCAGTCATGATCTTTAATTCTTCCAGCCCAAGCTGAGAGGGTTTCAGTTTTCTCGGCCACAAGTGAGAAAAGTAGACTGTTTCACAACAAGATATAGTACTATGGTTCCTTAACTGTTCCCATTAAACAATGGCACTCTGTATCTATAGAGACGGCGGCAATATTCGCTTCAGCACAGGGGGCTTTTGCTTGAGACTGTCAGGAGGGGACTTGCTGGATACATGAAGGGAGAAGACCAGACAGAGACGTCTGACGCTCCGCTGACGCTTGCAGAAAACTACATTAAGTATGATTCCCGCCTATAACTGACGGTGAGAGAGATGCATCATCTGTCCACGTCTCATCGAAACACACTGTCACCAAGCAATGGCTGACGCTTCGAGGACGGCACGAAATTGCCAGGGAGGTGATGCAGCTAACGTTCCTGGCAAATGTGCTAACAGGGCACACACGTCCATTGGAGTGTATACATATGATGGGGACCGGCTGTGACACAGCAGTCAACCAAAGTCAAAAAATGTGACTAATCATACAGTGCTTCCAGTGTGTCGTTTACCACTTTGTGAGTGGATGCTGTTCTAAAGAGCGTAATTCCCATTTATCTGTAAACAGCGCACGTGAGCGAATCTAATAGCAGCACTGTGTTACTACTATTGTACAGAGCAACTCTGTCAATACGCAGGTGTTTCAATCAGTAGGGCCATGGTAAACAGAGCGATTCGGAGTGATGTATAGTGTCTGCTACATAAATAATAAGTCTTTGATGTAATTGCTTCAGAGAAATATGAAAGTAAGCCTATCAGAAAAGTAACGCGAGACATGTAGCACGGGTCATGTCTTGGAGAATCTCTTACATCTGAGCCCATCACTTGCGCAGCGTCCCTTTGGCGCAGAGGATAGCGCGTTGGACTTCTAATCCAAAGGTCGTGGGTTCGATCCCCACAAGGGACGGGCAATTTTTAAAAATATGTGCCAATCACGAGATGGGTATTGACATATGGGTAACCACAAGCGTCTTCAAAAGGTGAAAATTGTTGTGACCTCAGTTCTATGCTTAAATATGTTAACCTTACACATACAAGCAAAATTCTCGTAGATCTGTTATCCATGACGCTGTTATGTGTAAATGCTGTAGAAACGGAACCATATCTTCACGTGCCTGTTCACGCAAATTTTCTTTCAATACCCAATTTTTACCTACAGATAGAAATATAGCAATAGAACGCACATTTTGTACAGAAACAAATACAATGAAGAGTGAAATAATTTTGTATTACTTCACGAGTCAATGTATGTAATCCCAGTCATGATCTTTAATTCTTCCAGCCCAAGCTGAGAGGGTTTCAGTTTTCTCGGCCACAAGTGAGAAAAGTAGACTGTTTCACAACAAGATATAGTACTATGGTTCCTTAACTGTTCCCATTAAACAATGGCACTCTGTATCTATAGAGACGGCGGCAATATTCGCTTCAGCACAGGGGGCTTTTGCTTGAGACTGTCAGGAGGGGACTTGCTGGATACATGAAGGGAGAAGACCAGACAGAGACGTCTGACGCTCCGCTGACGCTTGCAGAAAACTACATTAAGTATGATTCCCGCCTATAACTGACGGTGAGAGAGATGCATCATCTGTCCACGTCTCATCGAAACACACTGTCACCAAGCAATGGCTGACGCTTCGAGGACGGCACGAAATTGCCAGGGAGGTGATGCAGCTAACGTTCCTGGCAAATGTGCTAACAGGGCACACACGTCCATTGGAGTGTATACATATGATGGGGACCGGCTGTGACACAGCAGTCAACCAAAGTCAAAAAATGTGACTAATCATACAGTGCTTCCAGTGTGTCGTTTACCACTTTGTGAGTGGATGCTGTTCTAAAGAGCGTAATTCCCATTTATCTGTAAACAGCGCACGTGAGCGAATCTAATAGCAGCACTGTGTTACTACTATTGTACAGAGCAACTCTGTCAATACGCAGGTGTTTCAATCAGTAGGGCCATGGTAAACAGAGCGATTCGGAGTGATGTATAGTGTCTGCTACATAAATAATAAGTCTTTGATGTAATTGCTTCAGAGAAATATGAAAGTAAGCCTATCAGAAAAGTAACGCGAGACATGTAGCACGGGTCATGTCTTGGAGAATCTCTTACATCTGAGCCCATCACTTGCGCAGCGTCCCTTTGGCGCAGAGGATAGCGCGTTGGACTTCTAATCCAAAGGTCGTGGGTTCGATCCCCACAAGGGACGGGCAATTTTTAAAAATATGTGCCAATCACGAGATGGGTATTGACATATGGGTAACCACAAGCGTCTTCAAAAGGTGAAAATTGTTGTGACCTCAGTTCTATGCTTAAATATGTTAACCTTACACATACAAGCAAAATTCTCGTAGATCTGTTATCCATGACGCTGTTATGTGTAAATGCTGTAGAAACGGAACCATATCTTCACGTGCCTGTTCACGCAAATTTTCTTTCAATACCCAATTTTTACCTACAGATAGAAATATAGCAATAGAACGCACATTTTGTACAGAAACAAATACAATGAAGAGTGAAATAATTTTGTATTACTTCACGAGTCAATGTATGTAATCCCAGTCATGATCTTTAATTCTTCCAGCCCAAGCTGAGAGGGTTTCAGTTTTCTCGGCCACAAGTGAGAAAAGTAGACTGTTTCACAACAAGATATAGTACTATGGTTCCTTAACTGTTCCCATTAAACAATGGCACTCTGTATCTATAGAGACGGCGGCAATATTCGCTTCAGCACAGGGGGCTTTTGCTTGAGACTGTCAGGAGGGGACTTGCTGGATACATGAAGGGAGAAGACCAGACAGAGACGTCTGACGCTCCGCTGACGCTTGCAGAAAACTACATTAAGTATGATTCCCGCCTATAACTGACGGTGAGAGAGATGCATCATCTGTCCACGTCTCATCGAAACACACTGTCACCAAGCAATGGCTGACGCTTCGAGGACGGCACGAAATTGCCAGGGAGGTGATGCAGCTAACGTTCCTGGCAAATGTGCTAACAGGGCACACACGTCCATTGGAGTGTATACATATGATGGGGACCGGCTGTGACACAGCAGTCAACCAAAGTCAAAAAATGTGACTAATCATACAGTGCTTCCAGTGTGTCGTTTACCACTTTGTGAGTGGATGCTGTTCTAAAGAGCGTAATTCCCATTTATCTGTAAACAGCGCACGTGAGCGAATCTAATAGCAGCACTGTGTTACTACTATTGTACAGAGCAACTCTGTCAATACGCAGGTGTTTCAATCAGTAGGGCCATGGTAAACAGAGCGATTCGGAGTGATGTATAGTGTCTGCTACATAAATAATAAGTCTTTGATGTAATTGCTTCAGAGAAATATGAAAGTAAGCCTATCAGAAAAGTAACGCGAGACATGTAGCACGGGTCATGTCTTGGAGAATCTCTTACATCTGAGCCCATCACTTGCGCAGCGTCCCTTTGGCGCAGAGGATAGCGCGTTGGACTTCTAATCCAAAGGTCGTGGGTTCGATCCCCACAAGGGACGGGCAATTTTTAAAAATATGTGCCAATCACGAGATGGGTATTGACATATGGGTAACCACAAGCGTCTTCAAAAGGTGAAAATTGTTGTGACCTCAGTTCTATGCTTAAATATGTTAACCTTACACATACAAGCAAAATTCTCGTAGATCTGTTATCCATGACGCTGTTATGTGTAAATGCTGTAGAAACGGAACCATATCTTCACGTGCCTGTTCACGCAAATTTTCTTTCAATACCCAATTTTTACCTACAGATAGAAATATAGCAATAGAACGCACATTTTGTACAGAAACAAATACAATGAAGAGTGAAATAATTTTGTATTACTTCACGAGTCAATGTATGTAATCCCAGTCATGATCTTTAATTCTTCCAGCCCAAGCTGAGAGGGTTTCAGTTTTCTCGGCCACAAGTGAGAAAAGTAGACTGTTTCACAACAAGATATAGTACTATGGTTCCTTAACTGTTCCCATTAAACAATGGCACTCTGTATCTATAGAGACGGCGGCAATATTCGCTTCAGCACAGGGGGCTTTTGCTTGAGACTGTCAGGAGGGGACTTGCTGGATACATGAAGGGAGAAGACCAGACAGAGACGTCTGACGCTCCGCTGACGCTTGCAGAAAACTACATTAAGTATGATTCCCGCCTATAACTGACGGTGAGAGAGATGCATCATCTGTCCACGTCTCATCGAAACACACTGTCACCAAGCAATGGCTGACGCTTCGAGGACGGCACGAAATTGCCAGGGAGGTGATGCAGCTAACGTTCCTGGCAAATGTGCTAACAGGGCACACACGTCCATTGGAGTGTATACATATGATGGGGACCGGCTGTGACACAGCAGTCAACCAAAGTCAAAAAATGTGACTAATCATACAGTGCTTCCAGTGTGTCGTTTACCACTTTGTGAGTGGATGCTGTTCTAAAGAGCGTAATTCCCATTTATCTGTAAACAGCGCACGTGAGCGAATCTAATAGCAGCACTGTGTTACTACTATTGTACAGAGCAACTCTGTCAATACGCAGGTGTTTCAATCAGTAGGGCCATGGTAAACAGAGCGATTCGGAGTGATGTATAGTGTCTGCTACATAAATAATAAGTCTTTGATGTAATTGCTTCAGAGAAATATGAAAGTAAGCCTATCAGAAAAGTAACGCGAGACATGTAGCACGGGTCATGTCTTGGAGAATCTCTTACATCTGAGCCCATCACTTGCGCAGCGTCCCTTTGGCGCAGAGGATAGCGCGTTGGACTTCTAATCCAAAGGTCGTGGGTTCGATCCCCACAAGGGACGGGCAATTTTTAAAAATATGTGCCAATCACGAGATGGGTATTGACATATGGGTAACCACAAGCGTCTTCAAAAGGTGAAAATTGTTGTGACCTCAGTTCTATGCTTAAATATGTTAACCTTACACATACAAGCAAAATTCTCGTAGATCTGTTATCCATGACGCTGTTATGTGTAAATGCTGTAGAAACGGAACCATATCTTCACGTGCCTGTTCACGCAAATTTTCTTTCAATACCCAATTTTTACCTACAGATAGAAATATAGCAATAGAACGCACATTTTGTACAGAAACAAATACAATGAAGAGTGAAATAATTTTGTATTACTTCACGAGTCAATGTATGTAATCCCAGTCATGATCTTTAATTCTTCCAGCCCAAGCTGAGAGGGTTTCAGTTTTCTCGGCCACAAGTGAGAAAAGTAGACTGTTTCACAACAAGATATAGTACTATGGTTCCTTAACTGTTCCCATTAAACAATGGCACTCTGTATCTATAGAGACGGCGGCAATATTCGCTTCAGCACAGGGGGCTTTTGCTTGAGACTGTCAGGAGGGGACTTGCTGGATACATGAAGGGAGAAGACCAGACAGAGACGTCTGACGCTCCGCTGACGCTTGCAGAAAACTACATTAAGTATGATTCCCGCCTATAACTGACGGTGAGAGAGATGCATCATCTGTCCACGTCTCATCGAAACACACTGTCACCAAGCAATGGCTGACGCTTCGAGGACGGCACGAAATTGCCAGGGAGGTGATGCAGCTAACGTTCCTGGCAAATGTGCTAACAGGGCACACACGTCCATTGGAGTGTATACATATGATGGGGACCGGCTGTGACACAGCAGTCAACCAAAGTCAAAAAATGTGACTAATCATACAGTGCTTCCAGTGTGTCGTTTACCACTTTGTGAGTGGATGCTGTTCTAAAGAGCGTAATTCCCATTTATCTGTAAACAGCGCACGTGAGCGAATCTAATAGCAGCACTGTGTTACTACTATTGTACAGAGCAACTCTGTCAATACGCAGGTGTTTCAATCAGTAGGGCCATGGTAAACAGAGCGATTCGGAGTGATGTATAGTGTCTGCTACATAAATAATAAGTCTTTGATGTAATTGCTTCAGAGAAATATGAAAGTAAGCCTATCAGAAAAGTAACGCGAGACATGTAGCACGGGTCATGTCTTGGAGAATCTCTTACATCTGAGCCCATCACTTGCGCAGCGTCCCTTTGGCGCAGAGGATAGCGCGTTGGACTTCTAATCCAAAGGTCGTGGGTTCGATCCCCACAAGGGACGGGCAATTTTTAAAAATATGTGCCAATCACGAGATGGGTATTGACATATGGGTAACCACAAGCGTCTTCAAAAGGTGAAAATTGTTGTGACCTCAGTTCTATGCTTAAATATGTTAACCTTACACATACAAGCAAAATTCTCGTAGATCTGTTATCCATGACGCTGTTATGTGTAAATGCTGTAGAAACGGAACCATATCTTCACGTGCCTGTTCACGCAAATTTTCTTTCAATACCCAATTTTTACCTACAGATAGAAATATAGCAATAGAACGCACATTTTGTACAGAAACAAATACAATGAAGAGTGAAATAATTTTGTATTACTTCACGAGTCAATGTATGTAATCCCAGTCATGATCTTTAATTCTTCCAGCCCAAGCTGAGAGGGTTTCAGTTTTCTCGGCCACAAGTGAGAAAAGTAGACTGTTTCACAACAAGATATAGTACTATGGTTCCTTAACTGTTCCCATTAAACAATGGCACTCTGTATCTATAGAGACGGCGGCAATATTCGCTTCAGCACAGGGGGCTTTTGCTTGAGACTGTCAGGAGGGGACTTGCTGGATACATGAAGGGAGAAGACCAGACAGAGACGTCTGACGCTCCGCTGACGCTTGCAGAAAACTACATTAAGTATGATTCCCGCCTATAACTGACGGTGAGAGAGATGCATCATCTGTCCACGTCTCATCGAAACACACTGTCACCAAGCAATGGCTGACGCTTCGAGGACGGCACGAAATTGCCAGGGAGGTGATGCAGCTAACGTTCCTGGCAAATGTGCTAACAGGGCACACACGTCCATTGGAGTGTATACATATGATGGGGACCGGCTGTGACACAGCAGTCAACCAAAGTCAAAAAATGTGACTAATCATACAGTGCTTCCAGTGTGTCGTTTACCACTTTGTGAGTGGATGCTGTTCTAAAGAGCGTAATTCCCATTTATCTGTAAACAGCGCACGTGAGCGAATCTAATAGCAGCACTGTGTTACTACTATTGTACAGAGCAACTCTGTCAATACGCAGGTGTTTCAATCAGTAGGGCCATGGTAAACAGAGCGATTCGGAGTGATGTATAGTGTCTGCTACATAAATAATAAGTCTTTGATGTAATTGCTTCAGAGAAATATGAAAGTAAGCCTATCAGAAAAGTAACGCGAGACATGTAGCACGGGTCATGTCTTGGAGAATCTCTTACATCTGAGCCCATCACTTGCGCAGCGTCCCTTTGGCGCAGAGGATAGCGCGTTGGACTTCTAATCCAAAGGTCGTGGGTTCGATCCCCACAAGGGACGGGCAATTTTTAAAAATATGTGCCAATCACGAGATGGGTATTGACATATGGGTAACCACAAGCGTCTTCAAAAGGTGAAAATTGTTGTGACCTCAGTTCTATGCTTAAATATGTTAACCTTACACATACAAGCAAAATTCTCGTAGATCTGTTATCCATGACGCTGTTATGTGTAAATGCTGTAGAAACGGAACCATATCTTCACGTGCCTGTTCACGCAAATTTTCTTTCAATACCCAATTTTTACCTACAGATAGAAATATAGCAATAGAACGCACATTTTGTACAGAAACAAATACAATGAAGAGTGAAATAATTTTGTATTACTTCACGAGTCAATGTATGTAATCCCAGTCATGATCTTTAATTCTTCCAGCCCAAGCTGAGAGGGTTTCAGTTTTCTCGGCCACAAGTGAGAAAAGTAGACTGTTTCACAACAAGATATAGTACTATGGTTCCTTAACTGTTCCCATTAAACAATGGCACTCTGTATCTATAGAGACGGCGGCAATATTCGCTTCAGCACAGGGGGCTTTTGCTTGAGACTGTCAGGAGGGGACTTGCTGGATACATGAAGGGAGAAGACCAGACAGAGACGTCTGACGCTCCGCTGACGCTTGCAGAAAACTACATTAAGTATGATTCCCGCCTATAACTGACGGTGAGAGAGATGCATCATCTGTCCACGTCTCATCGAAACACACTGTCACCAAGCAATGGCTGACGCTTCGAGGACGGCACGAAATTGCCAGGGAGGTGATGCAGCTAACGTTCCTGGCAAATGTGCTAACAGGGCACACACGTCCATTGGAGTGTATACATATGATGGGGACCGGCTGTGACACAGCAGTCAACCAAAGTCAAAAAATGTGACTAATCATACAGTGCTTCCAGTGTGTCGTTTACCACTTTGTGAGTGGATGCTGTTCTAAAGAGCGTAATTCCCATTTATCTGTAAACAGCGCACGTGAGCGAATCTAATAGCAGCACTGTGTTACTACTATTGTACAGAGCAACTCTGTCAATACGCAGGTGTTTCAATCAGTAGGGCCATGGTAAACAGAGCAATTCGGAGTGATGTATAGTGTCTGCTACATAAATAATAAGTCTTTGATGTAATTGCTTCAGAGAAATATGAAAGTAAGCCTATCAGAAAAGTAACGCGAGACATGTAGCACGGGTCATGTCTTGGAGAATCTCTTACATCTGAGCCCATCACTTGCGCAGCGTCCCTTTGGCGCAGAGGATAGCGCGTTGGACTTCTAATCCAAAGGTCGTGGGTTCGATCCCCACAAGGGACGGGCAATTTTTAAAAATATGTGCCAATCACGAGATGGGTATTGACATATGAGTAACCACAAGCGTCTTCAAAAGGTGAAAATTGTTGTGACCTCAGTTCTATGCTTAAATATGTTAACCTTACACATACAAGCAAAATTCTCGTAGATCTGTTATCCATGACGCTGTTATGTGTAAATGCTGTAGAAACGGAACCATATCTTCACGTGCCTGTTCACGCAAATTTTCTTTCAATACCCAATTTTTACCTACAGATAGAAATATAGCAATAGAACGCACATTTTGTACAGAAACAAATACAATGAAGAGTGAAATAATTTTGTATTACTTCACGAGTCAATGTATGTAATCCCAGTCATGATCTTTAATTCTTCCAGCCCAAGCTGAGAGGGTTTCAGTTTTCTCGGCCACAAGTGAGAAAAGTAGACTGTTTCACAACAAGATATAGTACTATGGTTCCTTAACTGTTCCCATTAAACAATGGCACTCTGTATCTATAGAGACGGCGGCAATATTCGCTTCAGCACAGGGGGCTTTTGCTTGAGACTGTCAGGAGGGGACTTGCTGGATACATGAAGGGAGAAGACCAGACAGAGACGTCTGACGCTCCGCTGACGCTTGCAGAAAACTACATTAAGTATGATTCCCGCCTATAACTGACGGTGAGAGAGATGCATCATCTGTCCACGTCTCATCGAAACACACTGTCACCAAGCAATGGCTGACGCTTCGAGGACGGCACGAAATTGCCAGGGAGGTGATGCAGCTAACGTTCCTGGCAAATGTGCTAACAGGGCACACACGTCCATTGGAGTGTATACATATGATGGGGACCGGCTGTGACACAGCAGTCAACCAAAGTCAAAAAATGTGACTAATCATACAGTGCTTCCAGTGTGTCGTTTACCACTTTGTGAGTGGATGCTGTTCTAAAGAGCGTAATTCCCATTTATCTGTAAACAGCGCACGTGAGCGAATCTAATAGCAGCACTGTGTTACTACTATTGTACAGAGCAACTCTGTCAATACGCAGGTGTTTCAATCAGTAGGGCCATGGTAAACAGAGCGATTCGGAGTGATGTATAGTGTCTGCTACATAAATAATAAGTCTTTGATGTAATTGCTTCAGAGAAATATGAAAGTAAGCCTATCAGAAAAGTAACGCGAGACATGTAGCACGGGTCATGTCTTGGAGAATCTCTTACATCTGAGCACATCACTTGCGCAGCGTCCCTTTGGCGCAGAGGATAGCGCGTTGGACTTCTAATCCAAAGGTCGTGGGTTCGATCCCCACAAGGGACGGGCAATTTTTAAAAATATGTGCCAATCACGAGATGGGTATTGACATATGGGTAACCACAAGCGTCTTCAAAAGGTGAAAATTGTTGTGACCTCAGTTCTATGCTTAAATATGTTAACCTTACACATACAAGCAAAATTCTCGTAGATCTGTTATCCATGACGCTGTTATGTGTAAATGCTGTAGAAACGGAACCATATCTTCACGTGCCTGTTCACGCAAATTTTCTTTCAATACCCAATTTTTACCTACAGATAGAAATATAGCAATAGAACGCACATTTTGTACAGAAACAAATACAATGAAGAGTGAAATAATTTTGTATTACTTCACGAGTCAATGTATGTAATCCCAGTCATGATCTTTAATTCTTCCAGCCCAAGCTGAGAGGGTTTCAGTTTTCTCGGCCACAAGTGAGAAAAGTAGACTGTTTCACAACAAGATATAGTACTATGGTTCCTTAACTGTTCCCATTAAACAATGGCACTCTGTATCTATAGAGACGGCGGCAATATTCGCTTCAGCACAGGGGGCTTTTGCTGGAGACTGTCAGGAGGGGACTTGCTGGATACATGAAGGGAGAAGACCAGACAGAGACGTCTGACGCTCCGCTGACGCTTGCAGAAAACTACATTAAGTATGATTCCCGCCTATAACTGACGGTGAGAGAGATGCATCATCTGTCCACGTCTCATCGAAACACACTGTCACCAAGCAATGGCTGACGCTTCGAGGACGGCACGAAATTGCCAGGGAGGTGATGCAGCTAACGTTCCTGGCAAATGTGCTAACAGGGCACACACGTCCATTGGAGTGTATACATATGATGGGGACCGGCTGTGACACAGCAGTCAACCAAAGTCAAAAAATGTGACTAATCATACAGTGCTTCCAGTGTGTCGTTTACCACTTTGTGAGTGGATGCTGTTCTAAAGAGCGTAATTCCCATTTATCTGTAAACAGCGCACGTGAGCGAATCTAATAGCAGCACTGTGTTACTACTATTGTACAGAGCAACTCTGTCAATACGCAGGTGTTTCAATCAGTAGGGCCATGGTAAACAGAGCGATTCGGAGTGATGTATAGTGTCTGCTACATAAATAATAAGTCTTTGATGTAATTGCTTCAGAGAAATATGAATGTAAGCCTATCAGAAAAGTAACGCGAGACATGTAGCACGGGTCATGTCTTGGAGAATCTCTTACATCTGAGCCCATCACTTGCGCAGCGTCCGTTTGGCGCAGAGGATAGCGCGTTGGACTTCTAATCCAAAGGTCGTGGGTTCGATCCCCACAAGGGACGGGCAATTTTTAAAAATATGTGCCAATCACGAGATGGGTATTGACATATGGGTAACCACAAGCGTCTTCAAAAGGTGAAAATTGTTGTGACCTCAGTTCTATGCTTAAATATGTTAACCTTACACATACAAGCAAAATTCTCGTAGATCTGTTATCCATGACGCTGTTATGTGTAAATGCTGTAGAAACGGAACCATATCTTCACGTGCCTGTTCACGCAAATTTTCTTTCAATACCCAATTTTTACCTACAGATAGAAATATAGCAATAGAACGCACATTTTGTACAGAAACAAATACAATGAAGAGTGAAATAATTTTGTATTACTTCACGAGTCAATGTATGTAATCCCAGTCATGATCTTTAATTCTTCCAGCCCAAGCTGAGAGGGTTTCAGTTTTCTCGGCCACAAGTGAGAAAAGTAGACTGTTTCACAACAAGATATAGTACTATGGTTCCTTAACTGTTCCCATTAAACAATGGCACTCTGTATCTATAGAGACGGCGGCAATATTCGCTTCAGCACAGGGGGCTTTTGCTGGAGACTGTCAGGAGGGGACTTGCTGGATACATGAAGGGAGAAGACCAGACAGAGACGTCTGACGCTCCGCTGACGCTTGCAGAAAACTACATTAAGTATGATTCCCGCCTATAACTGACGGTGAGAGAGATGCATCATCTGTCCACGTCTCATCGAAACACACTGTCACCAAGCAATGGCTGACGCTTCGAGGACGGCACGAAATTGCCAGGGAGGTGATGCAGCTAACGTTCCTGGCAAATGTGCTAACAGGGCACACACGTCCATTGGAGTGTATACATATGATGGGGACCGGCTGTGACACAGCAGTCAACCAAAGTCAAAAAATGTGACTAATCATACAGTGCTTCCAGTGTGTCGTTTACCACTTTGTGAGTGGATGCTGTTCTAAAGAGCGTAATTCCCATTTATCTGTAAACAGCGCACGTGAGCGAATCTAATAGCAGCACTGTGTTACTACTATTGTACAGAGCAACTCTGTCAATACGCAGGTGTTTCAATCAGTAGGGCCATGGTAAACAGAGCGATTCGGAGTGATGTATAGTGTCTGCTACATAAATAATAAGTCTTTGATGTAATTGCTTCAGAGAAATATGAAAGTAAGCCTATCAGAAAAGTAACGCGAGACATGTAGCACGGGTCATGTCTTGGAGAATCTCTTACATCTGAGCCCATCACTTGCGCAGCGTCCCTTTGGCGCAGAGGATAGCGCGTTGGACTTCTAATCCAAAGGTCGTGGGTTCGATCCCCACAAGGGACGGGCAATTTTTAAAAATATGTGCCAATCACGAGATGGGTATTGACATATGGGTAACCACAAGCGTCTTCAAAAGGTGAAAATTGTTGTGACCTCAGTTCTATGCTTAAATATGTTAACCTTACACATACAAGCAAAATTCTCGTAGATCTGTTATCCATGACGCTGTTATGTGTAAATGCTGTAGAAACGGAACCATATCTTCACGTGCCTGTTCACGCAAATTTTCTTTCAATACCCAATTTTTACCTACAGATAGAAATATAGCAATAGAACGCACATTTTGTACAGAAACAAATACAATGAAGAGTGAAATAATTTTGTATTACTTCACGAGTCAATGTATGTAATCCCAGTCATGATCTTTAATTCTTCCAGCCCAAGCTGAGAGGGTTTCAGTTTTCTCGGCCACAAGTGAGAAAAGTAGACTGTTTCACAACAAGATATAGTACTATGGTTCCTTAACTGTTCCCATTAAACAATGGCACTCTGTATCTATAGAGACGGCGGCAATATTCGCTTCAGCACAGGGGGCTTTTGCTTGAGACTGTCAGGAGGGGACTTGCTGGATACATGAAGGGAGAAGACCAGACAGAGACGTCTGACGCTCCGCTGACGCTTGCAGAAAACTACATTAAGTATGATTCCCGCCTATAACTGACGGCGAGAGAGATGCATCATCTGTCCACGTCTCATCGAAACACACTGTCACCAAGCAATGGCTGACGCTTCGAGGACGGCACGAAATTGCCAGGGAGGTGATGCAGCTAACGTTCCTGGCAAATGTGCTAACAGGACACACACGTCCATTGGAGTGTATACATATGATGGGGACCGGCTGTGACACAGCAGTCAACCAAAGTCAAAAAATGTGACTAATCATACAGTGCTTCCAGTGTGTCGTTTACCACTTTGTGAGTGGATGCTGTTCTAAAGAGCGTAATTCCCATTTATCTGTAAACAGCGCACGTGAGCGAATCTAATAGCAGCACTGTGTTACTACTATTGTACAGAGCAACTCTGTCAATACGCAGGTGTTTCAATCAGTAGGGCCATGGTAAACAGAGCGATTCGGAGTGATGTATAGTGTCTGCTACATAAATAATAAGTCTTTGATGTAATTGCTTCAGAGAAATATGAAAGTAAGCGTATCAGAAAAGTAACGCGAGACATGTAGCACGGGTCATGTCTTGGAGAATCTCTTACATCTGAGCCCATCACTTGCGCAGCGTCCCTTTGGCGCAGAGGATAGCGCGTTGGACTTCTAATCCAAAGGTCGTGGGTTCGATCCCCACAAGGGACGGGCAATTTTTAAAAATATGTGCCAATCACGAGATGGGTATTGACATATGGGTAACCACAAGCGTCTTCAAAAGGTGAAAATTGTTGTGACCTCAGTTCTATGCTTAAATATGTTAACCTTACACATACAAGCAAAATTCTCGTAGATCTGTTATCCATGACGCTGTTATGTGTAAATGCTGTAGAAACGGAACCATATCTTCACGTGCCTGTTCACGCAAATTTTCTTTCAATACCCAATTTTTACCTACAGATAGAAATATAGCAATAGAACGCACATTTTGTACAGAAACAAATACAATGAAGAGTGAAATAATTTTGTATTACTTCACGAGTCAATGTATGTAATCCCAGTCATGATCTTTAATTCTTCCAGCCCAAGCTGAGAGGGTTTCAGTTTTCTCGGCCACAAGTGAGAAAAGTAGACTGTTTCACAACAAGATATAGTACTATGGTTCCTTAACTGTTCCCATTAAACAATGGCACTCTGTATCTATAGAGACGGCGGCAATATTCGCTTCAGCACAGGGGGCTTTTGCTGGAGACTGTCAGGAGGGGACTTGCTGGATACATGAAGGGAGAAGACCAGACAGAGACGTCTGACGCTCCGCTGACGCTTGCAGAAAACTACATTAAGTATGATTCCCGCCTATAACTGACGGCGAGAGAGATGCATCATCTGTCCACGTCTCATCGAAACACACTGTCACCAAGCAATGGCTGACGCTTCGAGGACGGCACGAAATTGCCAGGGAGGTGATGCAGCTAACGTTCCTGGCAAATGTGCTAACAGGACACACACGTCCATTGGAGTGTATACATATGATGGGGACCGGCTGTGACACAGCAGTCAACCAAAGTCAAAAAATGTGACTAATCATACAGTGCTTCCAGTGTGTCGTTTACCACTTTGTGAGTGGATGCTGTTCTAAAGAGCGTAATTCCCATTTATCTGTAAACAGCGCACGTGAGCGAATCTAATAGCAGCACTGTGTTACTACTATTGTACAGAGCAACTCTGTCAATACGCAGGTGTTTCAATCAGTAGGGCCATGGTAAACAGAGCGATTCGGAGTGATGTATAGTGTCTGCTACATAAATAATAAGTCTTTGATGTAATTGCTTCAGAGAAATATGAAAGTAAGCCTATCAGAAAAGTAACGCGAGACATGTAGCACGGGTCATGTCTTGGAGAATCTCTTACATCTGAGCCCATCACTTGCACAGCGTCCCTTTGTCGCAGAGGATAGCGCGTTGGACTTCTAATCCAAAGGTCGTGGGTTCGATCCCCACAAGGGACGGGCAATTTTTAAAAATATGTGCCAATCACGAGATGGGTATTGACATATGGGTAACCACAAGCGTCTTCAAAAGGTGAAAATTGTTGTGACCTCAGTTCTATGCTTAAATATGTTAACCTTACACATACAAGCAAAATTCTCGTAGATCTGTTATCCATGACGCTGTTATGTGTAAATGCTGTAGAAACGGAACCATATCTTCACGTGCCTGTTCACGCAAATTTTCTTTCAATACCCAATTTTTACCTACAGATAGAAATATAGCAATAGAACGCACATTTTGTACAGAAACAAATACAATGAAGAGTGAAATAATTTTGTATTACTTCACGAGTCAATGTATGTAATCCCAGTCATGATCTTTAATTCTTCCAGCCCAAGCTGAGAGGGTTTCAGTTTTCTCGGCCACAAGTGAGAAAAGTAGACTGTTTCACAACAAGATATAGTACTATGGTTCCTTAACTGTTCCCATTAAACAATGGCACTCTGTATCTATAGAGACGGCGGCAATATTCGCTTCAGCACAGGGGGCTTTTGCTGGAGACTGTCAGGAGGGGACTTGCTGGATACATGAAGGGAGAAGACCAGACAGAGACGTCTGACGCTCCGCTGACGCTTGCAGAAAACTACATTAAGTATGATTCCCGCCTATAACTGACGGCGAGAGAGATGCATCATCTGTCCACGTCTCATCGAAACACACTGTCACCAAGCAATGGCTGACGCTTCGAGGACGGCACGAAATTGCCAGGGAGGTGATGCAGCTAACGTTCCTGGCAAATGTGCTAACAGGACACACACGTCCATTGGAGTGTATACATATGATGGGGACCGGCTGTGACACAGCAGTCAACCAAAGTCAAAAAATGTGACTAATCATACAGTGCTTCCAGTGTGTCGTTTACCACTTTGTGAGTGGATGCTGTTCTAAAGAGCGTAATTCCCATTTATCTGTAAACAGCGCACGTGAGCGAATCTAATAGCAGCACTGTGTTACTACTATTGTACAGAGCAACTCTGTCAATACGCAGGTGTTTCAATCAGTAGGGCCATGGTAAACAGAGCGATTCGGAGTGATGTATAGTGTCTGCTACATAAATAATAAGTCTTTGATGTAATTGCTTCAGAGAAATATGAAAGTAAGCCTATCAGAAAAGTAACGCGAGACATGTAGCACGGGTCATGTCTTGGAGAATCTCTTTCATCTGAGCCCATCACTTGCGCAGCGTCCCTTTGGCGCAGAGGATAGCGCGTTGGACTTCTAATCCAAAGGTCGTGGGTTCGATCCCCACAAGGGACGGGCAATTTTTAAAAATATGTGCCAATCACGAGATGGGTATTGACATATGGGTAACCACAAGCGTCTTCAAAAGGTGAAAATTGTTGTGACCTCAGTTCTATGCTTAAATATGATAACCTTACACATACAAGCAAAATTCTCGTAGATCTGTTATCCATGACGCTGTTATGTGTAAATGCTGTAGAAACGGAACCATATCTTCACGTGCCTGTTCACGCAAATTTTCTTTCAATACCCAATTTTTACCTACAGATAGAAATATAGCAATAGAACGCACATTTTGTACAGAAACAAATACAATGAAGAGTGAAATAATTTTGTATTACTTCACGAGTCAATGTATGTAATCCCAGTCATGATCTTTAATTCTTCCAGCCCAAGCTGAGAGGGTTTCAGTTTTCTCGGCCACAAGTGAGAAAAGTAGACTGTTTCACAACAAGATATAGTACTATGGTTCCTTAACTGTTCCCATTAAACAATGGCACTCTGTATCTATAGAGACGGCGGCAATATTCGCTTCAGCACAGGGGGCTTTTGCTGGAGACTGTCAGGAGGGGACTTGCTGGATACATGAAGGGAGAAGACCAGACAGAGACGTCTGACGCTCCGCTGACGCTTGCAGAAAACTACATTAAGTATGATTCCCGCCTATAACTGACGGCGAGAGAGATGCATCATCTGTCCACGTCTCATCGAAACACACTGTCACCAAGCAATGGCTGACGCTTCGAGGACGGCACGAAATTGCCAGGGAGGTGATGCAGCTAACGTTCCTGGCAAATGTGCTAACAGGACACACACGTCCATTGGAGTGTATACATATGATGGGGACCGGCTGTGACACAGCAGTCAACCAAAGTCAAAAAATGTGACTAATCATACAGTGCTTCCAGTGTGTCGTTTACCACTTTGTGAGTGGATGCTGTTCTAAAGAGCGTAATTCCCATTTATCTGTAAACAGCGCACGTGAGCGAATCTAATAGCAGCACTGTGTTACTACTATTGTACAGAGCAACTCTGTCAACACGCAGGTGTTTCAATCAGTAGGGCCATGGTAAACAGAGCGATTCGGAGTGATGTATAGTGTCTGCTACATAAATAATAAGTCTTTGATGTAATTGCTTCAGAGAAATATGAAAGTAAGCCTATCAGAAAAGTAACGCGAGACATGTAGCACGGGTCATGTCTTGGAGAATCTCTTACATCTGAGCCCATCACTTGCGCAGCGTCCCTTTGGCGCAGAGGATAGCGCGTTGGACTTCTAATCCAAAGGTCGTGGGTTCGATCCCCACAAGGGACGGGCAATTTTTAAAAATATGTGCCAATCACGAGATGGGTATTGACATATGGGTAACCACAAGCGTCTTCAAAAGGTGAAAATTGTTGTGACCTCAGTTCTATGCTTAAATATGTTAACCTTACACATACAAGCAAAATTCTCGTAGATCTGTTATCCATGACGCTGTTATGTGTAAATGCTGTAGAAACGGAACCATATCTTCACGTGCCTGTTCACGCAAATTTTCTTTCAATACCCAATTTTTACCTACAGATAGAAATATAGCAATAGAACGCACATTTTGTACAGAAACAAATACAATGAAGAGTGAAATAATTTTGTATTACTTCACGAGTCAATGTATGTAATCCCAGTCATGATCTTTAATTCTTCCAGCCCAAGCTGAGAGGGTTTCAGTTTTCTCGGCCACAAGTGAGAAAAGTAGACTGTTTCACAACAAGATATAGTACTATGGTTCCTTAACTGTTCCCATTAAACAATGGCACTCTGTATCTATAGAGACGGCGGCAATATTCGCTTCAGCACAGGGGGCTTTTGCTGGAGACTGTCAGGAGGGGACTTGCTGGATACATGAAGGGAGAAGACCAGACAGAGACGTCTGACGCTCCGCTGACGCTTGCAGAAAACTACATTAAGTATGATTCCCGCCTATAACTGACGGCGAGAGAGATGCATCATCTGTCCACGTCTCATCGAAACACACTGTCACCAAGCAATGGCTGACGCTTCGAGGACGGCACGAAATTGCCAGGGAGGTGATGCAGCTAACGTTCCTGGCAAATGTGCTAACAGGACACACACGTCCATTGGAGTGTATACATATGATGGGGACCGGCTGTGACACAGCAGTCAACCAAAGTCAAAAAATGTGACTAATCATACAGTGCTTCCAGTGTGTCGTTTACCACTTTGTGAGTGGATGCTGTTCTAAAGAGCGTAATTCCCATTTATCTGTAAACAGCGCACGTGAGCGAATCTAATAGCAGCACTGTGTTACTACTATTGTACAGAGCAACTCTGTCAATACGCAGGTGTTTCAATCAGTAGGGCCATGGTAAACAGAGCGATTCGGAGTGATGTATAGTGTCTGCTACATAAATAATAAGTCTTTGATGTAATTGCTTCAGAGAAATATGAAAGTAAGCCTATCAGAAAAGTAACGCGAGACATGTAGCACGGGTCATGTCTTGGAGAATCTCTTACATCTGAGCCCATCACTTGCGCAGCGTCCCTTTGGCGCAGAGGATAGCGCGTTGGACTTCTAATCCAAAGGTCGTGGGTTCGATCCCCACAAGGGACGGGCAATTTCTAAAAATATGTGCCAATCACGAGATGGGTATTGACATATGGGTAACCACAAGCGTCTTCAAAAGGTGAAAATTGTTGTGACCTCAGTTCTATGCTTAAATATGTTAACCTTACACATACAAGCAAAATTCTCGTAGATCTGTTATCCATGACGCTGTTATGTGTAAATGCTGTAGAAACGGAACCATATCTTCACGTGCCTGTTCACGCAAATTTTCTTTCAATACCCAATTTTTACCTACAGATAGAAATATAGCAATAGAACGCACATTTTGTACAGAAACAAATACAATGAAGAGTGAAATAATTTTGTATTACTTCACGAGTCAATGTATGTAATCCCAGTCATGATCTTTAATTCTTCCAGCCCAAGCTGAGAGGGTTTCAGTTTTCTCGGCCACAAGTGAGAAAAGTAGACTGTTTCACAACAAGATATAGTACTATGGTTCCTTAACTGTTCCCATTAAACAATGGCACTCTGTATCTATAGAGACGGCGGCAATATTCGCTTCAGCACAGGGGGCTTTTGCTGGAGACTGTCAGGAGGGGACTTGCTGGATACATGAAGGGAGAAGACCAGACAGAGACGTCTGACGCTCCGCTGACGCTTGCAGAAAACTACATTAAGTATGATTCCCGCCTATAACTGACGGCGAGAGAGATGCATCATCTGTCCACGTCTCATCGAAACACACTGTCACCAAGCAATGGCTGACGCTTCGAGGACGGCACGAAATTGCCAGGGAGGTGATGCAGCTAACGTTCCTGGCAAATGTGCTAACAGGACACACACGTCCATTGGAGTGTATACATATGATGGGGACCGGCTGTGACACAGCAGTCAACCAAAGTCAAAAAATGTGACTAATCATACAGTGCTTCCAGTGTGTCGTTTACCACTTTGTGAGTGGATGCTGTTCTAAAGAGCGTAATTCCCATTTATCTGTAAACAGCGCACGTGAGCGAATCTAATAGCAGCACTGTGTTACTGCTATTGTACAGAGCAACTCTGTCAATACGCAGGTGTTTCAATCAGTAGGGCCATGGTAAACAGAGCGATTCGGAGTGATGTATAGTGTCTGCTACATAAATAATAAGTCTTTGATGTAATTGCTTCAGAGAAATATGAAAGTAAGCCTATCAGAAAAGTAACGCGAGACATGTAGCACGGGTCATGTCTTGGAGAATCTCTTACATCTGAGCCCATCACTTGCGCAGCGTCCCTTTGGCGCAGAGGATAGCGCGTTGGACTTCTAATCCAAAGGTCGTGGGTTCGATCCCCACAAGGGACGGGCAATTTTTAAAAATATGTGCCAATCACGAGATGGGTATTGACATATGGGTAACCACAAGCGTCTTCAAAAGGTGAAAATTGTTGTGACCTCAGTTCTATGCTTAAATATGTTAACCTTACACATACAAGCAAAATTCTCGTAGATCTGTTATCCATGACGCTGTTATGTGTAAATGCTGTAGAAACGGAACCATATCTTCACGTGCCTGTTCACGCAAATTTTCTTTCAATACCCAATTTTTACCTACAGATAGAAATATAGCAATAGAACGCACATTTTGTACAGAAACAAATACAATGAAGAGTGAAATAATTTTGTATTACTTCACGAGTCAATGTATGTAATCCCAGTCATGATCTTTAATTCTTCCAGCCCAAGCTGAGAGGGTTTCAGTTTTCTCGGCCACAAGTGAGAAAAGTAGACTGTTTCACAACAAGATATAGTACTATGGTTCCTTAACTGTTCCCATTAAACAATGGCACTCTGTATCTATAGAGACGGCGGCAATATTCGCTTCAGCACAGGGGGCTTTTGCTGGAGACTGTCAGGAGGGGACTTGCTGGATACATGAAGGGAGAAGACCAGACAGAGACGTCTGACGCTCCGCTGACGCTTGCAGAAAACTACATTAAGTATGATTCCCGCCTATAACTGACGGCGAGAGAGATGCATCATCTGTCCACGTCTCATCGAAACACACTGTCACCAAGCAATGGCCGACGCTTCGAGGACGGCACGAAATTGCCAGGGAGGTGATGCAGCTAACGTTCCTGGCAAATGTGCTAACAGGACACACACGTCCATTGGAGTGTATACATATGATGGGGACCGGCTGTGACACAGCAGTCAACCAAAGTCAAAAAATGTGACTAATCATACAGTGCTTCCAGTGTGTCGTTTACCACTTTGTGAGTGGATGCTGTTCTAAGGAGCGTAATTCCCATTTATCTGTAAACAGCGCACGTGAGCGAATCTAATAGCAGCACTGTGTTACTACTATTGTACAGAGCAACTCTGTCAATACGCAGGTGTTTCAATCAGTAGGGCCATGGTAAACAGAGCGATTCGGAGTGATGTATAGTGTCTGCTACATAAATAATAAGTCTTTGATGTAATTGCTTCAGAGAAATATGAAAGTAAGCCTATCAGAAAAGTAACGCGAGACATGTAGCACGGGTCATGTCTTGGAGAATCTCTTACATCTGAGCCCATCACTTGCGCAGCGTCCCTTTGTCGCAGAGGATAGCGCGTTGGACTTCTAATCCAAAGGTCGTGGGTTCGATCCCCACAAGGGACGGGCAATTTTTAAAAATATGTGCCAATCACGAGATGGGTATTGACATATGGGTAACCACAAGCGTCTTCAAAAGGTGAAAATTGTTGTGACCTCAGTTCTATGCTTAAATATGTTAACCTTACACATACAAGCAAAATTCTCGTAGATCTGTTATCCATGACGCTGTTATGTGTAAATGCTGTAGAAACGGAACCATATCTTCACGTGCCTGTTCACGCAAATTTTCTTTCAATACCCAATTTTTACCTACAGATAGAAATATAGCAATAGAACGCACATTTTGTACAGAAACAAATACAATGAAGAGTGAAATAATTTTGTATTACTTCACGAGTCAATGTATGTAATCCCAGTCATGATCTTTAATTCTTCCAGCCCAAGCTGAGAGGGTTTCAGTTTTCTCGGCCACAAGTGAGAAAAGTAGACTGTTTCACAACAAGATATAGTACTATGGTTCCTTAACTGTTCCCATTAAACAATGGCACTCTGTATCTATAGAGACGGCGGCAATATTCGCTTCAGCACAGGGGGCTGTTGCTGGAGACTGTCAGGAGGGGACTTGCTGGATACATGAAGGGAGAAGACCAGACAGAGACGTCTGACGCTCCGCTGACGCTTGCAGAAAACTACATTAAGTATGATTCCCGCCTATAACTGACGGCGAGAGAGATGCATCATCTGTCCACGTCTCATCGAAACACACTGTCACCAAGCAATGGCTGACGCTTCGAGGACGGCACGAAATTGCCAGGGAGGTGATGCAGCTAACGTTCCTGGCAAATGTGCTAACAGGACACACACGTCCATTGGAGTGTATACATATGATGGGGACCGGCTGTGACACAGCAGTCAACCAAAGTCAAAAAATGTGACTAATCATACAGTGCTTCCAGTGTGTCGTTTACCACTTTGTGAGTGGATGCTGTTCTAAAGAGCGTAATTCCCATTTATCTGTAAACAGCGCACGTGAGCGAATCTAATAGCAGCACTGTGTTACTACTATTGTACAGAGCAACTCTGTCAATACGCAGGTGTTTCAATCAGTAGGGCCATGGTAAACAGAGCGATTCGGAGTGATGTATAGTGTCTGCTACATAAATAATAAGTCTTTGATGTAATTGCTTCAGAGAAATATGAAAGTAAGCCTATCAGAAAAGTAACGCGAGACATGTAGCACGGGTCATGTCTTGGAGAATCTCTTTCATCTGAGCCCATCACTTGCGCAGCGTCCCTTTGGCGCAGAGGATAGCGCGTTGGACTTCTAATCCAAAGGTCGTGGGTTCGATCCCCACAAGGGACGGGCAATTTTTAAAAATATGTGCCAATCACGAGATGGGTATTGACATATGGGTAACCACAAGCGTCTTCAAAAGGTGAAAATTGTTGTGACCTCAGTTCTATGCTTAAATATGTTAACCTTACACATACAAGCAAAATTCTCGTAGATCTGTTATCCATGACGCTGTTATGTGTAAATGCTGTAGAAACGGAACCATATCTTCACGTGCCTGTTCACGCAAATTTTCTTTCAATACCCAATTTTTACCTACAGATAGAAATATAGCAATAGAACGCACATTTTGTACAGAAACAAATACAATGAAGAGTGAAATAATTTTGTATTACTTCACGAGTCAATGTATGTAATCCCAGTCATGATCTTTAATTCTTCCAGCCCAAGCTGAGAGGGTTTCAGTTTTCTCGGCCACAAGTGAGAAAAGTAGACTGTTTCACAACAAGATATAGTACTATGGTTCCTTAACTGTTCCCATTAAACAATGGCACTCTGTATCTATAGAGACGGCGGCAATATTCGCTTCAGCACAGGGGGCTTTTGCTGGAGACTGTCAGGAGGGGACTTGCTGGATACATGAAGGGAGAAGACCAGACAGAGACGTCTGACGCTCCGCTGACGCTTGCAGAAAACTACATTAAGTATGATTCCCGCCTATAACTGACGGCGAGAGAGATGCATCATCTGTCCACGTCTCATCGAAACACACTGTCACCAAGCAATGGCTGACGCTTCGAGGACGGCACGAAATTGCCAGGGAGGTGATGCAGCTAACGTTCCTGGCAAATGTGCTAACAGGACACACACGTCCATTGGAGTGTATACATATGATGGGGACCGGCTGTGACACAGCAGTCAACCAAAGTCAAAAAATGTGACTAATCATACAGTGCTTCCAGTGTGTCGTTTACCACTTTGTGAGTGGATGCTGTTCTAAAGAGCGTAATTCCCATTTATCTGTAAACAGCGCACGTGAGCGAATCTAATAGCAGCACTGTGTTACTACTATTGTACAGAGCAACTCTGTCAATACGCAGGTGTTTCAATCAGTAGGGCCATGGTAAACAGAGCGATTCGGAGTGATGTATAGTGTCTGCTACATAAATAATAAGTCTTTGATGTAATTGCTTCAGAGAAATATGAAAGTAAGCCTATCAGAAAAGTAACGCGAGGCATGTAGCACGGGTCATGTCTTGGAGAATCTCTTACATCTGAGCCCATCACTTGCGCAGCGTCCCTTTGGCGCAGAGGATAGCGCGTTGGACTTCTAAACCAAAGGTCGTGGGTTCGATCCCCACAAGGGACGGGCAATTTTTAAAAATATGTGCCAATCACGAGATGGGTATTGACATATGGGTAACCACAAGCGTCTTCAAAAGGTGAAAATTGTTGTGACCTCAGTTCTATGCTTAAATATGTTAACCTTACACATACAAGCAAAATTCTCGTAGATCTGTTATCCATGACGCTGTTATGTGTAAATGCTGTAGAAACGGAACCATATCTTCACGTGCCTGTTCACGCAAATTTTCTTTCAATACCCAATTTTTACCTACAGATAGAAATATAGCAATAGAACGCACATTTTGTACAGAAACAAATACAATGAAGAGTGAAATAATTTTGTATTACTTCACGAGTCAATGTATGTAATCCCAGTCATGATCTTTAATTCTTCCAGCCCAAGCTGAGAGGGTTTCAGTTTTCTCGGCCACAAGTGAGAAAAGTAGACTGTTTCACAACAAGATATAGTACTATGGTTCCTTAACTGTTCCCATTAAACAATGGCACTCTGTATCTATAGAGACGGCGGCAATATTCGCTTCAGCACAGGGGGCTTTTGCTGGAGACTGTCAGGAGGGGACTTGCTGGATACATGAAGGGAGAAGACCAGACAGAGACGTCTGACGCTCCGCTGACGCTTGCAGAAAACTACATTAAGTATGATTCCCGCCTATAACTGACGGCGAGAGAGATGCATCATCTGTCCACGTCTCATCGAAACACACTGTCACCAAGCAATGGCTGACGCTTCGAGGACGGCACGAAATTGCCAGGGAGGTGATGCAGCTAACGTTCCTGGCAAATGTGCTAACAGGACACACACGTCCATTGGAGTGTATACATATGATGGGGACCGGCTGTGACACAGCAGTCAACCAAAGTCAAAAAATGTGACTAATCATACAGTGCTTCCAGTGTGTCGTTTACCACTTTGTGAGTGGATGCTGTTCTAAAGAGCGTAATTCCCATTTATCTGTAAACAGCGCACGTGAGCGAATCTAATAGCAGCACTGTGTTACTAATATTGTACAGAGCAACTCTGTCAATACGCAGGTGTTTCAATCAGTAGGGCCATGGTAAACAGAGCGATTCGGAGTGATGTATAGTGTCTGCTACATAAATAATAAGTCTTTGATGTAATTGCTTCAGAGAAATATGAAAGTAAGCCTATCAGAAAAGTAACGCGAGACATGTAGCACGGGTCATGTCTTGGAGAATCTCTTACATCTGAGCCCATCAGTTGCGCAGCGTCCCTTTGGCGCAGAGGATAGCGCGTTGGACTTCTAATCCAAAGGTCGTGGGTTCGATCCCCACAAGGGACGGGCAATTTTTAAAAATATGTGCCAATCACGAGATGGGTATTGACATATGGGTAACCACAAGCGTCTTCAAAAGGTGAAAATTGTTGTGACCTCAGTTCTATGCTTAAATATGTTAACCTTACACATACAAGCAAAATTCTCGTAGATCTGTTATCCATGACGCTGTTATGTGTAAATGCTGTAGAAACGGAACCATATCTTCACGTGCCTGTTCACGCAAATTTTCTTTCAATACCCAATTTTTACCTACAGATAGAAATATAGCAATAGAACGCACATTTTGTACAGAAACAAATACAATGAAGAGTGAAATAATTTTGTATTACTTCACGAGTCAATGTATGTAATCCCAGTCATGATCTTTAATTCTTCCAGCCCAAGCTGAGAGGGTTTCAGTTTTCTCGGCCACAAGTGAGAAAAGTAGACTGTTTCACAACAAGATATAGTACTATGGTTCCTTAACTGTTCCCATTAAACAATGGCACTCTGTATCTATAGAGACGGCGGCAATATTCGCTTCAGCACAGGGGGCTTTTGCTGGAGACTGTCAGGAGGGGACTTGCTGGATACATGAAGGGAGAAGACCAGACAGAGACGTCTGACGCTCCGCTGACGCTTGCAGAAAACTACATTAAGTATGATTCCCGCCTATAACTGACGGCGAGAGAGATGCATCATCTGTCCACGTCTCATCGAAACACACTGTCACCAAGCAATGGCTGACGCTTCGAGGACGGCACGAAATTGCCAGGGAGGTGATGCAGCTAACGTTCCTGGCAAATGTGCTAACAGGACACACACGTCCATTGGAGTGTATACATATGATGGGGACCGGCTGTGACACAGCAGTCAACCAAAGTCAAAAAATGTGACTAATCATACAGTGCTTCCAGTGTGTCGTTTACCACTTTGTGAGTGGATGCTGTTCTAAAGAGCGTAATTCCCATTTATCTGTAAACAGCGCACGTGAGCGAATCTAATAGCAGCACTGTGTTACTACTATTGTACAGAGCAACTCTGTCAATACGCAGGTGTTTCAATCAGTAGGGCCATGGTAAACAGAGCGATTCGGAGTGATGTATAGTGTCTGCTACATAAATAATAAGTCTTTGATGTAATTGCTTCAGAGAAATATGAAAGTAAGCCTATCAGAAAAGTAACGCGAGACATGTAGCACGGGTCATGTCTTGGAGAATCTCTTACATCTGAGCCCATCACTTGCGCAGCGTCCCTTTGGCGCAGAGGATAGCGCGTTGGACTTCTAATCCAAAGGTCAGTTCCGCTTTAGACGCCGTGCAGTGTGGACGTGCCTAGTCTTCCGCTCCGCCGTAGCGTTACGTATAGTGGACTATCGTTTTTGTTTACGTGTTGTGTTGCAACTTCTGTGAGTGTTTCTCCGTCGTTGTTTCGTACCTTGTGTTACTTTCTGTCCTTATTTCAGTGTTTTTTGTGTAGCGGTTTCGACCGCATGTTTTGAAAATGTCGTCCCAGGTTATTCCTCGTCAGGCTACAGTTAGTTTTGCTTTTGACAAGTCAACCCGCCATGTGCAACCTAGTTCTCTTGAGATTCATGATTGGTTGGTAGATACCTTTGGTGTTCATTCGGATCAGGTGCACACTGCTTATTTTGATACCGAACTGTATGTTTTCTTTGTTAAGTTTATGGACCCACTTCAGGTTGATAAAATTCTTTCTAAATATGGTCATCAAGTTCTCTTTCGGCATCGGGATGATTCTGTAAGTACCGTGCTGCTTTCCAATGCTTTCATCACGTATACCAATGTTCGTGTTTACAACCTTCCACCGGAGGTGGATAATGTCTATCTTAAGGAGGGTCTACAGAAGTATGGTGATGTAAAGAGCATTCGCCTTGAACGCTGGTCAAGCCAACATCGCCTGCAATGTTACAGTGGTATTCGTTCAGTCGAAATGCACGTTAAGCAGAATATTCCATCTCACCTGCAGATCGGTGGATATCGTGTCCATGTAACATATAGTGGTCAGGTGGGCACCTGTTTTTTGTGCAATGAAAGTGGTCACGTGCGTACCGACTGTCCGCGGAGAGTTTTTGTTTTAAAAAATTCTCTCGAACAGCGTCGCAAGTTAACGGTCGCTGACCTCGTTGCAGGTGGTTCTGCTCTTGGTGTAGCACAGTCCAGTGGTAGTAGCGCCCCTCCACAGGTTTTGCGCACCCCTGATACAGAATTTCCTCCTTTGCGTGCTAAATCTGATGTTGTTCCGTCTGTCCCTCAGGTGGGTGTGCCACTTTTGAATAATAAGAGGCGTCGCCCACACGATGGAAATAGTACGGATGAGGATCTCCCTGAGATGCCCCAGTCCGAGCGACCGGCATCCTCCGAGCCACTGTGTACTGTAGCTGCTCCCTGCCCTCCTGAGGTAGCGGTTCCGGTGGCGGCTGCTGGCGCCCCTCCGGCCTCCGACGCAGCTTCTCTCGAGTCGGGTCGTCGGTCGGGCCTGTTGGCGCCGTCTTCCGAACCGACTTCGTTGTCACAACAAGTGGAGCCGCGACAACTTCCTGCTTCGCTGTCCCATACCTCTGCCAGCGGAGCTGCTCCGCTTCCTTCCAACTCTGCGGCCTCGGACCTTCCTGCTCACGTTTCGCCTCCGTGCAGTCCATGTTTGCCGGAAGCTAGTGCAGGTGTTGACCATTCCGTTTTGTCGGATGTTTCCCCCGCGACCCCGGATCCCGCATGTGGACCGGCGCGGGTGGTGTCGGATACAGAACTTGACCCTCCTACGTCACCGGCGGCTGAAGTTTCCTTGCCCGTCAGCCGACGCAAGTTACGCGTTCAGCCGAACGTTAATGCTGTTCGTAAAAAACCGAAACGTAAGGGATCCGCGGAACGGGGTAGCAGTCCCCCTCCCTCGGATGCCTCTGTCACCCCTGCTATGGACTGTGACGCTGGTGCGTCGGTGTAGGTGATTTGTTTTCTCGCTTTTCTCTCTATGGTTCAAGCATACACCTTTCTTACCTTAAATGTTAACCGTATTGAGTCCGACGTTCGCATTGCCTCTTTGCGGCAGTTTATTTACGACGCCTGTGCGGACGTAGTGTTTTTTGCAGGAAGTGTTGTTTTCTGATCTCTCTCTACCTGGATTTCAAACTGTTTTTAATGTCGCGCCGGAATATTCAACAGGAACTGCTCTTTTCTTTCGAGAGGGCTTTCCTATTACTGACATTGAATTCCTTGACTCTGGCCGTGGGATTGGTTGTCGTCTTTTTGATCTCCGCCTCGTTGTTTTGTATGCCCCCTCTGGTTCGGGTCACACTGTGGCTCGATCGCGCTTTTATAAAGAAGAGCTTATTTATCTTTTGCGCCAGAGTCCTCGGAGTCTCCTGCTCGGAGGCGATTTTAATTGTGTTTTACGCCCTGCAGACCAGTCCCCCAATTTTAATTATTGCCGTGATTTACATGATTTAGTTCGTACGATGCATCTGCGTGATGTTTGGGAACACAAATATCCAACCCTGGTGAAATATACGTTTTTTACCGCGTCCTCATGCAGTAGACTCGACAGATTCTATTTATCTGATTTTTTATGTGATAAAATTCTTTCTGTCGATGTTATTCCTACTAGTTTTTCTGACCATTGTGCTTTTACTGCAACTGTAAATCTTAGTCGCCAACCTGCAAAACTTTATCGTTCCCAGTGGATGTTAAATGTTTCCCACCTTGCCGACAGTGCTATGGATGATGTTATAAGTGGCGTGTGGGAGCGATGTCTTCGCTCTGTCCCGCGATACCCCTCCTTGCTGGTTTGGTGGACTGCGTTTGCCAAGCCCAAGATTCGTCAGACTTTGATTTTCTACTGTGCTGCTAGGACGCGTGATTTTAAGAACACGTATGAATATTACTACTCTGTCCTGCGTGAACTATATGACGCGGCGGGTACCTCTCCACTGCGGATCCATGATGTTCGTCGTATTAAAGCCAAGCTCTTGAGCCTTAAACGACGACAGATGGATGGTCTGCGAGTTAAGTCGAAACCTCACTCTCTTGTTGAAGGTGAACTGACATCCTTGTACCACCTGCTACGGCATCAGACTCGTCGTCGTCGCTCCTTCATCTCTTCTCTTACGGTGGATGATGGGCGACAGCTTATTGCACAGGAGGAAATGGTTCGTGCTCTTCATCAGTATTACACTAGTCTATATTCTGCCGATGATTCTGGTGAGTCTCTTTCGGATGATGTCTTTGGGGATCTAACTGCGACGATCGCGCCTGACGCGAACGGCGAATTTCTCCGGGAGTTCCAGGTAGATGATGTTTTCGATTTTATTGCTCGCTCTCCGTCCAGTAAATCGCCGGGTCCAGACGGCCTGCCTAAAGAATTTTATCTCCGTTTTTGGCCTCTTTTGGGTGGCATTTTTACGCAGATTTTAAATGAGATTGTCAGGGGGATGGATGTGCCTGCCGATTTTAAAGTAGGGAAAATTGTTTTAATCCCGAAGTCCTCTGGTCGTTTATCTGCTGCCAATCTTCGTCCGCTCACATTGCTGAATTTTGACTATAAGACAGCTGCTAGAGCGCTCAATAGCCGGTTGTCTTCTCTGCTTCGGGGTGTGATTGGTGCACATCAATGTTGTTTTCATGATAGATCTATTCTGACACCAGTAGCCGAATATCGGGATGTTGTCTCGGTTGCGGCGGTTACAAACGTACATTGTGCCTTTGCCTTCCTTGATTTTTATAAGGCTTTTGATCACGTCAGTCATGTGTTTTTAGATCGTGTTTTAGGTACAATAGGTTTTAACGCTTCATCACGTGGTGTTCTTGGCAATTTGTATAGGGGAATAACAGCTCGGGTGTCAGTCAATGGGCAGCTGACGCCGCCCATTGCTATCCGCCGCGGAGTGCCTCAGGGTAGTCCGCTCTCTATGTCTTTATTCGTATTGTCCCTGCAACCGCTGCTTCGGACTATTGCTTTCAAGCTTCAGGGTATGTCCCTCTCTGGTGGGAAGCTCTCTGTTAAGGCATATGCGGATGATGTCGTTGTTCTCCTCCGTCAACGTGATGATATCCCGTTGTTGAAAGGGGCGGTTGATGCATACTGTCGTGTCTCTGGAGCGCGTCTCAATCAGGGTAAATGTAAGTTCCTTGATATTCGAGGATTTCGCGATGCTGACGTCCCTTGGGCCACTTTTGTCGATCGCCATACGTCCTTGGGGATTATCATTGATCGGTGTCCTCTAAAAATGGCGGCTCTCAATTGGAAATCTGTCACCGAGAAGATACAGGGGGCTCTGATGGTCCATGAGCAGCGCTCTGCTACCATTTTGCAAAAAGTCAGAATTTTAGACACCTACGTTCTATGTAAAGCTTATTATGTTGCTCAGCTGTTCCCACTTCCCATGATGGTGGCGAAAAGGTTGCGCCAATTGTCTAGCAGGTTTATATGGAAGGGCCATCTATTCAAGTTACGTTACGAGGTAATGACGAAACCGCGTCTCTCCGGAGGCTTGGGCCTCTCTGACATTACTCGCAAGGCGTCTGCTTTGTACGTCCGCCGAACGACTCTAATTGTTACGCAAGAAGTGACTTCAATTACATCCAGGCTTTTTACTGTTGTGCGTCCGGCGAGCCTTGCTCCACCTGTCGATGTCGGACGCCTAAATTTTAAGTTGAAACACATTCGGGAATTTTACATTGCGGTGAGTTATCTCGGTGACGTCTTCTTGCGGCGACCGGTGCCAACGACCAAGGGCTTGATTGCCCGCTGGGAGGGGCTGGCCGGTCCCAATCCAATAGAACTGGCGTCTCCATCTGTGTCCTGGAGGAACGTCTGGAAGAACGTTAGTCTGCCGATCCACTCTATGGCCGTGGCGTCCACGTGGTATAGGGTAATAAATAATTTGGTTCCCACCAATGTACGACTGCACCGTATTGGTCTTTCTGACACGGACACCTGTACTCGGTGTGGTCTCGTGGATACCCTTGAACATCGATTCACCTGCTGTGGGCACCTTGCTAATTGGCGTTGGCTCAGGAAACAACTTGCTTTTGTCACTAGGTCTGCTGAAGCCGCTTATACTATTGACATCATCGTCCGGCCCGATTCTTCCTTTTTTCCGCGGACGAAGCTCCATACCGTCATGTGGTTGATTGGCCATTTCGTACATTTTGTCAACAGTTGTCATGAAGAGGATGGACACCTAGCGTTTCGGCAGTACATGCTTACTGCTTACTGGCAGCGCTTGCGATTGCCAGGCCTCCGAGATGATTTTGCCAATATGCTTAGCCTGACATTTGAAAGAGAGGGTGTTGGCTAAGGTCACCTGTGTGAGCCATTTTCTTTTATACTGTTTCTGGATTTGCCGCCTTTATATATGTTTCTTCTCTACACCAGGACTGAAGTTTTCGTGTTTTAATCTTTATTTCAGTCAGCAGTCTACATTATATAGTCATGTTTTAGGATTTTAATTTCAGTACTGTAAAAAAAAAAAAAAAAAAAAAAAAAAAGGGGTATGATTCCTGCTTCGGGTGCAGGAGGTCCCGGGTTCAAATCCCGGACGAGCCCTTGCGTTTTGTACAACGGTGCGGTAACAAATCGCATGGCGGCGGCTGTTTCGCGCATTTCCAGGCCTCCAAGTCAGCGCTAAAATCCGACAACCAGTTCTGAAACCGTTTCATGTTTCATTTGAGCCATGTGCACCCTGCTGATGGAAAGTTTGAAGTTGATTTAAATGGTCACAGTAGAGATCGTAGCAAGTGTCTTGCTGAGTGCGACGAAAACGGGTTTCCGCCCGCAATCGAGCCGGGGACCTTCTGCGTGTTAGGCACGGCGCCTGGGCTCGGCGGCAGCTGCTGCTCTTTCCTTCCTTACGAGATACCGTCGATTCGCGCAGTATAAAAAAAAAAAAAAAAAAAAATGGATAAGGCATCGGTCTCCTAAACCGGGGATTGTGGGTTCGAGTCCCACCAGAGGTACACGTTTTACTCACTGGGGCAAAATCACTCTCACCACATACAGCTGTAATAGTTGAGAAAGCTGGCGTTTCTGAGTGCTTACAGGTATGACAGGTATGACGACGATATGAAAATACGCACATACTGACAACCAAAAACGAAACGACGGCCATTATCAATCGACCTATTAGCAGCGGAAGTGTTTCAAAGCGTGATGGCGCTGTGAAAGGAAACGCTATTTTGAAATTGCTTGTTGGTAAACAGTATGATCCATATGAATAGTCACTTACCTGTCTTGTGTGCAGGACTTACAGTTCAGAAAGGGAATAGCCTAAGACGGCAGGTATAAGAATTGCCAGCAGAAAGTAGGTGCCTGGACTTCGATACGTCTGAGTATGTACAGGCACACAGGAAAGGCTCATGCGACGTCCTGACTCTCTGCAGACGTAGAGTAGCGCATCAGGAAGGGTACACTTGGCAAGTGTTGATTTGAGCGAGCACACCGCCACCTTAGCGCCAGTCAGCCTCTGTGGCCTAAGCCCCAATGTGTGGAAGAACTGCCCAAAATGTTTTATTTGTGAAGTGTTGATTACTGAAACAAGAATTAAGGAACGAACATTATAGGTTTACTCATTCTGTGTTAAGTTTTGAGTGTATGGACAAGCTTAAATAACAGTTGCTATGTCATGCAGCTTCCCATTTTTCACACATTATCATAACTTTTTTATATTTCATTCTTTCACCAAGTAACTTCAGTGTTAAGATTAATGGTATTACTAAAACATAGTTTTCGTGTTTAGTGTTGAATAAAGTCCTTCAATGTGAAAAAAAAAAAAAAAAAAAAAAAAAATGGATAAGGCATCGGTCTCCTAAACCGGGGATTGTGGGTTCGAGTCCCACCAGAGGTACACGTTTTACTCACTGGGGCAAAATCACTCTCACCACATACAGCTGTAATAGTTGAGAAAGCTGGCGTTTCTGAGTGCTTACAGGTATGACAGGTATGACGACGATATGAAAATACGCACATACTGACAACCAAAAACGAAACGACGGCCATTATCAATCGACCTATTAGCAGCGGAAGTGTTTCAAAGCGTGATGGCGCTGTGAAAGGAAACGCTATTTTGAAATTGCTTGTTGGTAAACAGTATGATCCATATGAATAGTCACTTACCTGTCTTGTGTGCAGGACTTACAGTTCAGAAAGGGAATAGCCTAAGACGGCAGGTATAAGAATTGCCAGCAGAAAGTAGGTGCCTGGACTTCGATACGTCTGAGTATGTACAGGCACACAGGAAAGGCTCATGCGACGTCCTGACTCTCTGCAGACGTAGAGTAGCGCATCAGGAAGGGTACACTTGGCAAGTGTTGATTTGAGCGAGCACACCGCCACCTTAGCGCCAGTCAGCCTCTGTGGCCTAATGGATGTTCCGCTTTAGACGCCGTGCAGTGTGGACGTGCCTAGTCTTCCGCTCCGCCGTAGCGTTACGTATAGTGGACTATCGTTTTTGTTTACGTGTTGTGTTGCAACTTCTGAGAGTGTTTCTCCGTCGTTGTTTCGTACCTTGTGCTACTTTCTGTCCTTATTTCAGTGTTTTTTGTGTAGCGGTTTCGACCGCATATTTTGAAAATGTCGTCCCAGGTTATTCCTCGTCAGGCTACAGTTAGTTTTGCTTTTGACAAGTCAACCCGCCATGTGCAACCTAGTTCTCTTGAGATTCATGATTGGTTGGTAGATACCTTTGGTGTTCATTCGGATCAGGTGCACACTGCTTATTTTGATACCGAACTGTATGTTTTCTTTGTTAAGTTTATGGACCCACTTCAGGTTGATAAAATTCTTTCTAAATATGGTCATCAAGTTCTCTTTCGGCATCGGGATGATTCTGTAAGTACCGTGCTGCTTTCCAATGCTTCCATCACGTATACCAATGTTCGTGTTTACAACCTTCCACCGGAGGTGGATAATGTCTATCTTAAGGAGGGTCTACAGAAGTATGGTGATGTAAAGAGCATTCGCCTTGAACGCTGGTCAAGCCAACATCGCCTGCAATGTTACAGTGGTATTCGTTCAGTCGAAATGCACGTTAAGCAGAATATTCCATCTCACCTGCAGATCGGTGGATATCGTGTCCATGTAACATATAGTGGTCAGGTTGGCACCTGTTTTTTGTGCAATGAAAGTGGTCACGTGCGTACCGACTGTCCGCGGAAAGTTTTTGTTTTAAAAAATTCTCTCGAACAGCGTCGCAAGTTAACGGTCGCTGACCTCGTTGCAGGTGGTTCTGCTCTTGGTGTAGCACAGTCCAGTGGTAGTAGCGCCCCTCCACAGGTTTTGCGCACCCCTGATACAGAATTTCCTCCTTTGCGTGCTAAATCTGATGTTGTTCCGTCTGTCCCTCAGGTGGGTGTGCCACTTTTGAATAATAAGAGGCGTCGCCCACACGATGGAAATAGTACGGATGAGGATCTCCCTGAGATGCCCCAGTCCGAGCGACCGGCATCCTCCGAGCCACTGTGTACTGTAGCTGCTCCCTGCCCTCCTGAGGTAGCGGTTCCGGTGGCGGCTGCTGGCGCCCCTCCGGCCTCCGACGCAGCTTCTCTCGAGTCGGGTCGTCGGTCGGGCCTGTTGGCGCCGTCTTCCGAACCGACTTCGATGTCACAACAAGTGGAGCCGCGACAACTTCCTGCTTCGCTGCCCCATACCTCTGCCAGCGGAGCTGCTCCGCTTCCTTCCAACTCTGCGGCCTCGGACCTTCCTGCTCACGTTTCGCCTCCGTGCAGTCCATGTTTGCCGGAAGCTAGTGCAGGTGTTGACCATTCCGTTTTGTCGGATGTTTCCCCCGCGACCCCGGATCCCGCATGTGGACCGGCGCGGGTGGTGTCGGATACAGAACTTGACCCTCCTACGTCACCGGCGGCTGAAGTTTCCTTGCCCGTCAGCCGACGCAAGTTACGCGTTCAGCCGAACGTTAATGCTGTTCGTAAAAAACCGAAACGTAAGGGATCCGCGGAACGGGGTAGCAGTCCCCCTCCCTCGGATGCCTCTGTCACCCCTGCTATGGACTGTGACGCTGGTGCGTCGGTGTAGGTGATTTGTTTTCTCGCTTTTCTCTCTATGGTTCAAGCATACACCTTTCTTACCTTAAATGTTAACCGTATTGAGTCCGACGTTCGCATTGCCTCTTTGCGGCAGTTTATTTACGACGCCTGTGCGGACGTAGTGTTTTTGCAGGAAGTGTTGTTTTCTGATCTCTCTCTACCTGGATTTCAAACTGTTTTTAATGTCGCGCCGGAATATTCAACAGGAACTGCTCTTTTCTTTCGAGAGGGCATTCCTATTACTGACATTGAATTCCTTGACTCTGGCCGTGGGATTGGTTGTCGTCTTTTTGATCTCCGCCTCGTTGTTTTGTATGCCCCCTCTGGTTCGGGTCACACTGTGGCTCGATCGCGCTTTTATAAGGAAGAGCTTATTTATCTTTTGCGCCAGAGTCCTCGGAGTCTCCTGCTCGGAGGCGATTTTAATTGTGTTTTACGCCCTGCAGACCAGTCCCCCAATTTTAATTATTGCCGTGATTTACATGACTTAGTTCGTACGATGCATCTGCGTGATGTTTGGGAACACAAATATCCAACCCTGGTGAAATATACGTTTTTTACCGCGTCCTCATGCAGTAGACTCGACAGATTCTATTTATCTGATTTTTTATGTGATAAAATTCTTTCTGTCGATGTTATTCCTACTAGTTTTTCTGACCATTGTGCTTTTACTGCAACTGTAAATCTTAGTCGCCAACCTGCAAAACTTTATCGTTCCCAGTGGATGTTAAATGTTTCCCACCTTGCCGACAGTGCTATGGATGATGTTATAAGTGGCGTGTGGGAGCGATGTCTTCGCTCTGTCCCGCGATACCCCTCCTTGCTGGTTTGGTGGACTGCGTTTGCCAAGCCCAAGATTCGTCAGACTTTGATTTTCTACTGTGCTGCTAGGACGCGTGATTTTAAGAACACGTATGAATATTACTACTCTGTCCTGCGTGAACTATATGACGCGGCGGGTACCTCTCCACTGCGGATCCATGATGTTCGTCGTATTAAAGCCAAGCTCTTGAGCCTTAAACGACGACAGATGGATGGTCTGCGAGTTAAGTCGAAACCTCACTCTCTTGTTGAAGGTGAACTGACATCCTTGTACCACCTGCTACGGCATCAGACTCGTCGTCGTCGCTCCTTCATCTCTTCTCTTACGGTGGATGATGGGCGACAGCTTATTGCACAGGAGGAAATGGTTCGTGCTCTTCATCAGTATTACACTAGTCTATATTCTGCCGATGATTCTGGTGAGTCTCTTTCGGATGATGTCTTTGGGGATCTAACTGCGACGATCGCGCCTGACGCGAACGGCGAATTTCTCCGGGAGTTCCAGGTAGATGATGTTTTCGATTTTATTGCTCGCTCTCCGTCCAGTAAATCGCCGGGTCCAGACGGCCTGCCTAAAGAATTTTATCTCCGTTTTTGGCCTCTTTTGGGTGACATTTTTACGCAGATTTTAAATGAGATTGTCAGGGGGATGGATGTGCCTGCCGATTTTAAAGTAGGGAAAATTGTTTTAATCCCGAAGTCCTCTGGTCGTTTATCTGCTGCCAATCTTCGTCCGCTCACATTGCTGAATTTTGACTATAAGACAGCTGCTAGAGCGCTCAATAGCCGGTTGTCTTCTCTGCTTCGGGGTGTGATTGGTGCACATCAATGTTGTTTTCATGATAGATCTATTCTGACACCAGTAGCCGAATATCGGGATGTTGTCTCGGTTGCGGCGGTTACAAACGTACATTGTGCCTTTGCCTTCCTTGATTTTTATAAGGCTTTTGATCACGTCAGTCATGTGTTTTTAGATCGTGTTTTAGGTACAATAGGTTTTAACGCTTCATCACGTGGTGTTCTTGGCAATTTGTATAGGGGAATAACAGCTCGGGTGTCAGTCAATGGGCAGCTGACGCCGCTCATTGCTATCCGCCGCGGAGTGCCTCAGGGTAGTCCGCTCTCTATGTCTTTATTCGTATTGTCCCTGGAACCGCTGCTTCGGACTATTGCTCTCAAGCTTCAGGGTATGTCCCTCTCTGGTGGGAAGCTCTCTGTTAAGGCATATGCGGATGATGTCGTTGTTCTCCTCCGTCAACGTGATGATATCCCGTTGTTGAAAGGGGCAGTTGATGCATACTGTCGTGTCTCTGGAGCGCGTCTCAATCAGGGTAAATGTAAGTTCCTTGATATTCGAGGATTTCGCGATGCTGACGTCCCTTGGGCCACTTTTGTCGATCGCCATACGTCCTTGGGGATTATCATTGATCGGTGTCCTCTAAAAATGGCGGCTCTCAATTGGAAATCTGTCACCGAGAAGATACAGGGGGCTCTGATGGTCCATGAGCAGCGCTCTGCTACCATTTTGCAAAAAGTCAGAATTTTAGACACCTACGTTCTATGTAAAGCTTATTATGTTGCTCAGCTGTTCCCACTTCCCATGATGGTGGCGAAAAGGTTGCGCCAATTGTCTAGCAGGTTTATGTGGAAGGGCCATCTATTCAAGTTACGTTACGAGGTAATGACGAAACCGCGTCTCTCCGGAGGCTTGGGCCTCTCTGACATTACTCGCAAGGCGTCTGCTTTGTACGTCCGCCGAACGACTCTAATTGTTACGCAAGAAGTGACTTCCATTACATCCAGGCTTTTTACTGTTGTGCGTCCGGCGAGCCTTGCTCCACCTGTCGATGTCGGACGCCTAAATTTTAAGTTGAAACACATTCGGGAATTTTACATTGCGGTGAGTTACCTCGGTGACGTCTTCTTGCGGCGACCGGTGCCAACGACCAAGGGCTTGATTGCCCGCTGGGAGGGGCTGGCCGGTCCCAATCCAATAGAACTGGCGTCTCCATCTGTGTCCTGGAGGAACGTCTGGAAGAACGTTAGTCTGCCGATCCACTCTATGGCCGTGGCGTCCACGTGGTATAGGGTAATAAATAATTTGGTTCCCACCAATGTACGACTGCACCGTATTGGTCTTTCTGACACGGACACCTGTACTCGGTGTGGTCTCCTGGATACCCTTGAACATCGATTCACCTGCTGTGGGCACCTTGCTAATTGGCGTTGGCTCAGGAAACAACTTGCTTTTGTCACTAGGTCTGCTGAAGCCGCTTATACTATTGACATCATCGTCCGGCCCGATTCTTCCTTTTTTCCGCGGACGAAGCTCCATACCGTCATGTGGTTGATTGGCCATTTCGTACATTTTGTCAACAGTTGTCATGAAGAGGATGGACACCTAGCGTTTCCGCAGTACATGCTTACTGCTTACTGGCAGCGCTTGCGATTGCCAGGCCTCCGAGATGATTTTGCCAATATGCTTAGCCTGACATTTAAAAGAGAGGGTGTTGGCTAAGGTCACCTGTGTGAGCCATTTTCTTTTATACTGTTTCTGGATTTGCCGCCTTTATGTATGTTTCTTCTCTACACCAGGACTGAAGTTTTCGTGTTTTAATCTTTATTTCAGTCTGCAGTCTACATTATATAGTCATGTTTTAGGATTTTAATTTCAGTACTGTAAAAAAAAAAAAAAAAAAAAAAAGGGGTATGATTCCTGCTTTGGGTGCAGGAGGTCCCGGGTTCAAATCCCGGACGAGCCCTGCCATTTTGACCGTGCTGAAGAGTAGGTGGAACTCAGCCCCGGTTGCAGATCCTCAATGAAGAGTAGACGCCTGTTATAGCACGTGGATATAACAAGAATGCGGCACCAGTAAAGTACGTAGGTGGAATTCAAAAAAAAAAAAAAAAAAAAAAAAAAGGTCGTGGGTTCGATCCCCACAAGGGACGGGCAATTTTTACAAATATGTGCCAATCACGAGATGGGTATTGACATATGGGTAACCACAAGCGTCTTCAAAAGGTGAAAATTGTTGTGACCTCAGTTCTATGCTTAAATATGTTAACCTTACACATACAAGCAAAATTCTCGTAGATCTGTTATCCATGACGCTGTTATGTGTAAATGCTGTAGAAACGGAACCATATCTTCACGTGCCTGTTCACGCAAATTTTCTTTCAATACCCAATTTTTACCTACAGATAGAAATATAGCAATAGAACGCACATTTTGTACAGAAACAAATACAATGAAGAGTGAAATAATTTTGTATTACTTCACGAGTCAATGTATGTAATCCCAGTCATGATCTTTAATTCTTCCAGCCCAAGCTGAGAGGGTTTCAGTTTTCTCGGCCACAAGTGAGAAAAGTAGACTGTTTCACAACAAGATATAGTACTATGGTTCCTTAACTGTTCCCATTAAACAATGGCACTCTGTATCTATAGAGACGGCGGCAATATTCGCTTCAGCACAGGGGGCTTTTGCTGGAGACTGTCAGGAGGGGACTTGCTGGATACATGAAGGGAGAAGACCAGACAGAGACGTCTGACGCTCCGCTGACGCTTGCAGAAAACTACATTAAGTATGATTCCCGCCTATAACTGACGGCGAGAGAGATGCATCATCTGTCCACGTCTCATCGAAACACACTGTCACCAAGCAATGGCTGACGCTTCGAGGACGGCACGAAATTGCCAGGGAGGTGATGCAGCTAACGTTCCTGGCAAATGTGCTAACAGGACACACACGTCCATTGGAGTGTATACATATGATGGGGACCGGCTGTGACACAGCAGTCAACCAAAGTCAAAAAATGTGACTAATCATACAGTGCTTCCAGTGTGTCGTTTACCACTTTGTGAGTGGATGCTGTTCTAAAGAGCGTAATTCCCATTTATCTGTAAACAGCGCACGTGAGCGAATCTAATAGCAGCACTGTGTTACTACTATTGTACAGAGCAACTCTGTCAATACGCAGGTGTTTCAATCAGTAGGGCCATGGTAAACAGAGCGATTCGGAGTGATGTATAGTGTCTGCTACATAAATAATAAGTCTTTGATGTAATTGCTTCAGAGAAATATGAAAGTAAGCCTATCAGAAAAGTAACGCGAGACATGTAGCACGGGTCATGTCTTGGAGAATCTCTTTCATCTGAGCCCATCACTTGCGCAGCGTCCCTTTGGCGCAGAGGATAGCGCGTTGGACTTCTAATCCAAAGGTCGTGGGTTCGATCCCCACAAGGGACGGGCAATTTTTAAAAATATGTGCCAATCACGAGATGGGTATTGACATATGGGTAACCACAAGCGTCTTCAAAAGGTGAAAATTGTTGTGACCTCAGTTCTATGCTTAAATATGTTAACCTTACACATACAAGCAAAATTCTCGTAGATCTGTTATCCATGACGCTGTTATGTGTAAATGCTGTAGAAACGGAACCATATCTTCACGTGCCTGTTCACGCAAATTTTCTTTCAATACCCAATTTTTACCTACAGATAGAAATATAGCAATAGAACGCACATTTTGTACAGAAACAAATACAATGAAGAGTGAAATAATTTTGTATTACTTCACGAGTCAATGTATGTAATCCCAGTCATGATCTTTAATTCTTCCAGCCCAAGCTGAGAGGGTTTCAGTTTTCTCGGCCACAAGTGAGAAAAGTAGACTGTTTCACAACAAGATATAGTACTATGGTTCCTTAACTGTTCCCATTAAACAATGGCACTCTGTATCTATAGAGACGGCGGCAATATTCGCTTCAGCACAGGGGGCTTTTGCTGGAGACTGTCAGGAGGGGACTTGCTGGATACATGAAGGGAGAAGACCAGACAGAGACGTCTGACGCTCCGCTGACGCTTGCAGAAAACTACATTAAGTATGATTCCCGCCTATAACTGACGGCGAGAGAGATGCATCATCTGTCCACGTCTCATCGAAACACACTGTCACCAAGCAATGGCTGACGCTTCGAGGACGGCACGAAATTGCCAGGGAGGTGATGCAGCTAACGTTCCTGGCAAATGTGCTAACAGGACACACACGTCCATTGGAGTGTATACATATGATGGGGACCGGCTGTGACACAGCAGTCAACCAAAGTCAAAAAATGTGACTAATCATACAGTGCTTCCAGTGTGTCGTTTACCACTTTGTGAGTGGATGCTGTTCTAAAGAGCGTAATTCCCATTTATCTGTAAACAGCGCACGTGAGCGAATCTAATAGCAGCACTGTGTTACTACTATTGTACAGAGCAACTCTGTCAATACGCAGGTGTTTCAATCAGTAGGGCCATGGTAAACAGAGCGATTCGGAGTGATGTATAGTGTCTGCTACATAAATAATAAGTCTTTGATGTAATTGCTTCAGAGAAATATGAAAGTAAGCCTATCAGAAAAGTAACGCGAGACATGTAGCACGGGTCATGTCTTGGAGAATCTCTTTCATCTGAGCCCATCACTTGCGCAGCGTCCCTTTGGCGCAGAGGATAGCGCGTTGGACTTCTAATCCAAAGGTCGTGGGTTCGATCCCCACAAGGGACGGGCAATTTTTAAAAATATGTGCCAATCACGAGATGGGTATTGACATATGGGTAACCACAAGCGTCTTCAAAAGGTGAAAATTGTTGTGACCTCAGTTCTATGCTTAAATATGTTAACCTTACACATACAAGCAAAATTCTCGTAGATCTGTTATCCATGACGCTGTTATGTGTAAATGCTGTAGAAACGGAACCATATCTTCACGTGCCTGTTCACGCAAATTTTCTTTCAATACCCAATTTTTACCTACAGATAGAAATATAGCAATAGAACGCACATTTTGTACAGAAACAAATACAATGAAGAGTGAAATAATTTTGTATTACTTCACGAGTCAATGTATGTAATCCCAGTCATGATCTTTAATTCTTCCAGCCCAAGCTGAGAGGGTTTCAGTTTTCTCGGCCACAAGTGAGAAAAGTAGACTGTTTCACAACAAGATATAGTACTATGGTTCCTTAACTGTTCCCATTAAACAATGGCACTCTGTATCTATAGAGACGGCGGCAATATTCGCTTCAGCACAGGGGGCTTTTGCTGGAGACTGTCAGGAGGGGACTTGCTGGATACATGAAGGGAGAAGACCAGACAGAGACGTCTGACGCTCCGCTGACGCTTGCAGAAAACTACATTAAGTATGATTCCCGCCTATAACTGACGGCGTGAGAGATGCATCATCTGTCCACGTCTCATCGAAACACACTGTCACCAAGCAATGGCTGACGCTTCGAGGACGGCACGAAATTGCCAGGGAGGTGATGCAGCTAACGTTCCTGGCAAATGTGCTAACAGGGCACACACGTCCATTGGAGTGTATACATATGATGGGGACCGGCTGTGACACAGCAGTCAACCAAAGTCAAAAAATGTGACTAATCATACAGTGCTTCCAGTGTGTCGTTTACCACTTTGTGAGTGGATGCTGTTCTAAAGAGCGTAATTCCCATTTATCTGTAAACAGCGCACGTGAGCGAATCTAATAGCAGCACTGTGTTACTACTATTGTACAGAGCAACTCTGTCAATACGCAGGTGTTTCAATCAGTAGGGCCATGGTAAACAGAGCGATTCGGAGTGATGTATAGTGTCTGCTACATAAATAATAAGTCTTTGATGTAATTGCTTCAGAGAAATATGAAAGTAAGCCTATCAGAAAAGTAACGCGAGACATGTAGCACGGGTCATGTCTTGGAGAATCTCTTACATCTGAGCCCATCACTTGCGCAGCGTCCCTTTGGCGCAGAGGATAGCGCGTTGGACTTCTAATCCAAAGGTCGTGGGTTCGATCCCCACAAGGGACGGGCAATTTTTAAAAATATGTGCCAATCACGAGATGGGTATTGACATATGGGTAACCACAAGCGTCTTCAAAAGGTGAAAATTGTTGTGACCTCAGTTCTATGCTTAAATATGTTAACCTTACACATACAAGCAAAATTCTCGTAGATCTGTTATCCATGACGCTGTTATGTGTAAATGCTGTAGAAACGGAACCATATCTTCACGTGCCTGTTCACGCAAATTTTCTTTCAATACCCAATTTTTACCTACAGATAGAAATATAGCAATAGAACGCACATTTTGTACAGAAACAAATACAATGAAGAGTGAAATAATTTTGTATTACTTCACGAGTCAATGTATGTAATCCCAGTCATGATCTTTAATTCTTCCAGCCCAAGCTGAGAGGGTTTCAGTTTTCTCGGCCACAAGTGAGAAAAGTAGACTGTTTCACAACAAGATATAGTACTATGGTTCCTTAACTGTTCCCATTAAACAATGGCACTCTGTATCTATAGAGACGGCGGCAATATTCGCTTCAGCACAGGGGGCTTTTGCTGGAGACTGTCAGGAGGGGACTTGCTGGATACATGAAGGGAGAAGACCAGACAGAGACGTCTGACGCTCCGCTGACGCTTGCAGAAAACTACATTAAGTATGATTCCCGCCTATAACTGACGGCGAGAGAGATGCATCATCTGTCCACGTCTCATCGAAACACACTGTCACCAAGCAATGGCTGACGCTTCGAGGACGGCACGAAATTGCCAGGGAGGTGATGCAGCTAACGTTCCTGGCAAATGTGCTAACAGGACACACACGTCCATTGGAGTGTATACATATGATGGGGACCGGCTGTGACACAGCAGTCAACCAAAGTCAAAAAATGTGACTAATCATACAGTGCTTCCAGTGTGTCGTTTACCACTTTGTGAGTGGATGCTGTTCTAAAGAGCGTAATTCCCATTTATCTGTAAACAGCGCACGTGAGCGAATCTAATAGCAGCACTGTGTTACTACTATTGTACAGAGCAACTCTGTCAACACGCAGGTGTTTCAATCAGTAGGGCCATGGTAAACAGAGCGATTCGGAGTGATGTATAGTGTCTGCTACATAAATAATAAGTCTTTGATGTAATTGCTTCAGAGAAATATGAAAGTAAGCCTATCAGAAAAGTAACGCGAGACATGTAGCACGGGTCATGTCTTGGAGAATCTCTTACATCTGAGCCCATCACTTGCGCAGCGTCCCTTTGGCGCAGAGGATAGCGCGTTGGACTTCTAATCCAAAGGTCGTGGGTTCGATCCCCACAAGGGACGGGCAATTTTTAAAAATATGTGCCAATCACGAGATGGGTATTGACATATGGGTAACCACAAGCGTCTTCAAAAGGTGAAAATTGTTGTGACCTCAGTTCTATGCTTAAATATGTTAACCTTACACATACAAGCAAAATTCTCGTAGATCTGTTATCCATGACGCTGTTATGTGTAAATGCTGTAGAAACGGAACCATATCTTCACGTGCCTGTTCACGCAAATTTTCTTTCAATACCCAATTTTTACCTACAGATAGAAATATAGCAATAGAACGCACATTTTGTACAGAAACAAATACAATGAAGAGTGAAATAATTTTGTATTACTTCACGAGTCAATGTATGTAATCCCAGTCATGATCTTTAATTCTTCCAGCCCAAGCTGAGAGGGTTTCAGTTTTCTCGGCCACAAGTGAGAAAAGTAGACTGTTTCACAACAAGATATAGTACTATGGTTCCTTAACTGTTCCCATTAAACAATGGCACTCTGTATCTATAGAGACGGCGGCAATATTCGCTTCAGCACAGGGGGCTTTTGCTTGAGACTGTCAGGAGGGGACTTGCTGGATACATGAAGGGAGAAGACCAGACAGAGACGTCTGACGCTCCGCTGACGCTTGCAGAAAACTACATTAAGTATGATTCCCGCCTATAACTGACGGCGAGAGAGATGCATCATCTGTCCACGTCTCATCGAAACACACTGTCACCAAGCAATGGCTGACGCTTCGAGGACGGCACGAAATTGCCAGGGAGGTGATGCAGCTAACGTTCCTGGCAAATGTGCTAACAGGGCACACACGTCCATTGGAGTGTATACATATGATGGGGACCGGCTGTGACACAGCAGTCAACCAAAGTCAAAAAATGTGACTAATCATACAGTGCTTCCAGTGTGTCGTTTACCACTTTGTGAGTGGATGCTGTTCTAAAGAGCGTAATTCCCATTTATCTGTAAACAGCGCACGTGAGCGAATCTAATAGCAGCACTGTGTTACTACTATTGTACAGAGCAACTCTGTCAATACGCAGGTGTTTCAATCAGTAGGGCCATGGTAAACAGAGCGATTCGGAGTGATGTATAGTGTCTGCTACATAAATAATAAGTCTTTGATGTAATTGCTTCAGAGAAATATGAAAGTAAGCCTATCAGAAAAGTAACGCGAGACATGTAGCACGGGTCATGTCTTGGAGAATCTCTTACATCTGAGCCCATCACTTGCGCAGCGTCCCTTTGGCGCAGAGGATAGCGCGTTGGACTTCTAATCCAAAGGTCGTGGGTTCGATCCCCACAAGGGATGGGCAATTTTTAAAAATATGTGCCAATCACGAGATGGGTATTGACATATGGGTAACCACAAGCGTCTTCAAAAGGTGAAAATTGTTGTGACCTCAGTTCTATGCTTAAATATGTTAACCTTACACATACAAGCAAAATTCTCGTAGATCTGTTATCCATGACGCTGTTATGTGTAAATGCTGTAGAAACGGAACCATATCTTCACGTGCCTGTTCACGCAAATTTTCTTTCAATACCCAATTTTTACCTACAGATAGAAATATAGCAATAGAACGCACATTTTGTACAGAAACAAATACAATGAAGAGTGAAATAATTTTGTATTACTTCACGAGTCAATGTATGTAATCCCAGTCATGATCTTTAATTCTTCCAGCCCAAGCTGAGAGGGTTTCAGTTTTCTCGGCCACAAGTGAGAAAAGTAGACTGTTTCACAACAAGATATAGTACTATGGTTCCTTAACTGTTCCCATTAAACAATGGCACTCTGTATCTATAGAGACGGCGGCAATATTCGCTTCAGCACAGGGGGCTTTTGCTGGAGACTGTCAGGAGGGGACTTGCTGGATACATGAAGGGAGAAGACCAGACAGAGACGTCTGACGCTCCGCTGACGCTTGCAGAAAACTACATTAAGTATGATTCCCGCCTATAACTGACGGCGAGAGAGATGCATCATCTGTCCACGTCTCATCGAAACACACTGTCACCAAGCAATGGCTGACGCTTCGAGGACGGCACGAAATTGCCAGGGAGGTGATGCAGCTAACGTTCCTGGCAAATGTGCTAACAGGGCACACACGTCCATTGGAGTGTATACATATGATGGGGACCGGCTGTGACACAGCAGTCAACCAAAGTCAAAAAATGTGACTAATCATACAGTGCTTCCAGTGTGTCGTTTACCACTTTGTGAGTGGATGCTGTTCTAAAGAGCGTAATTCCCATTTATCTGTAAACAGCGCACGTGAGCGAATCTAATAGCAGCACTGTGTTACTACTATTGTACAGAGCAACTCTGTCAATACGCAGGTGTTTCAATCAGTAGGGCCATGGTAAACAGAGCGATTCGGAGTGATGTATAGTGTCTGCTACATAAATAATAAGTCTTTGATGTAATTGCTTCAGAGAAATATGGAAGTAAGCCTATCAGAAAAGTAACGCGAGACATGTAGCACGGGTCATGTCTTGGAGAATCTCTTACATCTGAGCCCATCAGTTGCGCAGCGTCCCTTTGGCGCAGAGGATAGCGCGTTGGACTTCTAATCCAAAGGTCGTGGGTTCGCTCCCCACAAGGGACGGGCAATTTTTAAAAATATGTGCCAATCACGAGATGGGTATTGACATATGGGTAACCACAAGCGTCTTCAAAAGGTAAAAATTGTTGTGACCTCAGTTCTATGCTTAAATATGTTAACCTTACACATACAAGCAAAATTCTCGTAGATCTGTTATCCATGACGCTGTTATGTGTAAATGCTGTAGAAACGGAACCATATCTTCACGTGCCTGTTCACGCAAATTTTCTTTCAATACCCAATTTTTACCTACAGATAGAAATATAGCAATAGAACGCACATTTTGTACAGAAACAAATACAATGAAGAGTGAAATAATTTTGTATTACTTCACGAGTCAATGTATGTAATCCCAGTCATGATCTTTAATTCTTCCAGCCCAAGCTGAGAGGGTTTCAGTTTTCTCGGCCACAAGTGAGAAAAGTAGACTGTTTCACAACAAGATATAGTACTATGGTTCCTTAACTGTTCCCATTAAACAATGGCACTCTGTATCTATAGAGACGGCGGCAATATTCGCTTCAGCACAGGGGGCTTTTGCTGGAGACTGTCAGGAGGGGACTTGCTGGATACATGAAGGGAGAAGACCAGACAGAGACGTCTGACGCTCCGCTGACGCTTGCAGAAAACTACATTAAGTATGATTCCCGCCTATAACTGACGGCGAGAGAGATGCATCATCTGTCCACGTCTCATCGAAACACACTGTCACCAAGCAATGGCTGACGCTTCGAGGACGGCACGAAATTGCCAGGGAGGTGATGCAGCTAACGTTCCTGGCAAATGTGCTAACAGGGCACACACGTCCATTGGAGTGTATACATATGATGGGGACCGGCTGTGACACAGCAGTCAACCAAAGTCAAAAAATGTGACTAATCATACAGTGCTTCCAGTGTGTCGTTTACCACTTTGTGAGTGGATGCTGTTCTAAAGAGCGTAATTCCCATTTATCTGTAAACAGCGCACGTGAGCGAATCTAATAGCAGCACTGTGTTACTACTATTGTACAGAGCAACTCTGTCAATACGCAGGTGTTTCAATCAGTAGGGCCATGGTAAACAGAGCGATTCGGAGTGATGTATAGTGTCTGCTACATAAATAATAAGTCTTTGATGTAATTGCTTCAGAGAAATATGAAAGTAAGCCTATCAGAAAAGTAACGCGAGACATGTAGCACGGGTCATGTCTTGGAGAATCTCTTACATCTGAGCCCATCACTTGCGCAGCGTCCCTTTGGCGCAGAGGATAGCGCGTTGGACTTCTAATCCAAAGGTCGTGGGTTCGATCCCCACAAGGGACGGGCAATTTTTAAAAATATGTGCCAATCACGAGATGGGTATTGACATATGGGTAACCACAAGCGTCTTCAAAAGGTGAAAATTGTTGTGACCTCAGTTCTATGCTTAAATATGTTAACCTTACACATACAAGCAAAATTCTCGTAGATCTGTTATCCATGACGCTGTTATGTGTAAATGCTGTAGAAACGGAACCATATCTTCACGTGCCTGTTCACGCAAATTTTCTTTCAATACCCAATTTTTACCTACAGATAGAAATATAGCAATAGAACGCACATTTTGTACAGAAACAAATACAATGAAGAGTGAAATAATTTTGTATTACTTCACGAGTCAATGTATGTAATCCCAGTCATGATCTTTAATTCTTCCAGCCCAAGCTGAGAGGGTTTCAGTTTTCTCGGCCACAAGTGAGAAAAGTAGACTGTTTCACAACAAGATATAGTACTATGGTTCCTTAACTGTTCCCATTAAACAATGGCACTCTGTATCTATAGAGACGGCGGCAATATTCGCTTCAGCACAGGGGGCTTTTGCTTGAGACTGTCAGGAGGGGACTTGCTGGATACATGAAGGGAGAAGACCAGACAGAGACGTCTGACGCTCCGCTGACGCTTACAGAAAACTACATTAAGTATGATTCCCGCCTATAACTGACGGCGAGAGAGATGCATCATCTGTCCACGTCTCATCGAAACACACTGTCACCAAGCAATGGCTGACGCTTCGAGGACGGCACGAAATTGCCAGGGAGGTGATGCAGCTAACGTTCCTGGCAAATGTGCTAACAGGGCACACACGTCCATTGGAGTGTATACATATGATGGGGACCGGCTGTGACACAGCAGTCAACCAAAGTCAAAAAATGTGACTAATCATACAGTGCTTCCAGTGTGTCGTTTACCACTTTGTGAGTGGATGCTGTTCTAAAGAGCGTAATTCCCATTTATCTGTAAACAGCGCACGTGAGCGAATCTAATAGCAGCACTGTGTTACTACTATTGTACAGAGCAACTCTGTCAATACGCAGGTGTTTCAATCAGTAGGGCCATGGTAAACAGAGCGATTCGGAGTGATGTATAGTGTCTGCTACATAAATAATAAGTCTTTGATGTAATTGCTTCAGAGAAATATGAAAGTAAGCCTATCAGAAAAGTAACGCGAGACATGTAGCACGGGTCATGTCTTGGAGAATCTCTTACATCTGAGCCCATAACTTGCGCAGTGTCCCTTTGGCGCAGAGGATAGCGCGTTGGACTTCTAATCCAAAGGTCGTGGGTTCGATCCCCACAAGGGACGGGCAATTTTTGAAAATATGTGCCAATCACGAGATGGGTATTGACATATGGGTAACCACAAGCGTCTTCAAAAGGTGAAAATTGTTGTGACCTCAGTTCTATGCTTAAATATGTTAACCTTACACATACAAGCAAAATTCTCGTAGATCTGTTATCCATGACGCTGTTATGTGTAAATGCTGTAGAAACGGAACCATATCTTCACGTGCCTGTTCACGCAAATTTTCTTTCAATACCCAATTTTTACCTACAGATAGAAATATAGCAATAGAACGCACATTTTGTACAGAAACAAATACAATGAAGAGTGAAATAATTTTGTATTACTTCACGAGTCAATGTATGTAATCCCAGTCATGATCTTTAATTCTTCCAGCCCAAGCTGAGAGGGTTTCAGTTTTCTCGGCCACAAGTGAGAAAAGTAGACTGTTTCACAACAAGATATAGTACTATGGTTCCTTAACTGTTCCCATTAAACAATGGCACTCTGTATCTATAGAGACGGCGGCAATATTCGCTTCAGCACAGGGGGCTTTTGCTTGAGACTGTCAGGAGGGGACTTGCTGGATACATGAAGGGAGAAGACCAGACAGAGACGTCTGACGCTCCGCTGACGCTTGCAGAAAACTACATTAAGTATGATTCCCGCCTATAACTGACGGCGAGAGAGATGCATCATCTGTCCACGTCTCATCGAAACACACTGTCACCAAGCAATGGCTGACGCTTCGAGGACGGCACGAAATTGCCAGGGAGGTGATGCAGCTAACGTTCCTGGCAAATGTGCTAACAGGGCACACACGTCCATTGGAGTGTATACATATGATGGGGACCGGCTGTGACACAGCAGTCAACCAAAGTCAAAAAATGTGACTAATCATACAGTGCTTCCAGTGTGTCGTTTACCACTTTGTGAGTGGATGCTGTTCTAAAGAGCGTAATTCCCATTTATCTGTAAACAGCGCACGTGAGCGAATCTAATAGCAGCACTGTGTTACTACTATTGTACAGAGCAACTCTGTCAATACGCAGGTGTTTCAATCAGTAGGGCCATGGTAAACAGAGCGATTCGGAGTGATGTATAGTGTCTGCTACATAAATAATAAGTCTTTGATGTAATTGCTTCAGAGAAATATGAAAGTAAGCCTATCAAAAAAGTAACGCGAGACATGTAGCACGGGTCATGTCTTGGAGAATCTCTTACATCTGAGCCCATCACTTGCGCAGCGTCCCTTTGGCGCAGAGGATAGCGCGTTGGACTTCTAATCCAAAGGTCGTGGGTTCGATCCCCACAAGGGACGGGCAATTTTTAAAAATATGTGCCAATCACGAGATGGGTATTGACATATGGGTAACCACAAGCGTCTTCAAAAGGTGAAAATTGTTGTGACCTCAGTTCTATGCTTAAATATGTTAACCTTACACATACAAGCAAAATTCTCGTAGATCTGTTATCCATGACGCTGTTATGTGTAAATGCTGTAGAAACGGAACCATATCTTCACGTGCCTGTTCACGCAAATTTTCTTTCAATACCCAATTTTTACCTACAGATAGAAATATAGCAATAGAACGCACATTTTGTACAGAAACAAATACAATGAAGAGTGAAATAATTTTGTATTACTTCACGAGTCAATGTATGTAATCCCAGTCATGATCTTTAATTCTTCCAGCCCAAGCTGAGAGGGTTTCAGTTTTCTCGGCCACAAGTGAGAAAAGTAGACTGTTTCACAACAAGATATAGTACTATGGTTCCTTAACTGTTCCCATTAAACAATGGCACTCTGTATCTATAGAGACGGCGGCAATATTCGCTTCAGCACAGGGGGCTTTTGCTGGAGACTGTCAGGAGGGGACTTGCTGGATACATGAAGGGAGAAGACCAGACAGAGACGTCTGACGCTCCGCTGACGCTTGCAGAAAACTACATTAAGTATGATTCCCGCCTATAACTGACGGCGAGAGAGATGCATCATCTGTCCACGTCTCATCGAAACACACTGTCACCAAGCAATGGCTGACGCTTCGAGGACGGCACGAAATTGCCAGGGAGGTGATGCAGCTAACGTTCCTGGCAAATGTGCTAACAGGACACACACGTCCATTGGAGTGTATACATATGATGGGGACCGGCTGTGACACAGCAGTCAACCAAAGTCAAAAAATGTGACTAATCATACAGTGCTTCCAGTGTGTCGTTTACCACTTTGTGAGTGGATGCTGTTCTAAAGAGCGTAATTCCCATTTATCTGTAAACAGCGCACGTGAGCGAATCTAATAGCAGCACTGTGTTACTACTATTGTACAGAGCAACTCTGTCAATACGCAGGTGTTTCAATCAGTAGGGCCATGGTAAACAGAGCGATTCGGAGTGATGTATAGTGTCTGCTACATAAATAATAAGTCTTTGATGTAATTGCTTCAGAGAAATATGAAAGTAAGCCTATCAGAAAAGTAACGCGAGACATGTAGCACGGGTCATGTCTTGGAAAATCTCTTACATCTGAGCCCATCACTTGCGCAGCGTCCCTTTGGCGCAGAGGATAGCGCGTTGGACTTCTAATCCAAAGGTCGTGGGTTCGATCCCCACAAGGGACGGGCAATTTTTAAAAATATGTGCCAATCACGAGATGGGTATTGACATATGGGTAACCACAAGCGTCTTCAAAAGGTGAAAATTGTTGTGACCTCAGTTCTATGCTTAAATATGTTAACCTTACACATACAAGCAAAATTCTCGTAGATCTGTTATCCATGACGCTGTTATGTGTAAATGCTGTAGAAACGGAACCATATCTTCACGTGCCTGTTCACGCAAATTTTCTTTCAATACCCAATTTTTACCTACAGATAGAAATATAGCAATAGAACGCACATTTTGTACAGAAACAAATACAATGAAGAGTGAAATAATTTTGTATTACTTCACGAGTCAATGTATGTAATCCCAGTCATGATCTTTAATTCTTCCAGCCCAAGCTGAGAGGGTTTCAGTTTTCTCGGCCACAAGTGAGAAAAGTAGACTGTTTCACAACAAGATATAGTACTATGGTTCCTTAACTGTTCCCATTAAACAATGGCACTCTGTATCTATAGAGACGGCGGCAATATTCGCTTCAGCACAGGGGGCTTTTGCTTGAGACTGTCAGGAGGGGACTTGCTGGATACATGAAGGGAGAAGACCAGACAGAGACGTCTGACGCTCCGCTGACGCTTGCAGAAAACTACATTAAGTATGATTCCCGCCTATAACTGACGGCGAGAGAGATGCATCATCTGTCCACGTCTCATCGAAACACACTGTCACCAAGCAATGGCTGACGCTTCGAGGACGGCACGAAATTGCCAGGGAGGTGATGCAGCTAACGTTCCTGGCAAATGTGCTAACAGGGCACACACGTCCATTGGAGTGTATACATATGATGGGGACCGGCTGTGACACAGCAGTCAACCAAAGTCAAAAAATGTGACTAATCATACAGTGCTTCCAGTGTGTCGTTTACCACTTTGTGAGTGGATGCTGTTCTAAAGAGCGTAATTCCCATTTATCTGTAAACAGCGCACGTGAGCGAATCTAATAGCAGCACTGTGTTACTACTATTGTACAGAGCAACTCTGTCAATACGCAGGTGTTTCAATCAGTAGGGCCATGGTAAACAGAGCGATTCGGAGTGATGTATAGTGTCTGCTACATAAATAATAAGTCTTTGATGTAATATCTTCAGAGAAATATGAAAGTAAGCCTATCAGAAAAGTAACGCGAGACATGTAGCACGGGTCATGTCTTGGAGAATCTCTTACATCTGAGCCCATCACTTGCGCAGCGTCCCTTTGGCGCAGAGGATAGCGCGTTGGACTTCTAATCCAAAGGTCGTGGGTTCGATCCCCACAAGGGACGGGCAATTTTTAAAAATATGTGCCAATCACGAGATGGGTATTGACATATGGGTAACCACAAGCGTCTTCAAAAGGTGAAAATTGTTGTGACCTCAGTTCTATGCTTAAATATGTTAACCTTACACATACAAGCAAAATTCTCGTAGATCTGTTATCCATGACGCTGTTATGTGTAAATGCTGTAGAAACGGAACCATATCTTCACGTGCCTGTTCACGCAAATTTTCTTTCAATACCCAATTTTTACCTACAGATAGAAATATAGCAATAGAACGCACATTTTGTACAGAAACAAATACAATGAAGAGTGAAATAATTTTGTATTACTTCACGAGTCAATGTATGTAATCCCAGTCATGATCTTTAATTCTTCCAGCCCAAGCTGAGAGGGTTTCAGTTTTCTCGGCCACAAGTGAGAAAAGTAGACTGTTTCACAACAAGATATAGTACTATGGTTCCTTAACTGTTCCCATTAAACAATGGCACTCTGTATCTATAGAGACGGCGGCAATATTCGCTTCAGCACAGGGGGCTTTTGCTGGAGACTGTCAGGAGGGGACTTGCTGGATACATGAAGGGAGAAGACCAGACAGAGACGTCTGACGCTCCGCTGACGCTTGCAGAAAACTACATTAAGTATGATTCCCGCCTATAACTGACGGCGAGAGAGATGCATCATCTGTCCACGTCTCATCGAAACACACTGTCACCAAGCAATGGCTGACGCTTCGAGGACGGCACGAAATTGCCAGGGAGGTGATGCAGCTAACGTTCCTGGCAAATGTGCTAACAGGGCACACACGTCCATTGGAGTGTATACATATGATGGGGACCGGCTGTGACACAGCAGTCAACCAAAGTCAAAAAATGTGACTAATCATACAGTGCTTCCAGTGTGTCGTTTACCACTTTGTGAGTGGATGCTGTTCTAAAGAGCGTAATTCCCATTTATCTGTAAACAGCGCACGTGAGCGAATCTAATAGCAGCACTGTGTTACTACTATTGTACAGAGCAACTCTGTCAATACGCAGGTGTTTCAATCAGTAGGGCCATGGTAAACAGAGCGATTCGGAGTGATGTATAGTGTCTGCTACATAAATAATAAGTCTTTGATGTAATTGCTTCAGAGAAATATGAAAGTAAGCCTATCAGAAAAGTAACGCGAGACATGTAGCACGGGTCATGTCTTGGAGAATCTCTTACATCTGAGCCCATCACTTGCGCAGCGTCCCTTTGGCGCAGAGGATAGCGCGTTGGACTTCTAATCCAAAGGTCGTGGGTTCGATCCCCACAAGGGACGGGCAATTTTTAAAAATATGTGCCAATCACGAGATGGGTATTGACATATGGGTAACCACAAGCGTCTTCAAAAGGTGAAAATTGTTGTGACCTCAGTTCTATGCTTAAATATGTTAACCTTACACATACAAGCAAAATTCTCGTAGATCTGTTATCCATGACGCTGTTATGTGTAAATGCTGTAGAAACGGAACCATATCTTCACGTGCCTGTTCACGCAAATTTTCTTTCAATACCCAATTTTTACCTACAGATAGAAATATAGCAATAGAACGCACATTTTGTACAGAAACAAATACAATGAAGAGTGAAATAATTTTGTATTACTTCACGAGTCAATGTATGTAATCCCAGTCATGATCTTTAATTCTTCCAGCCCAAGCTGAGAGGGTTTCAGTTTTCTCGGCCACAAGTGAGAAAAGTAGACTGTTTCACAACAAGATATAGTACTATGGTTCCTTAACTGTTCCCATTAAACAATGGCACTCTGTATCTATAGAGACGGCGGCAATATTCGCTTCAGCACAGGGGGCTTTTGCTGGAGACTGTCAGGAGGGGACTTGCTGGATACATGAAGGGAGAAGACCAGACAGAGACGTCTGACGCTCCGCTGACGCTTGCAGAAAACTACATTAAGTATGATTCCCGCCTATAACTGACGGCGAGAGAGATGCATCATCTGTCCACGTCTCATCGAAACACACTGTCACCAAGCAATGGCTGACGCTTCGAGGACGGCACGAAATTGCCAGGGAGGTGATGCAGCTAACGTTCCTGGCAAATGTGCTAACAGGGCACACACGTCCATTGGAGTGTATACATATGATGGGGACCGGCTGTGACACAGCAGTCAACCAAAGTCAAAAAATGTGACTAATCATACAGTGCTTCCAGTGTGTCGTTTACCACTTTGTGAGTGGATGCTGTTCTAAAGAGCGTAATTCCCATTTATCTGTAAACAGCGCACGTGAGCGAATCTAATAGCAGCACTGTGTTACTACTATTGTACAGAGCAACTCTGTCAATACGCAGGTGTTTCAATCAGTAGGGCCATGGTAAACAGAGCGATTCGGAGTGATGTATAGTGTCTGCTACATAAATAATAAGTCTTTGATGTAATTGCTTCAGAGAAATATGAAAGTAAGCCTATCAGAAAAGTAACGCGAGACATGTAGCACGGGTCATGTCTTGGAGAATCTCTTACATCTGAGCCCATCACTTGCGCAGCGTCCCTTTGGCGCAGAGGATAGCGCGTTGGACTTCTAATCCAAAGGTCGTGGGTTCGATCCCCACAAGGGACGGGCAATTTTTAAAAATATGTGCCAATCACGAGATGGGTATTGACATATGGGTAACCACAAGCGTCTTCAAAAGGTGAAAATTGTTGTGACCTCAGTTCTATGCTTAAATATGTTAACCTTACACATACAAGCAAAATTCTCGTAGATCTGTTATCCATGACGCTGTTATGTGTAAATGCTGTAGAAACGGAACCATATCTTCACGTGCCTGTTCACGCAAATTTTCTTTCAATACCCAATTTTTACCTACAGATAGAAATATAGCAATAGAACGCACATTTTGTACAGAAACAAATACAATGAAGAGTGAAATAATTTTGTATTACTTCACGAGTCAATGTATGTAATCCCAGTCATGATCTTTAATTCTTCCAGCCCAAGCTGAGAGGGTTTCAGTTTTCTCGGCCACAAGTGAGAAAAGTAGACTGTTTCACAACAAGATATAGTACTATGGTTCCTTAACTGTTCCCATTAAACAATGGCACTCTGTATCTATAGAGACGGCGGCAATATTCGCTTCAGCACAGGGGGCTTTTGCTTGAGACTGTCAGGAGGGGACTTGCTGGATACATGAAGGGAGAAGACCAGACAGAGACGTCTGACGCTCCGCTGACGCTTGCAGAAAACTACATTAAGTATGATTCCTGCCTATAACTGACGGCGAGAGAGATGCATCATCTGTCCACGTCTCATCGAAACACACTGTCACCAAGCAATGGCTGACGCTTCGAGGACGGCACGAAATTGCCAGGGAGGTGATGCAGCTAACGTTCCTGGCAAATGTGCTAACAGGGCACACACGTCCATTGGAGTGTATACATATGATGGGGACCGGCTGTGACACAGCAGTCAACCAAAGTCAAAAAATGTGACTAATCATACAGTGCTTCCAGTGTGTCGTTTACCACTTTGTGAGTGGATGCTGTTCTAAAGAGCGTAATTCCCATTTATCTGTAAACAGCGCACGTGAGCGAATCTAATAGCAGCACTGTGTTACTACTATTGTACAGAGCAACTCTGTCAATACGCAGGTGTTTCAATCAGTAGGGCCATGGTAAACAGAGCGATTCGGAGTGATGTATAGTGTCTGCTACATAAATAATAAGTCTTTGATGTAATTGCTTCAGAGAAATATGAAAGTAAGCCTATCAGAAAAGTAACGCGAGACATGTAGCACGGGTCATGTCTTGGAGAATCTCTTACATCTGAGCCCATCACTTGCGCAGCGTCCCTTTGGCGCAGAGGATAGCGCGTTGGACTTCTAATCCAAAGGTCGTGGGTTCGATCCCCACAAGGGACGGGCAATTTTTAAAAATATGTGCCAATCACGAGATGGGTATTGACATATGGGTAACCACAAGCGTCTTCAAAAGGTGAAAATTGTTGTGACCTCAGTTCTATGCTTAAATATGTTAACCTTACACATACAAGCAAAATTCTCGTAGATCTGTTATCCATGACGCTGTTATGTGTAAATGCTGTAGAAACGGAACCATATCTTCACGTGCCTGTTCACGCAAATTTTCTTTCAATACCCAATTTTTACCTACAGATAGAAATATAGCAATAGAACGCACATTTTGTACAGAAACAAATACAATGAAGAGTGAAATAATTTTGTATTACTTCACGAGTCAATGTATGTAATCCCAGTCATGATCTTTAATTCTTCCAGCCCAAGCTGAGAGGGTTTCAGTTTTCTCGGCCACAAGTGAGAAAAGTAGACTGTTTCACAACAAGATATAGTACTATGGTTCCTTAACTGTTCCCATTAAACAATGGCACTCTGTATCTATAGAGACGGCGGCAATATTCGCTTCAGCACAGGGGGCTTTTGCTTGAGACTGTCAGGAGGGGACTTGCTGGATACATGAAGGGAGAAGACCAGACAGAGACGTCTGACGCTCCGCTGACGCTTGCAGAAAACTACATTAAGTATGATTCCTGCCTATAACTGACGGCGAGAGAGATGCATCATCTGTCCACGTCTCATCGAAACACACTGTCACCAAGCAATGGCTGACGCTTCGAGGACGGCACGAAATTGCCAGGGAGGTGATGCAGCTAACGTTCCTGGCAAATGTGCTAACAGGGCACACACGTCCATTGGAGTGTATACATATGATGGGGACCGGCTGTGACACAGCAGTCAACCAAAGTCAAAAAATGTGACTAATCATACAGTGCTTCCAGTGTGTCGTTTACCACTTTGTGAGTGGATGCTGTTCTAAAGAGCGTAATTCCCATTTATCTGTAAACAGCGCACGTGAGCGAATCTAATAGCAGCACTGTGTTACTACTATTGTACAGAGCAACTCTGTCAATACGCAGGTGTTTCAATCAGTAGGGCCATGGTAAACAGAGCGATTTGGAGTGATGTATAGTGTCTGCTACATAAATAATAAGTCTTTGATGTAATTGCTTCAGAGAAATATGAAAGTAAGCCTATCAGAAAAGTAACGCGAGACATGTAGCACGGGTCATGTCTTGGAGAATCTCTTACATCTGAGCCCATCACTTGCGCAGCGTCCCTTTGGCGCAGAGGATAGCGCGTTGGACTTCTAATCCAAAGGTCGTGGGTTCGATCCCCACAAGGGACGGGCAATTTTTAAAAATATGTGCCAATCACGAGATGGGTATTGACATATGGGTAACCACAAGCGTCTTCAAAAGGTGAAAATTGTTGTGACCTCAGTTCTATGCTTAAATATGTTAACCTTACACATACAAGCAAAATTCTCGTAGATCTGTTATCCATGACGCTGTTATGTGTAAATGCTGTAGAAACGGAACCATATCTTCACGTGCCTGTTCACGCAAATTTTCTTTCAATACCCAATTTTTACCTACAGATAGAAATATAGCAATAGAACGCACATTTTGTACAGAAACAAATACAATGAAGAGTGAAATAATTTTGTATTACTTCACGAGTCAATGTATGTAATCCCAGTCATGATCTTTAATTCTTCCAGCCCAAGCTGAGAGGGTTTCAGTTTTCTCGGCCACAAGTGAGAAAAGTAGACTGTTTCACAACAAGATATAGTACTATGGTTCCTTAACTGTTCCCATTAAACAATGGCACTCTGTATCTATAGAGACGGCGGCAATATTCGCTTCAGCACAGGGGGCTTTTGCTTGAGACTGTCAGGAGGGGACTTGCTGGATACATGAAGGGAGAAGACCAGACAGAGACGTCTGACGCTCCGCTGACGCTTGCAGAAAACTACATTAAGTATGATTCCCGCCTATAACTGACGGCGAGAGAGATGCATCATCTGTCCACGTCTCATCGAAACACACTGTCACCAAGCAATGGCTGACGCTTCGAGGACGGCACGAAATTGCCAGGGAGGTGATGCAGCTAACGTTCCTGGCAAATGTGCTAACAGGGCACACACGTCCATTGGAGTGTATACATATGATGGGGACCGGCTGTGACACAGCAGTCAACCAAAGTCAAAAAATGTGACTAATCATACAGTGCTTCCAGTGTGTCGTTTACCACTTTGTGAGTGGATGCTGTTCTAAAGAGCGTAATTCCCATTTATCTGTAAACAGCGCACGTGAGCGAATCTAATAGCAGCACTGTGTTACTACTATTGTACAGAGCAACTCTGTCAATACGCAGGTGTTTCAATCAGTAGGGCCATGGTAAACAGAGCGATTCGGAGTGATGTATAGTGTCTGCTACATAAATAATAAGTCTTTGATGTAATTGCTTCAGAGAAATATGAAAGTAAGCCTATCAGAAAAGTAACGCGAGACATGTAGCACGGGTCATGTCTTGGAGAATCTCTTACTTCTGAGCCCATCACTTGCGCAGCGTCCCTTTGGCGCAGAGGATAGCGCGTTGGACTTCTAATCCAAAGGTCGTGGGTTCGATCCCCACAAGGGACGGGCAATTTTTAAAAATATGTGCCAATCACGAGATGGGTATTGACATATGGGTAACCACAAGCGTCTTCAAAAGGTGAAAATTGTTGTGACCTCAGTTCTATGCTTAAATATGTTAACCTTACACATACAAGCAAAATTCTCGTAGATCTGTTATCCATGACGCTGTTATGTGTAAATGCTGTAGAAACGGAACCATATCTTCACGTGCCTGTTCACGCAAATTTTCTTTCAATACCCAATTTTTACCTACAGATAGAAATATAGCAATAGAACGCACATTTTGTACAGAAACAAATACAATGAAGAGTGAAATAATTTTGTATTACTTCACGAGTCAATGTATGTAATCCCAGTCATGATCTTTAATTCTTCCAGCCCAAGCTGAGAGGGTTTCAGTTTTCTCGGCCACAAGTGAGAAAAGTAGACTGTTTCACAACAAGATATAGTACTATGGTTCCTTAACTGTTCCCATTAAACAATGGCACTCTGTATCTATAGAGACGGCGGCAATATTCGCTTCAGCACAGGGGGCTTTTGCTGGAGACTGTCAGGAGGGGACTTGCTGGATACATGAAGGGAGAAGACCAGACAGAGACGTCTGACGCTCCGCTGACGCTTGCAGAAAACTACATTAAGTATGATTCCCGCCTATAACTGACGGCGAGAGAGATGCATCATCTGTCCACGTCTCATCGAAACACACTGTCACCAAGCAATGGCTGACGCTTCGAGGACGGCACGAAATTGCCAGGGAGGTGATGCAGCTAACGTTCCTGGCAAATGTGCTAACAGGACACACACGTCCATTGGAGTGTATACATATGATGGGGACCGGCTGTGACACAGCAGTCAACCAAAGTCAAAAAATGTGACTAATCATACAGTGCTTCCAGTGTGTCGTTTACCACTTTGTGAGTGGATGCTGTTCTAAAGAGCGTAATTCCCATTTATCTGTAAACAGCGCACGTGAGCGAATCTAATAGCAGCACTGTGTTACTACTATTGTACAGAGCAACTCTGTCAATACGCAGGTGTTTCAATCAGTAGGGCCATGGTAAACAGAGCGATTCGGAGTGATGTATAGTGTCTGCTACATAAATAATAAGTCTTTGATGTAATTGCTTCAGAGAAATATGAAAGTAAGCCTATCAGAAAAGTAACGCGAGACATGTAGCACGGGTCATGTCTTGGAGAATCTCTTACATCTGAGCCCATCACTTGCGCAGCGTCCCTTTGGCGCAGAGGATAGCGCGTTGGACTTCTAATCCAAAGGTCGTGGGTTCGATCCCCACAAGGGACGGGCAATTTTTAAAAATATGTGCCAATCACGAGATGGGTATTGACATATGGGTAACCACAAGCGTCTTCAAAAGGTGAAAATTGTTGTGACCTCAGTTCTATGCTTAAATATGTTAACCTTACACATACAAGCAAAATTCTCGTAGATCTGTTATCCATGACGCTGTTATGTGTAAATGCTGTAGAAACGGAACCATATCTTCACGTGCCTGTTCACGCAAATTTTCTTTCAATACCCAATTTTTACCTACAGATAGAAATATAGCAATAGAACGCACATTTTGTACAGAAACAAATACAATGAAGAGTGAAATAATTTTGTATTACTTCACGAGTCAATGTATGTAATCCCAGTCATGATCTTTAATTCTTCCAGCCCAAGCTGAGAGGGTTTCAGTTTTCTCGGCCACAAGTGAGAAAAGTAGACTGTTTCACAACAAGATATAGTACTATGGTTCCTTAACTGTTCCCATTAAACAATGGCACTCTGTATCTATAGAGACGGCGGCAATATTCGCTTCAGCACAGGGGGCTTTTGCTTGAGACTGTCAGGAGGGGACTTGCTGGATACATGAAGGGAGAAGACCAGACAGAGACGTCTGACGCTCCGCTGACCCTTGCAGAAAACTACATTAAGTATGATTCCCGCCTATAACTGACGGCGAGAGAGATGCATCATCTGTCCACGTCTCATCGAAACACACTGTCACCAAGCAATGGCTGACGCTTCGAGGACGGCACGAAATTGCCAGGGAGGTGATGCAGCTAACGTTCCTGGCAAATGTGCTAACAGGGCACACACGTCCATTGGAGTGTATACATATGATGGGGACCGGCTGTGACACAGCAGTCAACCAAAGTCAAAAAATGTGACTAATCATACAGTGCTTCCAGTGTGTCGTTTACCACTTTGTGAGTGGATGCTGTTCTAAAGAGCGTAATTCCCATTTATCTGTAAACAGCGCACGTGAGCGAATCTAATAGCAGCACTGTGTTACTACTATTGTACAGAGCAACTCTGTCAATACGCAGGTGTTTCAATCAGTAGGGCCATGGTAAACAGAGCGATTCGGAGTGATGTATAGTGTCTGCTACATAAATAATAAGTCTTTGATGTAATTGCTTCAGAGAAATATGAAAGTAAGCCTATCAGAAAAGTAACGCGAGACATGTAGCACGGGTCATGTCTTGGAGAATCTCTTACATCTGAGCCCATCACTTGCACAGCGTCCCTTTGGCGCAGAGGATAGCGCGTTGGACTTCTAATCCAAAGGTCGTGGGTTCGATCCCCACAAGGGACGGGCAATTTTTAAAAATATGTGCCAATCACGAGATGGGTATTGACATATGGGTAACCACAAGCGTCTTCAAAAGGTGAAAATTGTTGTGACCTCAGTTCTATGCTTAAATATGTTAACCTTACACATACAAGCAAAATTCTCGTAGATCTGTTATCCATGACGCTGTTATGTGTAAATGCTGTAGAAACGGAACCATATCTTCACGTGCCTGTTCACGCAAATTTTCTTTCAATACCCAATTTTTACCTACAGATAGAAATATAGCAATAGAACGCACATTTTGTACAGAAACAAATACAATGAAGAGTGAAATAATTTTGTATTACTTCACGAGTCAATGTATGTAATCCCAGTCATGATCTTTAATTCTTCCAGCCCAAGCTGAGAGGGTTTCAGTTTTCTCGGCCACAAGTAAGAAAAGTAGACTGTTTCACAACAAGATATAGTACTATGGTTCCTTAACTGTTCCCATTAAACAATGGCACTCTGTATCTATAGAGACGGCGGCAATATTCGCTTCAGCACAGGGGGCTTTTGCTGGAGACTGTCAGGAGGGGACTTGCTGGATACATGAAGGGAGAAGACCAGACAGAGACGTCTGACGCTCCGCTGACGCTTGCAGAAAACTACATTAAGTATGATTCCCGCCTATAACTGACGGCGAGAGAGATGCATCATCTGTCCACGTCTCATCGAAACACACTGTCACCAAGCAATGGCTGACGCTTCGAGGACGGCACGAAATTGCCAGGGAGGTGATGCAGCTAACGTTCCTGGCAAATGTGCTAACAGGGCACACACGTCCATTGGAGTGTATACATATGATGGGGACCGGCTGTGACACAGCAGTCAACCAAAGTCAAAAAATGTGACTAATCATACAGTGCTTCCAGTGTGTCGTTTACCACTTTGTGAGTGGATGCTGTTCTAAAGAGCGTAATTCCCATTTATCTGTAAACAGCGCACGTGAGCGAATCTAATAGCAGCACTGTGTTACTACTATTGTACAGAGCAACTCTGTCAATACGCAGGTGTTTCAATCAGTAGGGCCATGGTAAACAGAGCGATTCGGAGTGATGTATAGTGTCTGCTACATAAATAATAAGTCTTTGATGTAATTGCTTCAGAGAAATATGAAAGTAAGCCTATCAGAAAAGTAACGCGAGACATGTAGCACTGGTCATGTCTTGGAGAATCTCTTACATCTGAGCCCATCACTTGCGCAGCGTCCCTTTGGCGCAGAGGATAGCGCGTTGGACTTCTAATCCAAAGGTCGTGGGTTCGATCCCCACAAGGGACGGGCAATTTTTAAAAATATGTGCCAATCACGAGATGGGTATTGACATATGGGTAACCACAAGCGTCTTCAAAAGGTGAAAATTGTTGTGACCTCAGTTCTATGCTTAAATATGTTAACCTTACACATACAAGCAAAATTCTCGTAGATCTGTTTTCCATGACGCTGTTATGTGTAAATGCTGTAGAAACGGAACCATATCTTCACGTGCCTGTTCACGCAAATTTTCTTTCAATACCCAATTTTTACCTACAGATAGAAATATAGCAATAGAACGCACATTTTGTACAGAAACAAATACAATGAAGAGTGAAATAATTTTGTATTACTTCACGAGTCAATGTATGTAATCCCAGTCATGATCTTTAATTCTTCCAGCCCAAGCTGAGAGGGTTTCAGTTTTCTCGGCCACAAGTGAGAAAAGTAGACTGTTTCACAACAAGATATAGTACTATGGTTCCTTAACTGTTCCCATTAAACAATGGCACTCTGTATCTATAGAGACGGCGGCAATATTCGCTTCAGCACAGGGGGCTTTTGCTTGAGACTGTCAGGAGGGGACTTGCTGGATACATGAAGGGAGAAGACCAGACAGAGACGTCTGACGCTCCGCTGACGCTTGCAGAAAACTACATTAAGTATGATTCCCGCCTATAACTGACGGCGAGAGAGATGCATCATCTGTCCACGTCTCATCGAAACACACTGTCACCAAGCAATGGCTGACGCTTCGAGGACGGCACGAAATTGCCAGGGAGGTGATGCAGCTAACGTTCCTGGCAAATGTGCTAACAGGGCACACACGTCCATTGGAGTGTATACATATGATGGGGACCGGCTGTGACACAGCAGTCAACCAAAGTCAAAAAATGTGACTAATCATACAGTGCTTCCAGTGTGTCGTTTACCACTTTGTGAGTGGATGCTGTTCTAAAGAGCGTAATTCCCATTTATCTGTAAACAGCGCACGTGAGCGAATCTAATAGCAGCACTGTGTTACTACTATTGTACAGAGCAACTCTGTCAATACGCAGGTGTTTCAATCAGTAGGGCCATGGTAAACAGAGCGATTCGGAGTGATGTATAGTGTCTGCTACATAAATAATAAGTCTTTGATGTAATTGCTTCAGAGAAATATGAAAGTAAGCCTATCAGAAAAGTAACGCGAGACATGTAGCACGGGTCATGTCTTGGAGAATCTCTTACATCTGAGCCCATCACTTGCGCAGCGTCCCTTTGGCGCAGAGGATAGCGCGTTGGACTTCTAATCCAAAGGTCGTGGGTTCGATCCCCACAAGGGACGGGCAATTTTTAAAAATATGTGCCAATCACGAGATGGGTATTGACATATGGGTAACCACAAGCGTCTTCAAAAGGTGAAAATTGTTGTGACCTCAGTTCTATGCTTAAATATGTTAACCTTACACATACAAGCAAAATTCTCGTAGATCTGTTATCCATGACGCTGTTATGTGTAAATGCTGTAGAAACGGAACCATATCTTCACGTGCCTGTTCACGCAAATTTTCTTTCAATACCCAATTTTTACCTACAGATAGAAATATAGCAATAGAACGCACATTTTGTACAGAAACAAATACAATGAAGAGTGAAATAATTTTGTATTACTTCACGAGTCAATGTATGTAATCCCAGTCATGATCTTTAATTCTTCCAGCCCAAGCTGAGAGGGTTTCAGTTTTCTCGGCCACAAGTGAGAAAAGTAGACTGTTTCACAACAAGATATAGTACTATGGTTCCTTAACTGTTCCCATTAAACAATGGCACTCTGTATCTATAGAGACGGCGGCAATATTCGCTTCAGCACAGGGGGCTTTTGCTTGAGACTGTCAGGAGGGGACTTGCTGGATACATGAAGGGAGAAGACCAGACAGAGACGTCTGACGCTCCGCTGACGCTTGCAGAAAACTACATTAAGTATGATTCCCGCCTATAACTGACGGCGAGAGAGATGCATCATCTGTCCACGTCTCATCGAAACACACTGTCACCAAGCAATGGCTGACGCTTCGAGGACGGCACGAAATTGCCAGGGAGGTGATGCAGCTAACGTTCCTGGCAAATGTGCTAACAGAGCACACACGTCCATTGGAGTGTATACATATGATGGGGACCGGCTGTGACACAGCAGTCAACCAAAGTCAAAAAATGTGACTAATCATACAGTGCTTCCAGTGTGTCGTTTACCACTTTGTGAGTGGATGCTGTTCTAAAGAGCGTAATTCCCATTTATCTGTAAACAGCGCACGTGAGCGAATCTAATAGCAGCACTGTGTTACTACTATTGTACAGAGCAACTCTGTCAATACGCAGGTGTTTCAATCAGTAGGGCCATGGTAAACAGAGCGATTCGGAGTGATGTATAGTGTCTGCTACATAAATAATAAGTCTTTGATGTAATTGCTTCAGAGAAATATGAAAGTAAGCCTATCAGAAAAGTAACGCGAGACATGTAGCACGGGTCATGTCTTGGAGAATCTCTTACATCTGAGCCCATCACTTGCGCAGCGTCCCTTTAGCGCAGAGGATAGCGCGTTGGACTTCTAATCCAAAGGTCGTGGGTTCGATCCCCACAAGGGACGGGCAATTTTTAAAAATATGTGCCAATCACGAGATGGGTATTGACATATGGGTAACCACAAGCGTCTTCAAAAGGTGAAAATTGTTGTGACCTCAGTTCTATGCTTAAATATGTTAACCTTACACATACAAGCAAAATTCTCGTAGATCTGTTATCCATGACGCTGTTATGTGTAAATGCTGTAGAAACGGAACCATATCTTCACGTGCCTGTTCACGCAAATTTTCTTTCAATACCCAATTTTTACCTACAGATAGAAATATAGCAATAGAACGCACATTTTGTACAGAAACAAATACAATGAAGAGTGAAATAATTTTGTATTACTTCACGAGTCAATGTATGTAATCCCAGTCATGATCTTTAATTCTTCCAGCCCAAGCTGAGAGGGTTTCAGTTTTCTCGGCCACAAGTGAGAAAAGTAGACTGTTTCACAACAAGATATAGTACTATGGTTCCTTAACTGTTCCCATTAAACAATGGCACTCTGTATCTATAGAGACGGCGGCAATATTCGCTTCAGCACAGGGGGCTTTTGCTTGAGACTGTCAGGAGGGGACTTGCTGGATACATGAAGGGAGAAGACCAGACAGAGACGTCTGACGCTCCGCTGACGCTTGCAGAAAACTACATTAAGTATGATTCCCGCCTATAACTGACGGCGAGAGAGATGCATCATCTGTCCACGTCTCATCGAAACACACTGTCACCAAGCAATGGCTGACGCTTCGAGGACGGCACGAAATTGCCAGGGAGGTGATGCAGCTAACGTTCCTGGCAAATGTGCTAACAGAGCACACACGTCCATTGGAGTGTATACATATGATGGGGACCGGCTGTGACACAGCAGTCAACCAAAGTCAAAAAATGTGACTAATCATACAGTGCTTCCAGTGTGTCGTTTACCACTTTGTGAGTGGATGCTGTTCTAAAGAGCGTAATTCCCATTTATCTGTAAACAGCGCACGTGAGCGAATCTAATAGCAGCACTGTGTTACTACTATTGTACAGAGCAACTCTGTCAATACGCAGGTGTTTCAATCAGTAGGGCCATGGTAAACAGAGCGATTCGGAGTGATGTATAGTGTCTGCTACATAAATAATAAGTCTTTGATGTAATTGCTTCAGAGAAATATGAAAGTAAGCCTATCAGAAAAGTAACGCGAGACATGTAGCACGGGTCATGTCTTGGAGAATCTCTTACATCTGAGCCCATCACTTGCGCAGCGTCCCTTTAGCGCAGAGGATAGCGCGTTGGACTTCTAATCCAAAGGTCGTGGGTTCGATCCCCACAAGGGACGGGCAATTTTTAAAAATATGTGCCAATCACGAGATGGGTATTGACATATGGGTAACCACAAGCGTCTTCAAAAGGTGAAAATTGTTGTGACCTCAGTTCTATGCTTAAATATGTTAACCTTACACATACAAGCAAAATTCTCGTAGATCTGTTATCCATGACGCTGTTATGTGTAAATGCTGTAGAAACGGAACCATATCTTCACGTGCCTGTTCACGCAAATTTTCTTTCAATACCCAATTTTTACCTACAGATAGAAATATAGCAATAGAACGCACATTTTGTACAGAAACAAATACAATGAAGAGTGAAATAATTTTGTATTACTTCACGAGTCAATGTATGTAATCCCAGTCATGATCTTTAATTCTTCCAGCCCAAGCTGAGAGGGTTTCAGTTTTCTCGGCCACAAGTGAGAAAAGTAGACTGTTTCACAACAAGATATAGTACTATGGTTCCTTAACTGTTCCCATTAAACAATGGCACTCTGTATCTATAGAGACGGCGGCAATATTCGCTTCAGCACAGGGGGCTTTTGCTTGAGACTGTCAGGAGGGGACTTGCTGGATACATGAAGGGAGAAGACCAGACAGAGACGTCTGACGCTCCGCTGACGCTTGCAGAAAACTACATTAAGTATGATTCCCGCCTATAACTGACGGCGAGAGAGATGCATCATCTGTCCACGTCTCATCGAAACACACTGTCACCAAGCAATGGCTGACGCTTCGAGGACGGCACGAAATTGCCAGGGAGGTGATGCAGCTAACGTTCCTGGCAAATGTGCTAACAGAGCACACACGTCCATTGGAGTGTATACATATGATGGGGACCGGCTGTGACACAGCAGTCAACCAAAGTCAAAAAATGTGACTAATCATACAGTGCTTCCAGTGTGTCGTTTACCACTTTGTGAGTGGATGCTGTTCTAAAGAGCGTAATTCCCATTTATCTGTAAACAGCGCACGTGAGCGAATCTAATAGCAGCACTGTGTTACTACTATTGTACAGAGCAACTCTGTCAATACGCAGGTGTTTCAATCAGTAGGGCCATGGTAAACAGAGCGATTCGGAGTGATGTATAGTGTCTGCTACATAAATAATAAGTCTTTGATGTAATTGCTTCAGAGAAATATGAAAGTAAGCCTATCAGAAAAGTAACGCGAGACATGTAGCACGGGTCATGTCTTGGAGAATCTCTTACATCTGAGCCCATCACTTGCGCAGCGTCCCTTTAGCGCAGAGGATAGCGCGTTGGACTTCTAATCCAAAGGTCGTGGGTTCGATCCCCACAAGGGACGGGCAATTTTTAAAAATATGTGCCAATCACGAGATGGGTATTGACATATGGGTAACCACAAGCGTCTTCAAAAGGTGAAAATTGTTGTGACCTCAGTTCTATGCTTAAATATGTTAACCTTACACATACAAGCAAAATTCTCGTAGATCTGTTATCCATGACGCTGTTATGTGTAAATGCTGTAGAAACGGAACCATATCTTCACGTGCCTGTTCACGCAAATTTTCTTTCAATACCCAATTTTTACCTACAGATAGAAATATAGCAATAGAACGCACATTTTGTACAGAAACAAATACAATGAAGAGTGAAATAATTTTGTATTACTTCACGAGTCAATGTATGTAATCCCAGTCATGATCTTTAATTCTTCCAGCCCAAGCTGAGAGGGTTTCAGTTTTCTCGGCCACAAGTGAGAAAAGTAGACTGTTTCACAACAAGATATAGTACTATGGTTCCTTAACTGTTCCCATTAAACAATGGCACTCTGTATCTATAGAGACGGCGGCAATATTCGCTTCAGCACAGGGGGCTTTTGCTGGAGACTGTCAGGAGGGGACTTGCTGGATACATGAAGGGAGAAGACCAGACAGAGACGTCTGACGCTCCGCTGACGCTTGCAGAAAACTACATTAAGTATGATTCCCGCCTATAACTGACGGCGAGAGAGATGCATCATCTGTCCACGTCTCATCGAAACACACTGTCACCAAGCAATGGCTGACGCTTCGAGGACGGCACGAAATTGCCAGGGAGGTGATGCAGCTAACGTTCCTGGCAAATGTGCTAACAGGGCACACACGTCCATTGGAGTGTATACATATGATGGGGACCGGCTGTGACACAGCAGTCAACCAAAGTCAAAAAATGTGACTAATCATACAGTGCTTCCAGTGTGTCGTTTACCACTTTGTGAGTGGATGCTGTTCTAAAGAGCGTAATTCCCATTTATCTGTAAACAGCGCACGTGAGCGAATCTAATAGCAGCACTGTGTTACTACTATTGTACAGAGCAACTCTGTCAATACGCAGGTGTTTCAATCAGTAGGGCCATGGTAAACAGAGCGATTCGGAGTGATGTATAGTGTCTGCTACATAAATAATAAGTCTTTGATGTAATTGCTTCAGAGAAATATGAAAGTAAGCCTATCAGAAAAGTAACGCGAGACATGTAGCACGGGTCATGTCTTGGAGAATCTCTTACATCTGAGCCCATCACTTGCGCAGCGTCCCTTTGGCGCAGAGGATAGCGCGTTGGACTTCTAATCCAAAGGTCGTGGGTTCGATCCCCACAAGGGACGGGCAATTTTTAAAAATATGTGCCAATCACGAGATGGGTATTGACATATGGGTAACCACAAGCGTCTTCAAAAGGTGAAAATTGTTGTGACCTCAGTTCTATGCTTAAATATGTTAACCTTACACATACAAGCAAAATTCTCGTAGATCTGTTATCCATGACGCTGTTATGTGTAAATGCTGTAGAAACGGAACCATATCTTCACGTGCCTGTTCACGCAAATTTTCTTTCAATACCCAATTTTTACCTACAGATAGAAATATAGCAATAGAACGCACATTTTGTACAGAAACAAATACAATGAAGAGTGAAATAATTTTGTATTACTTCACGAGTCAATGTATGTAATCCCAGTCATGATCTTTAATTCTTCCAGCCCAAGCTGAGAGGGTTTCAGTTTTCTCGGCCACAAGTGAGAAAAGTAGACTGTTTCACAACAAGATATAGTACTATGGTTCCTTAACTGTTCCCATTAAACAATGGCACTCTGTATCTATAGAGACGGCGGCAATATTCGCTTCAGCACAGGGGGCTTTTGCTGGAGACTGTCAGGAGGGGACTTGCTGGATACATGAAGGGAGAAGACCAGACAGAGACGTCTGACGCTCCGCTGACGCTTGCAGAAAACTACATTAAGTATGATTCCCGCCTATAACTGACGGCGAGAGAGATGCATCATCTGTCCACGTCTCATCGAAACACACTGTCACCAAGCAATGGCTGACGCTTCGAGGACGGCACGAAATGGCCAGGGAGGTGATGCAGCTAACGTTCCTGGCAAATGTGCTAACAGGGCACACACGTCCATTGGAGTGTATACATATGATGGGGACCGGCTGTGACACAGCAGTCAACCAAAGTCAAAAAATGTGACTAATCATACAGTGCTTCCAGTGTGTCGTTTACCACTTTGTGAGTGGATGCTGTTCTAAAGAGCGTAATTCCCATTTATCTGTAAACAGCGCACGTGAGCGAATCTAATAGCAGCACTGTGTTACTGCTATTGTACAGAGCAACTCTGTCAATACGCAGGTGTTTCAATCAGTAGGGCCATGGTAAACAGAGCGATTCGGAGTGATGTATAGTGTCTGCTACATAAATAATAAGTCTTTGATGTAATTGCTTCAGAGAAATATGAAAGTAAGCCTATCAGAAAAGTAACGCGAGACATGTAGGACGGGTCATGTCTTGGAGAATCTCTTACATCTGAGCCCATCACTTGCGCAGCGTCCCTTTGGCGCAGAGGATAGCGCGTTGGACTTCTAATCCAAAGGTCGTGGGTTCGATCCCCACAAGGGACGGGCAATTTTTAAAAATATGTGCCAATCACGAGATGGGTATTGACATATGGGTAACCACAAGCGTCTTCAAAAGGTGAAAATTGTTGTGACCTCAGTTCTATGCTTAAATATGTTAACCTTACACATACAAGCAAAATTCTCGTAGATCTGTTATCCATGACGCTGTTATGTGTAAATGCTGTAGAAACGGAACCATATCTTCACGTGCCTGTTCACGCAAATTTTCTTTCAATACCCAATTTTTACCTACAGATAGAAATATAGCAATAGAACGCACATTTTGTACAGAAACAAATACAATGAAGAGTGAAATAATTTTGTATTACTTCACGAGTCAATGTATGTAATCCCAGTCATGATCTTTAATTCTTCCAGCCCAAGCTGAGAGGGTTTCAGTTTTCTCGGCCACAAGTGAGAAAAGTAGACTGTTTCACAACAAGATATAGTACTATGGTTCCTTAACTGTTCCCATTAAACAATGGCACTCTGTATCTATAGAGACGGCGGCAATATTCGCTTCAGCACAGGGGGCTTTTGCTTGAGACTGTCAGGAGGGGACTTGCTGGATACATGAAGGGAGAAGACCAGACAGAGACGTCTGACGCTCCGCTGACGCTTGCAGAAAACTACATTAAGTATGATTCCCGCCTATAACTGACGGCGAGAGAGATGCATCATCTGTCCACGTCTCATCGAAACACACTGTCACCAAGCAATGGCTGACGCTTCGAGGACGGCACGAAATTGCCAGGGAGGTGATGCAGCTAACGTTCCTGGCAAATGTGCTAACAGGGCACACACGTCCATTGGAGTGTATACATATGATGGGGACCGGCTGTGACACAGCAGTCAACCAAAGTCAAAAAATGTGACTAATCATACAGTGCTTCCAGTGTGTCGTTTACCACTTTGTGAGTGGATGCTGTTCTAAAGAGCGTAATTCCCATTTATCTGTAAACAGCGCACGTGAGCGAATCTAATAGCAGCACTGTGTTACTACTATTGTACAGAGCAACTCTGTCAATACGCAGGTGTTTCAATCAGTAGGGCCATGGTAAACAGAGCGATTCGGAGTGATGTATAGTGTCTGCTACATAAATAATAAGTCTTTGATGTAATTGCTTCAGAGAAATATGAAAGTAAGCCTATCAGAAAAGTAACGCGAGACATGTAGCACGGGTCATGTCTTGGAGAATCTCTTACATCTGAGCCCATCACTTGCGCAGCGTCCCTTTGGCGCAGAGGATAGCGCGTTGGACTTCTAATCCAAAGGTCGTGGGTTCGATCCCCACAAGGGACGGGCAATTTTTAAAAATATGTGCCAATCACGAGATGGGTATTGACATATGGGTAACCACAAGCGTCTTCAAAAGGTGAAAATTGTTGTGACCTCAGTTCTATGCTTAAATATGTTAACCTTACACATACAAGCAAAATTCTCGTAGATCTGTTATCCATGACGCTGTTATGTGTAAATGCTGTAGAAACGGAACCATATCTTCACGTGCCTGTTCACGCAAATTTTCTTTCAATACCCAATTTTTACCTACAGATAGAAATATAGCAATAGAACGCACATTTTGTACAGAAACAAATACAATGAAGAGTGAAATAATTTTGTATTACTTCACGAATCAATGTATGTAATCCCAGTCATGATCTTTAATTCTTCCAGCCCAAGCTGAGAGGGTTTCAGTTTTCTCGGCCACAAGTGAGAAAAGTAGACTGTTTCACAACAAGATATAGTACTATGGTTCCTTAACTGTTCCCATTAAACAATGGCACTCTGTATCTATAGAGACGGCGGCAATATTCGCTTCAGCACAGGGGGCTTTTGCTTGAGACTGTCAGGAGGGGACTTGCTGGATACATGAAGGGAGAAGACCAGACAGAGACGTCTGACGCTCCGCTGACGCTTGCAGAAAACTACATTAAGTATGATTCCCGCCTATAACTGACGGCGAGAGAGATGCATCATCTGTCCACGTCTCATCGAAACACACTGTCACCAAGCAATGGCTGACGCTTCGAGGACGGCACGAAATTGCCAGGGAGGTGATGCAGCTAACGTTCCTGGCAAATGTGCTAACAGGGCACACACGTCCATTGGAGTGTATACATATGATGGGGACCGGCTGTGACACAGCAGTCAACCAAAGTCAAAAAATGTGACTAATCATACAGTGCTTCCAGTGTGTCGTTTACCACTTTGTGAGTGGATGCTGTTCTAAAGAGCGTAATTCCCATTTATCTGTAAACAGCGCACGTGAGCGAATCTAATAGCAGCACTGTGTTACTACTATTGTACAGAGCAACTCTGTCAATACGCAGGTGTTTCAATCAGTAGGGCCATGGTAAACAGAGCGATTCGGAGTGATGTATAGTGTCTGCTACATAAATAATAAGTCTTTGATGTAATTGCTTCAGAGAAATATGAAAGTAAGCCTATCAGAAAAGTAACGCGAGACATGTAGCACGGGTCATGTCTTGGAGAATCTCTTACATCTGAGCCCATCACTTGCGCAGCGTCCCTTTGGCGCAGAGGATAGCGCGTTGGACTTCTAATCCAAAGGTCGTGGGTTCGATCCCCACAAGGGACGGGCAATTTTTAAAAATATGTGCCAATCACGAGATGGGTATTGACATATGGGTAACCACAAGCGTCTTCAAAAGGTGAAAATTGTTGTGACCTCAGTTCTATGCTTAAATATGTTAACCTTACACATACAAGCAAAATTCTCGTAGATCTGTTATCCATGACGCTGTTATGTGTAAATGCTGTAGAAACGGAACCATATCTTCACGTGCCTGTTCACGCAAATTTTCTTTCAATACCCAATTTTTACCTACAGATAGAAATATAGCAATAGAACGCACATTTTGTACAGAAACAAATACAATGAAGAGTGAAATAATTTTGTATTACTTCACGAGTCAATGTATGTAATCCCAGTCATGATCTTTAATTCTTCCAGCCCAAGCTGAGAGGGTTTCAGTTTTCTCGGCCACAAGTGAGAAAAGTAGACTGTTTCACAACAAGATATAGTACTATGGTTCCTTAACTGTTCCCATTAAACAATGGCACTCTGTATCTATAGAGACGGCGGCAATATTCGCTTCAGCACAGGGGGCTTTTGCTGGAGACTGTCAGGAGGGGACTTGCTGGATACATGAAGGGAGAAGACCAGACAGAGACGTCTGACGCTCCGCTGACGCTTGCAGAAAACTACATTAAGTATGATTCCCGCCTATAACTGACGGCGAGAGAGATGCATCATCTGTCCACGTCTCATCGAAACACACTGTCACCAAGCAATGGCTGACGCTTCGAGGACGGCACGAAATTGCCAGGGAGGTGATGCAGCTAACGTTCCTGGCAAATGTGCTAACAGGACACACACGTCCATTGGAGTGTATACATATGATGGGGACCGGCTGTGACACAGCAGTCAACCAAAGTCAAAAAATGTGACTAATCATACAGTGCTTCCAGTGTGTCGTTTACCACTTTGTGAGTGGATGCTGTTCTAAAGAGCGTAATTCCCATTTATCTGTAAACAGCGCACGTGAGCGAATCTAATAGCAGCACTGTGTTACTACTATTGTACAGAGCAACTCTGTCAATACGCAGGTGTTTCAATCAGTAGGGCCATGGTAAACAGAGCGATTCGGAGTGATGTATAGTGTCTGCTACATAAATAATAAGTCTTTGATGTAATTGCTTCAGAGAAATATGAAAGTAAGCCTATCAGAAAAGTAACGCGAGACATGTAGCACGGGTCATGTCTTGGAGAATCTCTTACATCTTAGCCCATCACTTGCGCAGCGTCCCTTTGGCGCAGAGGATAGCGCGTTGGACTTCTAATCCAAAGGTTGTGGGTTCGATCCCCACAAGGGACGGGCAATTTTTAAAAATATGTGCCAATCACGAGATGGGTATTGACATATGGGTAACCACAAGCGTCTTCAAAAGGTGAAAATTGTTGTGACCTCAGTTCTATGCTTAAATATGTTAACCTTACACATACAAGCAAAATTCTCGTAGATCTGTTTTCCATGACGCTGTTATGTGTAAATGCTGTAGAAACGGAACCATATCTTCACGTGCCTGTTCACGCAAATTTTCTTTCAATACCCAATTTTTACCTACAGATAGAAATATAGCAATAGAACGCACATTTTGTACAGAAACAAATACAATGAAGAGTGAAATAATTTTGTATTACTTCACGAGTCAATGTATGTAATCCCAGTCATGATCTTTAATTCTTCCAGCCCAAGCTGAGAGGGTTTCAGTTTTCTCGGCCACAAGTGAGAAAAGTAGACTGTTTCACAACAAGATATAGTACTATGGTTCCTTAACTGTTCCCATTAAACAATGGCACTCTGTATCTATAGAGACGGCGGCAATATTCGCTTCAGCACAGGGGGCTTTTGCTTGAGACTGTCAGGAGGGGACTTGCTGGATACATGAAGGGAGAAGACCAGACAGAGACGTCTGACGCTCCGCTGACGCTTGCAGAAAACTACATTAAGTATGATTCCCGCCTATAACTGACGGCGAGAGAGATGCATCATCTGTCCACGTCTCATCGAAACACACTGTCACCAAGCAATGGCTGACGCTTCGAGGACGGCACGAAATTGCCAGGGAGGTGATGCAGCTAACGTTCCTGGCAAATGTGCTAACAGGGCACACACGTCCATTGGAGTGTATACATATGATGGGGACCGGCTGTGACACAGCAGTCAACCAAAATCAAAAAATGTGACTAATCATACAGTGCTTCCAGTGTGTCGTTTACCACTTTGTGAGTGGATGCTGTTCTAAAGAGCGTAATTCCCATTTATCTGTAAACAGCGCACGTGAGCGAATCTAATAGCAGCACTGTGTTACTACTATTGTACAGAGCAACTCTGTCAATACGCAGGTGTTTCAATCAGTAGGGCCATGGTAAACAGAGCGATTCGGAGTGATGTATAGTGTCTGCTACATAAATAATAAGTCTTTGATGTAATTGCTTCAGAGAAATATGAAAGTAAGCCTATCAGAAAAGTAACGCGAGACATGTAGCACGGGTCATGTCTTGGAGAATCTCTTACATCTGAGCCCATCACTTGCGCAGCGTCCCTTTGGCGCAGAGGATAGCGCGTTGGACTTCTAATCCAAAGGTCGTGGGTTCGATCCCCACAAGGGACGGGCAATTTTTAAAAATATGTGCCAATCACGAGATGGGTATTGACATATGGGTAACCACAAGCGTCTTCAAAAGGTGAAAATTGTTGTGACCTCAGTTCTATGCTTAAATATGTTAACCTTACACATACAAGCAAAATTCTCGTAGATCTGTTATCCATGACGCTGTTATGTGTAAATGCTGTAGAAACGGAACCATATCTTCACGTGCCTGTTCACGCAAATTTTCTTTCAATACCCAATTTTTACCTACAGATAGAAATATAGCAATAGAACGCACATTTTGTACAGAAACAAATACAATGAAGAGTGAAATAATTTTGTATCACTTCACGAGTCAATGTATGTAATCCCAGTCATGATCTTTAATTCTTCCAGCCCAAGCTGAGAGGGTTTCAGTTTTCTCGGCCACAAGTGAGAAAAGTAGACTGTTTCACAACAAGATATAGTACTATGGTTCCTTAACTGTTCCCATTAAACAATGGCACTCTGTATCTATAGAGACGGCGGCAATATTCGCTTCAGCACAGGGGGCTTTTGCTTGAGACTGTCAGGAGGGGACTTGCTGGATACATGAAGGGAGAAGACCAGACAGAGACGTCTGACGCTCCGCTGACGCTTGCAGAAAACTACATTAAGTATGATTCCCGCCTATAACTGACGGCGAGAGAGATGCATCATCTGTCCACGTCTCATCGAAACACACTGTCTCCAAGCAATGGCTGACGCTTCGAGGACGGCACGAAATTGCCAGGGAGGTGATGCAGCTAACGTTCCTGGCAAATGTGCTAACAGGGCACACACGTCCATTGGAGTGTATACATATGATGGGGACCGGCTGTGACACAGCAGTCAACCAAAGTCAAAAAATGTGACTAATCATACAGTGCTTCCAGTGTGTCGTTTACCACTTTGTGAGTGGATGCTGTTCTAAAGAGCGTAATTCCCATTTATCTGTAAACAGCGCACGTGAGCGAATCTAATAGCAGCACTGTGTTACTACTATTGTACAGAGCAACTCTGTCAATACGCAGGTGTTTCAATCAGTAGGGCCATGGTAAACAGAGCGATTCGGAGTGATGTATAGTGTCTGCTACATAAATAATAAGTCTTTGATGTAATTGCTTCAGAGAAATATGAAAGTAAGCCTATCAGAAAAGTAACGCGAGACATGTAGCACGGGTCATGTCTTGGAGAATCTCTTACATCTGAGCCCATCACTTGCACAGCGTCCCTTTGGCGCAGAGGATAGCGCGTTGGACTTCTAATCCAAAGGTCGTGGGTTCGATCCCCACAAGGGACGGCAATTTTTAAAAATATGTGCCAATCACGAGATGGGTATTGACATATGGGTAACCACAAGCGTCTTCAAAAGGTGAAAATTGTTGTGACCTCAGTTCTATGCTTAAATATGTTAACCTTACACATACAAGCAAAATTCTCGTAGATCTGTTATCCATGACGCTGTTATGTGTAAATGCTGTAGAAACGGAACCATATCTTCACGTGCCTGTTCACGCAAATTTTCTTTCAATACCCAATTTTTACCTACAGATAGAAATATAGCAATAGAACGCACATTTTGTACAGAAACAAATACAATGAAGAGTGAAATAATTTTGTATTACTTCACGAGTCAATGTATGTAATCCCAGTCATGATCTTTAATTCTTCCAGCCCAAGCTGAGAGGGTTTCAGTTTTCTCGGCCACAAGTGAGAAAAGTAGACTGTTTCACAACAAGATATAGTACTATGGTTCCTTAACTGTTCCCATTAAACAATGGCACTCTGTATCTATAGAGACGGCGGCAATATTCGCTTCAGCACAGGGGGCTTTTGCTTGAGACTGTCAGGAGGGGACTTGCTGGATACATGAAGGGAGAAGACCAGACAGAGACGTCTGACGCTCCGCTGACGCTTGCAGAAAACTACATTAAGTATGATTCCCGCCTATAACTGACGGCGAGAGTGATGCATCATCTGTCCACGTCTCATCGAAACACACTGTCTCCCAGCAATGGCTGACGCTTCGAGGACGGCACGAAATTGCCAGGGAGGTGATGCAGCTAACGTTCCTGGCAAATGTGCTAACAGGGCACACACGTCCATTGGAGTGTATACATATGATGGGGACCGGCTGTGACACAGCAGTCAACCAAAGTCAAAAAATGTGACTAATCATACAGTGCTTCCAGTGTGTCGTTTACCACTTTGTGAGTGGATGCTGTTCTAAAGAGCGTAATTCCCATTTATCTGTAAACAGCGCACGTGAGCGAATCTAATAGCAGCACTGTGTTACTACTATTGTACAGAGCAACTCTGTCAATACGCAGGTGTTTCAATCAGTAGGGCCATGGTAAACAGAGCGATTCGGAGTGATGTATAGTGTCTGCTACATAAATAATAAGTCTTTGATGTAATTGCTTCAGAGAAATATGAAAGTAAGCCTATCAGAAAAGTAACGCGAGACATGTAGCACGGGTCATGTCTTGGAGAATCTCTTACATCTGAGCCCATCACTTGCGCAGCGTCCCTTTGGCGCAGAGGATAGCGCGTTGGACTTCTAATCCAAAGGTCGTGGGTTCGATCCCCACAAGGGACGGGCAATTTTTAAAAATATGTGCCAATCACGAGATGGGTATTGACATATGGGTAACCACAAGCGTCTTCAAAAGGTGAAAATTGTTGTGACCTCAGTTCTATGCTTAAATATGTTAACCTTACACATACAAGCAAAATTCTCGTAGATCTGTTATCCATGACGCTGTTATGTGTAAATGCTGTAGAAACGGAACCATATCTTCACGTGCCTGTTCACGCAAATTTTCTTTCAATACCCAATTTTTACCTACTGATAGAAATATAGCAATAGAACGCACATTTTGTACAGAAACAAATACAATGAAGAGTGAAATAATTTTGTATTACTTCACGAGTCAATGTATGTAATCCCAGTCATGATCTTTAATTCTTCCAGCCCAAGCTGAGAGGGTTTCAGTTTTCTCGGCCACAAGTGAGAAAAGTAGACTGTTTCACAACAAGATATAGTACTATGGTTCCTTAACTGTTCCCATTAAACAATGGCACTCTGTATCTATAGAGACGGCGGCAATATTCGCCTCAGCACAGGGGGCTTTTGCTGGAGACTGTCAGGAGGGGACTTGCTGGATACATGAAGGGAGAAGACCAGACAGAGACGTCTGACGCTCCGCTGACGCTTGCAGAAAACTACATTAAGTATGATTCCCGCCTATAACTGACGGCGAGAGAGATGCATCATCTGTCCACGTCTCATCGAAACACACTGTCACCAAGCAATGGCTGACGCTTCGAGGACGGCACGAAATTACCAGGGAGGTGATGCAGCTAACGTTCCTGGCAAATGTGCTAACAGGACACACACGTCCATTGGAGTGTATACATATGATGGGGACCGGCTGTGACACAGCAGTCAACCAAAGTCAAAAAATGTGACTAATCATACAGTGCTTCCAGTGTGTCGTTTACCACTTTGTGAGTGGATGCTGTTCTAAAGAGCGTAATTCCCATTTATCTGTAAACAGCGCACGTGAGCGAATCTAATAGCAGCACTGTGTTACTACTATTGTACAGAGCAACTCTGTCAATACGCAAGTGTTTCAATCAGTAGGGCCATGGTAAACAGAGCGATTCGGAGTGATGTATAGTGTCTGCTACATAAATAATAAGTCTTTGATGTAATTGCTTCAGAGAAATATGAAAGTAAGCCTATCAGAAAAGTAACGCGAGACATGTAGCACGGGTCATGTCTTGGAGAATCTCTTACATCTGAGCCCATCACTTGCGCAGCGTCCCTTTGGCGCAGAGGATAGCGCGTTGGACTTCTAATCCAAAGGTCGTGGGTTCGATCCCCACAAGGGACGGGCAATTTTTAAAAATATGTGCCAATCACGAGATGGGTATTGACATATGGGTAACAACAAGCGTCTTCAAAAGGTGAAAATTGTTGTGACCTCAGTTCTATGCTTAAATATGTTAACCTTACACATACAAGCAAAATTCTTGTTGATCTGTTATCCATGACGCTGTTATGTGTAAATGCTGTAGAAACGGAACCATATCTTCACGTGCCTGTTCACGCAAATTTTCTTTCAATACCCAATTTTTACCTACAGATAGAAATATAGCAATAGAACGCACATTTTGTACAGAAACAAATACAATGAAGAGTGAAATAATTTTGTATTACTTCACGAGTCAATGTATGTAATCCCAGTCATGATCTTTAATTCTTCCAGCCCAAGCTGAGAGGGTTTCAGTTTTCTCGGCCACAAGTGAGAAAAGTAGACTGTTTCACAACAAGATATAGTACTATGGTTCCTTAACTGTTCCCATTAAACAATGGCACTCTGTATCTATAGAGACGGCGGCAATATTCGCTTCAGCACAGGGGGCTTTTGCTGGAGACTGTCAGGAGGGGACTTGCTGGATACATGAAGGGAGAAGACCAGACAGAGACGTCTGACGCTCCGCTGACGCTTGCAGAAAACTACATTAAGTATGATTCCCGCCTATAACTGACGGCGAGAGAGATGCATCATCTGTCCACGTCTCATCGAAACACACTGTCACCAAGCAATGGCTGACGCTTCGAGGACGGCACGAAATTGCCAGGGAGGTGATGCAGCTAACGTTCCTGGCAAATGTGCTAACAGGACACACACGTCCATTGGAGTGTATACATATGATGGGGACCGGCTGTGACACAGCAGTCAACCAAAGTCAAAAAATGTGACTAATCATACAGTGCTTCCAGTGTGTCGTTTACCACTTTGTGAGTGGATGCTGTTCTAAAGAGCGTAATTCCCATTTATCTGTAAACAGCGCACGTGAGCGAATCTAATAGCAGCACTGTGTTACTACTATTGTACAGAGCAACTCTGTCAATACGCAGGTGTTTCAATCAGTAGGGCCATGGTAAACAGAGCGATTCGGAGTGATGTATAGTGTCTGCTACATAAATAATAAGTCTTTGATGTAATTGCTTCAGAGAAATATGAAAGTAAGCCTATCAGAAAAGTAACGCGAGACATGTAGCACGGGTCATGTCTTGGAGAATCTCTTACATCTGAGCCCATCACTTGCGCAGCGTCCCTTTGGCGCAGAGGATAGCGCGTTGGACTTCTAATCCAAAGGTCGTGGGTTCGATCCCCACAAGGGACGGGCAATTTTTAAAAATATGTGCCAATCACGAGATGGGTATTGACATATGGGTAACCACAAGCGTCTTCAAAAGGTGAAAATTGTTGTGACCTCAGTTCTATGCTTAAATATGTTAACCTTACACATACAAGCAAAATTCTCGTAGATCTGTTATCCATGACGCTGTTATGTGTAAATGCTGTAGAAACGGAACCATATCTTCACGTGCCTGTTCACGCAAATTTTCTTTCAATACCCAATTTTTACCTACAGATAGAAATATAGCAATAGAACGCACATTTTGTACAGAAACAAATACAATGAAGAGTGAAATAATTTTGTATTACTTCACGAGTCAATGTATGTAATCCCAGTCATGATCTTTAATTCTTCCAGCCCAAGCTGAGAGGGTTTCAGTTTTCTCGGCCACAAGTGAGAAAAGTAGACTGTTTCACAACAAGATATAGTACTATGGTTCCTTAACTGTTCCCATTAAACAATGGCACTCTGTATCTATAGAGACGGCGGCAATATTCGCTTCAGCACAGGGGGCTTTTGCTGGAGACTGTCAGGAGGGGACTTGCTGGATACATGAAGGGAGAAGACCAGACAGAGACGTCTGACGCTCCGCTGACGCTTGCAGAAAACTACATTAAGTATGATTCCCGCCTATAACTGACGGCGAGAGAGATGCATCATCTGTCCACGTCTCATCGAAACACACTGTCACCAAGCAATGGCTGACGCTTCGAGGACGGCACGAAATTGCCAGGGAGGTGATGCAGCTAACGTTCCTGGCAAATGTGCTAACAGGACACACACGTCCATTGGAGTGTATACATATGATGGGGACCGGCTGTGACACAGCAGTCAACCAAAGTCAAAAAATGTGACTAATCATACAGTGCTTCCAGTGTGTCGTTTACCACTTTGTGAGTGGATGCTGTTCTAAAGAGCGTAATTCCCATTTATCTGTAAACAGCGCACGTGAGCGAATCTAATAGCAGCACTGTGTTACTACTATTGTACAGAGCAACTCTGTCAATACGCAGGTGTTTCAATCAGTAGGGCCATGGTAAACAGAGCGATTCGGAGTGATGTATAGTGTCTGCTACATAAATAATAAGTCTTTGATGTAATTGCTTCAGAGAAATATGAAAGTAAGCCTATCAGAAAAGTAACGCGAGACATGTAGCACGGGTCATGTCTTGGAGAATCTCTTACATCTGAGCCCATCACTTGCGCAGCGTCCCTTTGGCGCAGAGGATAGCGCGTTGGACTTCTAATCCAAAGGTCGTGGGTTCGATCCCCACAAGGGACGGGCAATTTTTAAAAATATGTGCCAATCACGAGATGGGTATTGACATATGGGTAACCACAAGCGTCTTCAAAAGGTGAAAATTGTTGTGACCTCAGTTCTATGCTTAAATATGTTAACCTTACACATACAAGCAAAATTCTCGTAGATCTGTTATCCATGACGCTGTTATGTGTAAATGCTGTAGAAACGGAACCATATCTTCACGTGCCTGTTCACGCAAATTTTCTTTCAATACCCAATTTTTACCTACAGATAGAAATATAGCAATAGAACGCACATTTTGTACAGAAACAAATACAATGAAGAGTGAAATAATTTTGTATTACTTCACGAGTCAATGTATGTAATCCCAGTCATGATCTTTAATTCTTCCAGCCCAAGCTGAGAGGGTTTCAGTTTTCTCGGCCACAAGTGAGAAAAGTAGACTGTTTCACAACAAGATATAGTACTATGGTTCCTTAACTGTTCCCATTAAACAATGGCACTCTGTATCTATAGAGACGGCGGCAATATTCGCTTCAGCACAGGGGGCTTTTGCTGGAGACTGTCAGGAGGGGACTTGCTGGATACATGAAGGGAGAAGACCAGACAGAGACGTCTGACGCTCCGCTGACGCTTGCAGAAAACTACATTAAGTATGATTCCCGCCTATAACTGACGGCGAGAGAGATGCATCATCTGTCCACGTCTCATCGAAACACACTGTCACCAAGCAATGGCTGACGCTTCGAGGACGGCACGAAATTGCCAGGGAGGTGATGCAGCTAACGTTCCTGGCAAATGTGCTAACAGGACACACACGTCCATTGGAGTGTATACATATGATGGGGACCGGCTGTGACACAGCAGTCAACCAAAGTCAAAAAATGTGACTAATCATACAGTGCTTCCAGTGTGTCGTTTACCACTTTGTGAGTGGATGCTGTTCTAAAGAGCGTAATTCCCATTTATCTGTAAACAGCGCACGTGAGCGAATCTAATAGCAGCACTGTGTTACTACTATTGTACAGAGCAACTCTGTCAATACGCAGGTGTTTCAATCAGTAGGGCCATGGTAAACAGAGCGATTCGGAGTGATGTATAGTGTCTGCTACATAAATAATAAGTCTTTGATGTAATTGCTTCAGAGAAATATGAAAGTAAGCCTATCAGAAAAGTAACGCGAGACATGTAGCACGGGTCATGTCTTGGAGAATCTCTTACATCTGAGCCCATCACTTGCGCAGCGTCCCTTTGGCGCAGAGGATAGCGCGTTGGACTTCTAATCCAAAGGTCGTGGGTTCGATCCCCACAAGGAACGGGCAATTTTGAAAAATATGTGCCAATCACGAGATGGGTATTGACATATGGGTAACCACAAGCGTCTTCAAAAGGTGAAAATTGTTGTGACCTCAGTTCTATGCTTAAATATGTTAACCTTACACATACAAGCAAAATTCTCGTAGATCTGTTATCCATGACGCTGTTATGTGTAAATGCTGTAGAAACGGAACCATATCTTCACGTGCCTGTTCACGCAAATTTTCTTTCAATACCCAATTTTTACCTACAGATAGAAATATAGCAATAGAACGCACATTTTGTACAGAAACAAATACAATGAAGAGTGAAATAATTTTGTATTACTTCACGAGTCAATGTATGTAATCCCAGTCATGATCTTTAATTCTTCCAGCCCAAGCTGAGAGGGTTTCAGTTTTCTCGGCCACAAGTGAGAAAAGTAGACTGTTTCACAACAAGATATAGTACTATGGTTCCTTAACTGTTCCCATTAAACAATGGCACTCTGTATCTATAGAGACGGCGGCAATATTCGCTTCAGCACAGGGGGCTTTTGCTTGAGACTGTCAGGAGGGGACTTGCTGGATACATGAAGGGAGAAGACCAGACAGAGACGTCTGACGCTCCGCTGACGCTTGCAGAAAACTACATTAAGTATGATTCCCGCCTATAACTAACGGCGAGAGAGATGCATCATCTGTCCACGTCTCATCGAAACACACTGTCACCAAGCAATGGCTGACGCTTCGAGGACGGCACGAAATTGCCAGGGAGGTGATGCAGCTAACGTTCCTGGCAAATGTGCTAACAGGACACACACGTCCATTGGAGTGTATACATATGATGGGGACCGGCTGTGACACAGCAGTCAACCAAAGTCAAAAAATGTGACTAATCATACAGTGCTTCCAGTGTGTCGTTTACCACTTTGTGAGTGGATGCTGTTCTAAAGAGCGTAATTCCCATTTATCTGTAAACAGCGCACGTGAGCGAATCTAATAGCAGCACTGTGTTACTACTATTGTACAGAGCAACTCTGTCAATACGCAGGTGTTTCAATCAGTAGGGCCATGGTAAACAGAGCGATTCGGAGTGATGTATAGTGTCTGCTACATAAATAATAAGTCTTTGATGTAATTGCTTCAGAGAAATATGAAAGTAAGCCTATCAGAAAAGTAACGCGAGACATGTAGCACGGGTCATGTCTTGGAGAATCTCTTACATCTGAGCCCATCACTTGTGCAGCGTCCCTTTGGCGCAGAGGATAGCGCGTTGGACTTCTAATCCAAAGGTCGTGGGTTCGATCCCCACAAGGGACGGGCAATTTTTAAAAATATGTGCCAATCACGAGATGGGTATTGACATATGGGTAACCACAAGCGTCTTCAAAAGGTGAAAATTGTTGTGACCTCAGTTCTATGCTTAAATATGTTAACCTTACACATACAAGCAAAATTCTCGTAGATCTGTTATCCATGACGCTGTTATGTGTAAATGCTGTAGAAACGGAACCATATCTTCACGTGCCTGTTCACGCAAATTTTCTTTCAATACCCAATTTTTACCTACAGATAGAAATATAGCAATAGAACGCACATTTTGTACAGAAACAAATACAATGAAGAGTGAAATAATTTTGTATTACTTCACGAGTCAATGTATGTAATCCCAGTCATGATCTTTAATTCTTCCAGCCCAAGCTGAGAGGGTTTCAGTTTTCTCGGCCACAAGTGAGAAAAGTAGACTGTTTCACAACAAGATATAGTACTATGGTTCCTTAACTGTTCCCATTAAACAATGGCACTCTGTATCTATAGAGACGGCGGCAATATTCGCTTCAGCACAGGGGGCTTTTGCTGGAGACTGTCAGGAGGGGACTTGCTGGATACATGAAGGGAGAAGACCAGACAGAGACGTCTGACGCTCCGCTGACGCTTGCAGAAAACTACATTAAGTATGATTCCCGCCTATAACTGACGGCGAGAGAGATGCATCATCTGTCCACGTCTCATCGAAACACACTGTCACCAAGCAATGGCTGACGCTTCGAGGACGGCACGAAATTGCCAGGGAGGTGATGCAGCTAACGTTCCTGGCAAATGTGCTAACAGGGCACACACGTCCATTGGAGTGTATACATATGATGGGGACCGGCTGTGACACAGCAGTCAACCAAAGTCAAAAAATGTGACTAATCATACAGTGCTTCCAGTGTGTCGTTTACCACTTTGTGAGTGGATGCTGTTCTAAAGAGCGTAATTCCCATTTATCTGTAAACAGCGCACGTGAGCGAATCTAATAGCAGCACTGTGTTACTACTATTGTACAGAGCAACTCTGTCAATACGCAGGTGTTTCAATCAGTAGGGCCATGGTAAACAGAGCGATTCGGAGTGATGTATAGTGTCTGCTACATAAATAATAAGTCTTTGATGTAATTGCTTCAGAGAAATATGAAAGTAAGCCTATCAGAAAAGTAACGCGAGACATGTAGCACGGGTCATGTCTTGGAGAATCTCTTACATCTGAGCCCATCAGTTGCGCAGCGTCCCTTTGGCGCAGAGGATAGCGCGTTGGACTTCTAATCCAAAGGTCGTGGGTTCGATCCCCACAAGGGACGGGCAATTTTTAAAAATATGTGCCAGTCACGAGATGGGTATTGACATATGGGTAACCACAAGCGTCTTCAAAAGGTGAAAATTGTTGTGACCTCAGTTCTATGCTTAAATATGTTAACCTTACACATACAAGCAAAATTCTCGTAGATCTGTTATCCATGACGCTGTTATGTGTAAATGCTGTAGAAACGGAACCATATCTTCACGTGCCTGTTCACGCAAATTTTCTTTCAATACCCAATTTTTACCTACAGATAGAAATATAGCAATAGAACGCACATTTTGTACAGAAACAAATACAATGAAGAGTGAAATAATTTTGTATTACTTCACGAGTCAATGTATGTAATCCCAGTCATGATCTTTAATTCTTCCAGCCCAAGCTGAGAGGGTTTCAGTTTTCTCGGCCACAAGTGAGAAAAGTAGACTGTTTCACAACAAGATATAGTACTATGGTTCCTTAACTGTTCCCATTAAACAATGGCACTCTGTATCTATAGAGACGGCGGCAATATTCGCTTCAGCACAGGGGGCTTTTGCTTGAGACTGTCAGGAGGGGACTTGCTGGATACATGAAGGGAGAAGACCAGACAGAGACGTCTGACGCTCCGCTGACGCTTGCAGAAAACTACATTAAGTATGATTCCCGCCTATAACTGACGGCGAGAGAGATGCATCATCTGTCCACGTCTCATCGAAACACACTGTCACCAAGCAATGGCTGACGCTTCGAGGACGGCACGAAATTGCCAGGGAGGTGATGCAGCTAACGTTCCTGGCAAATGTGCTAACAGGGCACACACGTCCATTGGAGTGTATACATATGATGGGGACCGGCTGTGACACAGCAGTCAACCAAAGTCAAAAAATGTGACTAATCATACAGTGCTTCCAGTGTGTCGTTTACCACTTTGTGAGTGGATGCTGTTCTAAAGAGCGTAATTCCCATTTATCTGTAAACAGCGCACGTGAGCGAATCTAATAGCAGCACTGTGTTACTACTATTGTACAGAGCAACTCTGTCAATACGCAGGTGTTTCAATCAGTAGGGCCATGGTAAACAGAGCGATTCGGAGTGATGTATAGTGTCTGCTACATAAATAATAAGTCTTTGATGTAATTGCTTCAGAGAAATATGAAAGTAAGCCTATCAGAAAAGTAACGCGAGACATGTAGCACGGGTCATGTCTTGGAGAATCTCTTACATCTGAGCCCATCACTTGCGCAGCGTCCCTTTGGCGCAGAGGATAGCGCGTTGGACTTCTAATCCAAAGGTCGTGGGTTCGATCCCCACAAGGGACGGGCAATTTTTAAAAATATGTGCCAATCACGAGATGGGTATTGACATATGGGTAACCACAAGCGTCTTCAAAAGGTGAAAATTGTTGTGACCTCAGTTCTATGCTTAAATATGTTAACCTTACACATACAAGCAAAATTCTCGTAGATCTGTTATCCATGACGCTGTTATGTGTAAATGCTGTAGAAACGGAACCATATCTTCACGTGCCTGTTCACGCAAATTTTCTTTCAATACCCAATTTTTACCTACAGATAGAAATATAGCAATAGAACGCACATTTTGTACAGAAACAAATACAATGAAGAGTGAAATAATTTTGTATTACTTCACGAGTCAATGTATGTAATCCCAGTCATGATCTTTAATTCTTCCAGCCCAAGCTGAGAGGGTTTCAGTTTTCTCGGCCACAAGTGAGAAATGTAGACTGTTTCACAACAAGATATAGTACTATGGTTCCTTAACTGTTCCCATTAAACAATGGCACTCTGTATCTATAGAGACGGCGGCAATATTCGCTTCAGCACAGGGGGCTTTTGCTGGAGACTGTCAGGAGGGGACTTGCTGGATACATGAAGGGAGAAGACCAGACAGAGACGTCTGACGCTCCTCTGACGCTTGCAGAAAACTACATTAAGTATGATTCCCGCCTATAACTGACGGCGAGAGAGATGCATCATCTGTCCACGTCTCATCGAAACACACTGTCACCAAGCAATGGCTGACGCTTCGAGGACGGCACGAAATTGCCAGGGAGGTGATGCAGCTAACGTTCCTGGCAAATGTGCTAACAGGACACACACGTCCATTGGAGTGTATACATATGATGGGGACCGGCTGTGGCACAGCAGTCAACCAAAGTCAAAAAATGTGACTAATCATACAGTGCTTCCAGTGTGTCGTTTACCACTTTGTGAGTGGATGCTGTTCTAAAGAGCGTAATTCCCATTTATCTGTAAACAGCGCACGTGAGCGAATCTAATAGCAGCACTGTGTTACTACTATTGTACAGAGCAACTCTGTCAATACGCAGGTGTTTCAATCAGTAGGGCCATGGTAAACAGAGCGATTCGGAGTGATGTATAGTGTCTGCTACATAAATAATAAGTCTTTGATGTAATTGCTTCAGAGAAATATGAAAGTAAGCCTATCAGAAAAGTAACGCGAGACATGTAGCACGGGTCATGTCTTGGAGAATCTCTTACATCTGAGCCCATCACTTGCGCAGCGTCCCTTTGGCGCAGAGGATAGCGCGTTGGACTTCTAATCCAAAGGTCGTGGGTTCGATCCCCACAAGGGACGGGCAATTTTTAAAAATATGTGCCAATCACGAGATGGGTATTGACATATGGGTAACCACAAGCGTCTTCAAAAGGTGAAAATTGTTGTGACCTCAGTTCTATGCTTAAATATGTTAACCTTACACATACAAGCAAAATTCTCGTAGATCTGTTATCCATGACGCTGTTATGTGTAAATGCTGTAGAAACGGAACCATATCTTCACGTGCCTGTTCACGCAAATTTTCTTTCAATACCCAATTTTTACCTACAGATAGAAATATAGCAATAGAACGCACATTTTGTACAGAAACAAATACAATGAAGAGTGAAATAATTTTCTATTACTTCACGAGTCAATGTATGTAATCCCAGTCATGATCTTTAATTCTTCCAGCCCAAGCTGAGAGGGTTTCAGTTTTCTCGGCCACAAGTGAGAAAAGTAGACTGTTTCACAACAAGATATAGTACTATGGTTCCTTAACTGTTCCCATTAAACAATGGCACTCTGTATCTATAGAGACGGCGGCAATATTCGCTTCAGCACAGGGGGCTTTTGCTGGAGACTGTCAGGAGGGGACTTGCTGGATACATGAAGGGAGAAGACCAGACAGAGACGTCTGACGCTCCTCTGACGCTTGCAGAAAACTACATTAAGTATGATTCCCGCCTATAACTGACGGCGAGAGAGATGCATCATCTGTCCACGTCTCATCGAAACACACTGTCACCAAGCAATGGCTGACGCTTCGAGGACGGCACGAAATTGCCAGGGAGGTGATGCAGCTAACGTTCCTGGCAAATGTGCTAACAGGACACACACGTCCATTGGAGTGTATACATATGATGGGGACCGGCTGTGGCACAGCAGTCAACCAAAGTCAAAAAATGTGACTAATCATACAGTGCTTCCAGTGTGTCGTTTACCACTTTGTGAGTGGATGCTGTTCTAAAGAGCGTAATTCCCATTTATCTGTAAACAGCGCACGTGAGCGAATCTAATAGCAGCACTGTGTTACTACTATTGTACAGAGCAACTCTGTCAATACGCAGGTGTTTCAATCAGTAGGGCCATGGTAAACAGAGCGATTCGGAGTGATGTATAGTGTCTGCTACATAAATAATAAGTCTTTGATGTAATTGCTTCAGAGAAATATGAAAGTAAGCCTATCAGAAAAGTAACGCGAGACATGTAGCACGGGTCATGTCTTGGAGAATCTCTTACATCTGAGCCCATCACTTGCGCAGCGTCCCTTTGGCGCAGAGGATAGCGCGTTGGACTTCTAATCCAAAGGTCGTGGGTTCGATCCCCACAAGGGACGGGCAATTTTTAAAAATATGTGCCAGTCACGAGATGGGTATTGACATATGGGTAACCACAAGCGTCTTCAAAAGGTGAAAATTGTTGTGACCTCAGTTCTATGCTTAAATATGTTAACCTTACACATACAAGCAAAATTCTCGTAGATCTGTTATCCATGACGCTGTTATGTGTAAATGCTGTAGAAACGGAACCATATCTTCACGTGCCTGTTCACGCAAATTTTCTTTCAATACCCAATTTTTACCTACAGATAGAAATATAGCAATAGAACGCACATTTTGTACAGAAACAAATACAATGAAGAGTGAAATAATTTTGTATTACTTCACGAGTCAATGTATGTAATCCCAGTCATGATCTTTAATTCTTCCAGCCCAAGCTGAGAGGGTTTCAGTTTTCTCGGCCACAAGTGAGAAAAGTAGACTGTTTCACAACAAGATATAGTACTATGGTTCCTTAACTGTTCCCATTAAACAATGGCACTCTGTATCTATAGAGACGGCGGCAATATTCGCTTCAGCACAGGGGGCTTTTGCTGGAGACTGTCAGGAGGGGACTTGCTGGATACATGAAGGGAGAAGACCAGACAGAGACGTCTGACGCTCCGCTGACGCTTGCAGAAAACTACATTAAGTATGATTCCCGCCTATAACTGACGGCGAGAGAGATGCATCATCTGTCCACGTCTCATCGAAACACACTGTCACCAAGCAATGGCTGACGCTTCGAGGACGGCACGAAATTGCCAGGGAGGTGATGCAGCTAACGTTCCTGGCAAATGTGCTAACAGGACACACACGTCCATTGGAGTGTATACATATGATGGGGACCGGCTGTGGCACAGCAGTCAACCAAAGTCAAAAAATGTGACTAATCATACAGTGCTTCCAGTGTGTCGTTTACCACTTTGTGAGTGGATGCAGTTCTAAAGAGCGTAATTCCCATTTATCTGTAAACAGCGCACGTGAGCGAATCTAATAGCAGCACTGTGTTACTACTATTGTACAGAGCAACTCTGTCAATACGCAGGTGTTTCAATCAGTAGGGCCATGGTAAACAGAGCGATTCGGAGTGATGTATAGTGTCTGCTACATAAATAATAAGTCTTTGATGTAATTGCTTCAGAGAAATATGAAAGTAAGCCTATCAGAAAAGTAACGCGAGACATGTAGCACGGGTCATGTCTTGGAGAATCTCTTACATCTGAGCCCATCACTTGCGCAGCGTCCCTTTGGCGCAGAGGATAGCGCGTTGGACTTCTAATCCAAAGGTCGTGGGTTCGATCCCCACAAGGGACGGGCAATTTTTAAAAATATGTGCCAATCACGAGATGGGTATTGACATATGGGTAACCACAAGCGTCTTCAAAAGGTGAAAATTGTTGTGACCTCAGTTCTATGCTTAAATATGTTAACCTTACACATACAAGCAAAATTTTCGTAGATCTGTTATCCATGACGCTGTTATGTGTAAATGCTGTAGAAACGGAACCATATCTTCACGTGCCTGTTCACGCAAATTTTCTTTCAATACCCAATTTTTACCTACAGATAGAAATATAGCAATAGAACGCACATTTTGTACAGAAACAAATACAATGAAGAGTGAAATAATTTTGTATTACTTCACGAGTCAATGTATGTAATCCCAGTCATGATCTTTAATTCTTCCAGCCCAAGCTGAGAGGGTTTCAGTTTTCTCGGCCACAAGTGAGAAAAGTAGACTATTTCACAACAAGATATAGTACTATGGTTCCTTAACTGTTCCCATTAAACAATGGCACTCTGTATCTATAGAGACGGCGGCAATATTCGCTTCAGCACAGGGGGCTTTTGCTGGAGACTGTCAGGAGGGGACTTGCTGGATACATGAAGGGAGAAGACCAGACAGAGACGTCTGACGCTCCGCTGACGCTTGCAGAAAACTACATTAAGTATGATTCCCGCCTATAACTGACGGCGAGAGAGATGCATCATCTGTCCACGTCTCATCGAAACACACTGTCACCAAGCAATGGCTGACGCTTCGAGGACGGCACGAAATTGCCAGGGAGGTGATGCAGCTAACGTTCCTGGCAAATGTGCTAACAGGGCACACACGTCCATTGGAGTGTATACATATGATGGGGACCGGCTGTGACACAGCAGTCAACCAAAGTCAAAAAATGTGACTAATCATACAGTGCTTCCAGTGTGTCGTTTACCACTTTGTGAGTGGATGCTGTTCTAAAGAGCGTAATTCCCATTTATCTGTAAACAGCGCACGTGAGCGAATCTAATAGCAGCACTGTGTTACTACTATTGTACAGAGCAACTCTGTCAATACGCAGGTGTTTCAATCAGTAGGGCCATGGTAAACAGAGCGATTCGGAGTGATGTATAGTGTCTGCTACATAAATAATAAGTCTTTGATGTAATTGCTTCAGGGAAATATGAAAGTAAGCCTATCAGAAAAGTAACGCGAGACATGTAGCACGGGTCATGTCTTGCAGAATCTCTTACATCTGAGCCCATCACTTGCGCAGCGTCCCTTTGGCGCAGAGGATAGCGCGTTGGACTTCTAATCCAAAGGTCGTGGGTTCGATCCCCACAAGGGACGGGCAATTTTTAAAAATATGTGCCAGTCACGAGATGGGTATTGACATATGGGTAACCACAAGCGTCTTCAAAAGGTGAAAATTGTTGTGACCTCAGTTCTATGCTTAAATATGTTAACCTTACACATACAAGCAAAATTCTCGTAGATCTGTTATCCATGACGCTGTTATGTGTAAATGCTGTAGAAACGGAACCATATCTTCACGTGCCTGTTCACGCAAATTTTCTTTCAATACCCAATTTTTACCTACAGATAGAAATATAGCAATAGAACGCACATTTTGTACAGAAACAAATACAATGAAGAGTGAAATAATTTTGTATTACTTCACGAGTCAATGTATGTAATCCCAGTCATGATCTTTAATTCTTCCAGCCCAAGCTGAGAGGGTTTCAGTTTTCTCGGCCACAAGTGAGAAAAGTAGACTGTTTCACAACAAGATATAGTACTATGGTTCCTTAACTGTTCCCATTAAACAATGGCACTCTGTATCTATAGAGACGGCGGCAATATTCGCTTCAGCACAGGGGGCTTTTGCTGGAGACTGTCAGGAGGGGACTTGCTGGATACATGAAGGGAGAAGACCAGACAGAGACGTCTGACGCTCCGCTGACGCTTGCAGAAAACTACATTAAGTATGATTCCCGCCTATAACTGACGGCGAGAGAGATGCATCATCTGTCCACGTCTCATCGAAACACACTGTCACCAAGCAATGGCTGACGCTTCGAGGACGGCACGAAATTGCCAGGGAGGTGATGCAGCTAACGTTCCTGGCAAATGTGCTAACAGGACACACACGTCCATTGGAGTGTATACATATGATGGGGACCGGCTGTGACACAGCAGTCAACCAAAGTCAAAAAATGTGACTAATCATACAGTGCTTCCAGTGTGTCGTTTACCACTTTGTGAGTGGATGCTGTTCTAAAGAGCGTAATTCCCATTTATCTGTAAACAGCGCACGTGAGCGAATCTAATAGCAGCACTGTGTTACTACTATTGTACAGAGCAACTCTGTCAATACGCAGGTGTTTCAATCAGTAGGGCCATGGTAAACAGAGCGATTCGGAGTGATGTATAGTGTCTGCTACATAAATAATAAGTCTTTGATGTAATTGCTTCAGAGAAATATGAAAGTAAGCCTATCAGAAAAGTAACGCGAGACATGTAGCACGGGTCATGTCTTGGAGAATCTCTTACATCTGAGCCCATCACTTGCGCAGCGTCCCTTTGGCGCAGTGGATAGCGCGTTGGTCTTCTAATCCAAAGGTCGTGGGTTCGATCCCCACAAGGGACGGGCAATTTTTAAAAATATGTGCCAATCACGAGATGGGTATTGACATATGGGTAACCACAAGCGTCTTCAAAAGGTGAAAATTGTTGTGACCTGAGTTCTATGCTTAAATATGTTAACCTTACACATACAAGCAAAATTTTCGTAGATCTGTTATCCATGACGCTGTTATGTGTAAATGCTGTAGAAACGGAACCATATCTTCACGTGCCTGTTCACGCAAATTTTCTTTCAATACCCAATTTTTACCTACAGATAGAAATATAGCAATAGAACGCACATTTTGTACAGAAACAAATACAATGAAGAGTGAAATAATTTTGTATTACTTCACGAGTCAATGTATGTAATCCCAGTCATGATCTTTAATTCTTCCAGCCCAAGCTGAGAGGGTTTCAGTTTTCTCGGCCACAAGTGAGAAAAGTAGACTATTTCACAACAAGATATAGTACTATGGTTCCTTAACTGTTCCCATTAAACAATGGCACTCTGTATCTATAGAGACGGCGGCAATATTCGCTTCAGCACAGGGGGCTTTTGCTTGAGACTGTCAGGAGGGGACTTGCTGGATACATGAAGGGAGAAGACCAGACAGAGACGTCTGACGCTCCGCTGACGCTTGCAGAAAACTACATTAAGTATGATTCCCGCCTATAACTGACGGCGAGAGAGATGCATCATCTGTCCACGTCTCATCGAAACACACTGTCACCAAGCAATGGCTGACGCTTCGAGGACGGCACGAAATTGCCAGGGAGGTGATGCAGCTAACGTTCCTGGCAAATGTGCTAACAGGGCACACACGTCCATTGGAGTGTATACATATGATGGGGACCGGCTGTGACACAGCAGTCAACCAAAGTCAAAAAATGTGACTAATCATACAGTGCTTCCAGTGTGTCGTTTACCACTTTGTGAGTGGATGCTGTTCTAAAGAGCGTAATTCCCATTTATCTGTAAACAGCGCACGTGAGCGAATCTAATAGCAGCACTGTGTTACTACTATTGTACAGAGCAACTCTGTCAATACGCAGGTGTTTCAATCAGTAGGGCCATGGTAAACAGAGCGATTCGGAGTGATGTACAGTGTCTGCTACATAAATAATAAGTCTTTGATGTAATTGCTTCAGAGAAATATGAAAGTAAGCCTATCAGAAAAGTAACGCGAGACATGTAGCACGGGTCATGTCTTGGAGAATCTCTTACATCTGAGCCCATCACTTGCGCAGCGTCCCTTTGGCGCAGAGGATAGCGCGTTGGACTTCTAATCCAAAGGTCGTGGGTTCGATCCCCACAAGGGACGGGCAATTTTTAAAAATATGTGCCAGTCACGAGATGGGTATTGACATATGGGTAACCACAAGCGTCTTCAAAAGGTGAAAATTGTTGTGACCTCAGTTCTATGCTTAAATATGTTAACCTTACACATACAAGCAAAATTCTCGTAGATCTGTTATCCATGACGCTGTTATGTGTAAATGCTGTAGAAACGGAACCATATCTTCACGTGCCTGTTCACGCAAATTTTCTTTCAATACCCAATTTTTACCTACAGATAGAAATATAGCAATAGAACGCACATTTTGTACAGAAACAAATACAATGAAGAGTGAAATAATTTTGTATTACTTCACGAGTCAATGTATGTAATCCCAGTCATGATCTTTAATTCTTCCAGCCCAAGCTGAGAGGGTTTCAGTTTTCTCGGCCACAAGTGAGAAAAGTAGACTGTTTCACAACAAGATATAGTACTATGGTTCCTTAACTGTTCCCATTAAACAATGGCACTCTGTATCTATAGAGACGGCGGCAATATTCGCTTCAGCACAGGGGGCTTTTGCTGGAGACTGTCAGGAGGGGACTTGCTGGATACATGAAGGGAGAAGACCAGACAGAGACGTCTGACGCTCCGCTGACGCTTGCAGAAAACTACATTAAGTATGATTCCCGCCTATAACTGACGGCGAGAGAGATGCATCATCTGTCCACGTCTCATCGAAACACACTGTCACCAAGCAATGGCTGACGCTTCGAGGACGGCACGAAATTGCCAGGGAGGTGATGCAGCTAACGTTCCTGGCAAATGTGCTAACAGGACACACACGTCCATTGGAGTGTATACATATGATGGGGACCGGCTGTGACACAGCAGTCAACCAAAGTCAAAAAATGTGACTAATCATACAGTGCTTCCAGTGTGTCGTTTACCACTTTGTGAGTGGATGCTGTTCTAAAGAGCGTAATTCCCATTTATCTGTAAACAGCGCACGTGAGCGAATCTAATAGCAGCACTGTGTTACTACTATTGTACAGAGCAACTCTGTCAATACGCAGGTGTTTCAATCAGTAGGGCCATGGTAAACAGAGCGATTCGGAGTGATGTATAGTGTCTGCTACATAAATAATAAGTCTTTGATGTAATTGCTTCAGAGAAATATGAAAGTAAGCCTATCAGAAAAGTAACGCGAGACATGTAGCACGGGTCATGTCTTGGAGAATCTCTTACATCTGAGCCCATCACTTGTGCAGCGTCCGTTTGGCGCAGAGGATAGCGCGTTGGACTTCTAATCCAAAGGTCGTGGGTTCGATCCCCACAAGGGACGGGCAATTTTTAAAAATATGTGCCAATCACGAGATGGGTATTGACATATGGGTAACCACAAGCGTCTTCAAAAGGTGAAAATTGTTGTGACCTCAGTTCTATGCTTAAATATGTTAACCTTACACATACAAGCAAAATTCTCGTAGATCTGTTATCCATGACGCTGTTATGTGTAAATGCTGTAGAAACGGAACCATATCTTCACGTGCCTGTTCACGCAAATTTTCTTTCAATACCCAATTTTTACCTACAGATAGAAATATAGCAATAGAATGCACATTTTGTACAGAAACAAATACAATGAAGAGTGAAATAATTTTCTATTACTTCACGAGTCAATGTATGTAATCCCAGTCATGATCTTTAATTCTTCCAGCCCAAGCTGAGAGGGTTTCAGTTTTCTCGGCCACAAGTGAGAAAAGTAGACTGTTTCACAACAAGATATAGTACTATGGTTCCTTAACTGTTCCCATTAAACAATGGCACTCTGTATCTATAGAGACGGCGGCAATATTCGCTTCAGCACAGGGGGCTTTTGCTTGAGACTGTCAGGAGGGGACTTGCTGGATACATGAAGGGAGAAGACCAGACAGAGACGTCTGACGCTCCGCTGACGCTTGCAGAAAACTACATTAAGTATGATTCCCGCCTATAACTGACGGCGAGAGAGATGCATCATCTGTCCACGTCTCATCGAAACACACTGTCACCAAGCAATGGCTGACGCTTCGAGGACGGCACGAAATTGCCAGGGAGGTGATGCAGCTAACGTTCCTGGCAAATGTGCTAACAGGACACACACGTCCATTGGAGTGTATACATATGATGGGGACCGGCTGTGACACAGCAGTCAACCAAAGTCAAAAAATGTGACTAATCATACAGTGCTTCCAGTGTGTCGTTTACCACTTTGTGAGTGGATGCTGTTCTAAAGAGCGTAATTCCCATTTATCTGTAAACAGCGCACGTGAGCGAATCTAATAGCAGCACTGTGTTACTACTATTGTACAGAGCAACTCTGTCAATACGCAGGTGTTTCAATCAGTAGGGCCATGGTAAACAGAGCGATTCGGAGTGATGTATAGTGTCTGCTACATAAATAATAAGTCTTTGATGTAATTGCTTCAGAGAAATATGAAAGTAAGCCTATCAGAAAAGTAACGCGAAACATGTAGCACGGGTCATGTCTTGGAGAATCTCTTACATCTGAGCCCATCACTTGCGCAGCGTCCCTTTGGCGCAGAGGATAGCGCGTTGGACTTCTAATCCAAAGGTCGTGGGTTCGATCCCCACAAGGGACGGGCAATTTTTAAAAATATGTGCCAATCACGAGATGGGTATTGACATATGGGTAACCACAAGCGTCTTCAAAAGGTGAAAATTGTTGTGACCTCAGTTCTATGCTTAAATATGTTAACCTTACACATACAAGCAAAATTCTCGTAGATCTGTTATCCATGACGCTGTTATGTGTAAATGCTGTAGAAACGGGACCATATCTTCACGTGCCTGTTCACGCAAATTTTCTTTCAATACCCAATTTTTACCTACAGATAGAAATATAGCAATAGAACGCACATTTTGTACAGAAACAAATACAATGAAGAGTGAAATAATTTTGTATTACTTCACGAGTCAATGTATGTAATCCCAGTCATGATCTTTAATTCTTCCAGCCCAAGCTGAGAGGGTTTCAGTTTTCTCGGCCACAAGTGAGAAAAGTAGACTATTTCACAACAAGATATAGTACTATGGTTCCTTAACTGTTCCCATTAAACAATGGCACTCTGTATCTATAGAGACGGCGGCAATATTCGCTTCAGCACAGGGGGCTTTTGCTGGAGACTGTCAGGAGGGGACTTGCTGGATACATGAAGGGAGAAGACCAGACAGAGACGTCTGACGCTCCGCTGACGCTTGCAGAAAACTACATTAAGTATGATTCCCGCCTATAACTGACGGCGAGAGAGATGCATCACCTGTCCACGTCTCATCGAAACACACTGTCACCAAGCAATGGCTGACGCTTCGAGGACGGCACGAAATTGCCAGGGAGGTGATGCAGCTAACGTTCCTGGCAAATGTGCTAACAGGACACACACGTCCATTGGAGTGTATACATATGATGGGGACCGGCTGTGACACAGCAGTCAACCAAAGTCAAAAAATGTGACTAATCATACAGTGCTTCCAGTGTGTCGTTTACCACTTTGTGAGTGGATGCTGTTCTAAAGAGCGTAATTCCCATTTATCTGTAAACAGCGCACGTGAGCGAATCTAATAGCAGCACTGTGTTACTACTATTGTACAGAGCAACTCTGTCAATACGCAGGTGTTTCAATCAGTAGGGCCATGGTAAACAGAGCGATTCGGAGTGATGTATAGTGTCTGCTACATAAATAATAAGTCTTTGATGTAATTGCTTCAGAGAAATATGAAAGTAAGCCTATCAGAAAAGTAACGCGAGACATGTAGCACGGGTCATGTCTTGGAGAATCTCTTACATCTGAGCCCATCACTTGCGCAGCGTCCCTTTGGCGCAGAGGATAGCGCGTTGGACTTCTAATCCAAGGGTCGTGGGTTCGATCCCCACAAGGGACGGGCAATTTTTAAAAATATGTGCCAATCACGAGATGGGTATTGACATATGGGTAACCACAAGCGTCTTCAAAAGGTGAAAATTGTTGTGACCTCAGTTCTATGCTTAAATATGTTAACCTTACACATACAAGCAAAATTCTCGTAGATCTGTTATCCATGACGCTGTTATGTGTAAATGCTGTAGAAACGGAACCATATCTTCACGTGCCTGTTCACGCAAATTTTCTTTCAATACCCAATTTTTACCTACAGATAGAAATATAGCAATAGAACGCACATTTTGTACAGAAACAAATACAATGAAGAGTGAAATAATTTTGTATTACTTCACGAGTCAATGTATGTAATCCCAGTCATGATCTTTAATTCTTCCAGCCCAAGCTGAGAGGGTTTCAGTTTTCTCGGCCACAAGTGAGAAAAGTAGACTGTTTCACAACAAGATATAGTACTATGGTTCCTTAACTGTTCCCATTAAACAATGGCACTCTGTATCTATAGAGACGGCGGCAATATTCGCTTCAGCACAGGGGGCTTTTGCTTGAGACTGTCAGGAGGGGACTTGCTGGATACATGAAGGGAGAAGACCAGACAGAGACGTCTGACGCTCCGCTGACGCTTGCAGAAAACTACATTAAGTATGATTCCCGCCTATAACTGACGGCGAGAGAGATGCATCATCTGTCCACGTCTCATCGAAACACACTGTCACCAAGCAATGGCTGACGCTTCGAGGACGGCACGAAATTGCCAGGGAGGTGATGCAGCTAACGTTCCTGGCAAATGTGCTAACAGGACACACACGTCCATTGGAGTGTATACATATGATGGGGACCGGCTGTGACACAGCAGTCAACCAAAGTCAAAAAATGTGACTAATCATACAGTGCTTCCAGTGTGTCGTTTACCACTTTGTGAGTGGATGCTGTTCTAAAGAGCGTAATTCCCATTTATCTGTAAACAGCGCACGTGAGCGAATCTAATAGCAGCACTGTGTTACTACTATTGTACAGAGCAACTCTGTCAATACGCAGGTGTTTCAATCAGTAGGGCCATGGTAAACAGAGCGATTCGGAGTGATGTATAGTGTCTGCTACATAAATAATAAGTCTTTGATGTAATTGCTTCAGAGAAATATGAAAGTAAGCCTATCAGAAAAGTAACGCGAGACATGTAGCACGGGTCATGTCTTGGAGAATCTCTTACATCTGAGCCCATCACTTGCGCAGCGTTCCTTTGGCGCAGAGGATAGCGCGTTGGACTTCTAATCCAAAGGTCGTGGGTTCGATCCCCACAAGGGATGGGCAATTTTTAAAAATATGTGCCAATCACGAGATGGGTATTGACATATGGGTAACCACAAGCGTCTTCAAAAGGTGAAAATTGTTGTGACCTCAGTTCTATGCTTAAATATGTTAACCTTACACATACAAGCAAAATTCTCGTAGATCTGTTATCCATGACGCTGTTATGTGTAAATGCTGTAGAAACGGAACCATATCTTCACGTGCCTGTTCACGCAAATTTTCTTTCAATACCCAATTTTTACCTACAGATAGAAATATAGCAATAGAACGCACATTTTGTACAGAAACAAATACAATGAAGAGTGAAATAATTTTGTATTACTTCACGAGTCAATGTATGTAATCCCAGTCATGATCTTTAATTCTTCCAGCCCAAGCTGAGAGGGTTTCAGTTTTCTCGGCCACAAGTGAGAAAAGTAGACTGTTTCACAACAAGATATAGTACTATGGTTCCTTAACTGTTCCCATTAAACAATGGCACTCTGTATCTATAGAGACGGCGGCAATATTCGCTTCAGCACAGGGGGCTTTTGCTGGAGACTGTCAGGAGGCGACTTGCTGGATACATGAAGGGAGAAGACCAGACAGAGACGTCTGACGCTCCGCTGACGCTTGCAGAAAACTACATTAAGTATGATTCCCGCCTATAACTGACGGCGAGAGAGATGCATCATCTGTCCACGTCTCATCGAAACACACTGTCACCAAGCAATGGCTGACGCTTCGAGGACGGCACGAAATTGCCAGGGAGGTGATGCAGCTAACGTTCCTGGCAAATGTGCTAACAGGACACACACGTCCATTGGAGTGTATACATATGATGGGGACCGGCTGTGACACAGCAGTCAACCAAAGTCAAAAAATGTGACTAATCATACAGTGCTTCCAGTGTGTCGTTTACCACTTTGTGAGTGGATGCTGTTCTAAAGAGCGTAATTCCCATTTATCTGTAAACAGCGCACGTGAGCGAATCTAATAGCAGCACTGTGTTACTACTATTGTACAGAGCAACTCTGTCAATACGCAGGTGTTTCAATCAGTAGGGCCATGGTAAACAGAGCGATTCGGAGTGATGTATAGTGTCTGCTACATAAATAATAAGTCTTTGATGTAATTGCTTCAGAGAAATATGAAAGTAAGCCTATCAGAAAAGTACCGCGAGACATGTAGCACGGGTCATGTCTTGGAGAATCTCTTACATCTGAGCCCATCACTTGCGCAGCGTCCCTTTGGCGCAGAGGATAGCGCGTTGGACTTCTAATCCAAAGGTCGTGGGTTCGATCCCCACAAGGGACGGGCAATTTTTAAAAATATGTGCCAATCACGAGATGGGTATTGACATATGGGTAACCACAAGCGTCTTCAAAAGGTGAAAATTGTTGTGACCTCAGTTCTATGCTTAAATATGTTAACCTTACACATACAAGCAAAATTCTCGTAGATCTGTTATCCATGACGCTGTTATGTGTAAATGCTGTAGAAACGGAACCATATCTTCACGTGCCTGTTCACGCAAATTTTCTTTCAATACCCAATTTTTACCTACAGATATAAATATAGCAATAGAACGCACATTTTGTACAGAAACAAATACAATGAAGAGTGAAATAATTTTGTATTACTTCACGAGTCAATGTATGTAATCCCAGTCATGATCTTTAATTCTTCCAGCCCAAGCTGAGAGGGTTTCAGTTTTCTCGGCCACAAGTGAGAAAAGTAGACTGTTTCACAACAAGATATAGTACTATGGTTCCTTAACTGTTCCCATTAAACAATGGCACTCTGTATCTATAGAGACGGCGGCAATATTCGCTTCAGCACAGGGGGCTTTTGCTGGAGACTGTCAGGAGGGGACTTGCTGGATACATGAAGGGAGAAGACCAGACAGAGACGTCTGACGCTCCGCTGACGCTTGCAGAAAACTACATTAAGTATGATTCCCGCCTATAACTGACGGCGAGAGAGATGCATCATCTGTCCACGTCTCATCGAAACACACTGTCACCAAGCAATGGCTGACGCTTCGAGGACGGCACGAAATTGCCAGGGAGGTGATGCAGCTAACGTTCCTGGCAAATGTGCTAACAGGGCACACACGTCCATTGGAGTGTATACATATGATGGGGACCGGCTGTGACACAGCAGTCAACCAAAGTCAAAAAATGTGACTAATCATACAGTGCTTCCAGTGTGTCGTTTACCACTTTGTGAGTGGATGCAGTTCTAAAGAGCGTAATTCCCATTTATCTGTAAACAGCGCACGTGAGCGAATCTAATAGCAGCACTGTGTTACTACTATTGTACAGAGCAACTCTGTCAATACGCAGGTGTTTCAATCAGTAGGGCCATGGTAAACAGAGCGATTCGGAGTGATGTATAGTGTCTGCTACATAAATAATAAGTCTTTGATGTAATTGCTTCAGAGAAATATGAAAGTAAGCCTATCAGAAAAGTAACGCGAGACATGTAGCACGGGTCATGTCTTGGAGAATCTCTTACATCTGAGCCCATCACTTGCGCAGCGTCCCTTTGGCGCAGAGGATAGCGCGTTGGACTTCTAATCCAAAGGTCGTGGGTTCGATCCCCACAAGGGACGGGCAATTTTTAAAAATATGTGCCAATCACGAGATGGGTATTGACATATGGGTAACCACAAGCGTCTTCAAAAGGTGAAAATTGTTGTGACCTCAGTTCTATGCTTAAATATGTTAACCTTACACATACAAGCAAAATTCTCGTAGATCTGTTATCCATGACGCTGTTATGTGTAAATGCTGTAGAAACGGAACCATATCTTCACGTGCCTGTTCACGCAAATTTTCTTTCAATTCCCATTTTTTACCTACAGATAGAAATATAGCAATAGAACGCACATTTTGTACAGAAACAAATACAATGAAGAGTGAAATAATTTTGTATTACTTCACGAGTCAATGTATGTAATCCCAGTCATGATCTTTAATTCTTCCAGCCCAAGCTGAGAGGGTTTCAGTTTTCTCGGCCACAAGTGAGAAAAGTAGACTGTTTCACAACAAGATATAGTACTATGGTTCCTTAACTGTTCCCATTAAACAATGGCACTCTGTATCTATAGAGACGGCGGCAATATTCGCTTCAGCACAGGGGGCTTTTGCTGGAGACTGTCAGGAGGGGACTTGCTGGATACATGAAGGGAGAAGACCAGACAGAGACGTCTGACGCTCCGCTGACGCTTGCAGAAAACTACATTAAGTATGATTCCCGCCTATAACTGACGGCGAGAGAGATGCATCATCTGTCCACGTCTCATCGAAACACACTGTCACCAAGCAATGGCTGACGCTTCGAGGACGGCACGAAATTGCCAGGGAGGTGATGCAGCTAACGTTCCTGGCAAATGTGCTAACAGGGCACACACGTCCATTGGAGTGTATACATATGATGGGGACCGGCTGTGACACAGCAGTCAACCAAAGTGAAAAAATGTGACTAATCATACAGTGCTTCCAGTGTGTCGTTTACCACTTTGTGAGTGGATGCTGTTCTAAAGAGCGTAATTCCCATTTATCTGTAAACAGCGCACGTGAGCGAATCTAATAGCAGCACTGTGTTACTACTATTGTACAGAGCAACTCTGTCAATACGCAGGTGTTTCAATCAGTAGGGCCATGGTAAACAGAGCGATTCGGAGTGATGTATAGTGTCTGCTACATAAATAATAAGTCTTTGATGTAATTGCTTCAGAGAAATATGAAAGTAAGCCTATCAGAAAAGTAACGCGAGACATGTAGCACGGGTCATGTCTTGGAGAATCTCTTACATCTAAGCCCATCACTTGCGCAGCGTCCGTTTGGCGCAGAGGATAGCGCGTTGGACTTCTAATCCGAAGGTCGTGGGTTCGATCCCCACAAGGGACGGGCAATTTTTAAAAATATGTGCCAATCACGAGATGGGTATTGACATATGGGTAACCACAAGCGTCTTCAAAAGGTGAAAATTGTTGTGACCTCAGTTCTATGCTTAAATATGTTAACCTTACACATACAAGCAAAATTCTCGTAGATCTGTTATCCATGACGCTGTTATGTGTAAATGCTGTAGAAACGGAACCATATCTTCACGTGCCTGTTCACGCAAATTTTCTTTCAATACCCAATTTTTACCTACAGATAGAAATATAGCAATAGAACGCACATTTTGTACAGAAACAAATACAATGAAGAGTGAAATAATTTTGTATTACTTCACGAGTCAATGTATGTAATCCCAGTCATGATCTTTAATTCTTCCAGCCCAAGCTGAGAGGGTTTCAGTTTTCTCGGCCACAAGTGAGAAAAGTAGACTGTTTCACAACAAGATATAGTACTATGGTTCCTTAACTGTTCCCATTAAACAATGGCACTCTGTATCTATAGAGACGGCGGCAATATTCGCTTCAGCACAGGGGGCTTTTGCTGGAGACTGTCAGGAGGGGACTTGCTGGATACATGAAGGGAGAAGACCAGACAGAGACGTCTGACGCTCCGCTGACGCTTGCAGAAAACTACATTAAGTATGATTCCCGCCTATAACTGACGGCGAGAGAGATGCATCATCTGTCCACGTCTCATCGAAACACACTGTCACCAAGCAATGGCTGACGCTTCGAGGACGGCACGAAATTGCCAGGGAGGTGATGCAGCTAACGTTCCTGGCAAATGTGCTAACAGGACACACACGTCCATTGGAGTGTATACATATGATGGGGACCGGCTGTGGCACAGCAGTCAACCAAAGTCAAAAAATGTGACTAATCATACAGTACTTCCAGTGTGTCGTTTACCACTTTGTGAGTGGATGCTGTTCTAAAGAGCGTAATTCCCATTTATCTGTAAACAGCGCACGTGAGCGAATCTAATAGCAGCACTGTGTTACTACTATTGTACAGAGCAACTCTGTCAATACGCAGGTGTTTCAATCAGTAGGGCCATGGTAAACAGAGCGATTCGGAGTGATGTATAGTGTCTGCTACATAAATAATAAGTCTTTGATGTAATTGCTTCAGAGAAATATGAAAGTAAGCCTATCAGAAAAGTAACGCGAGACATGTAGCACGGGTCATGTCTTGGAGAATCTCTTACATCTGAGCCCATCACTTGCGCAGCGTCCCTTTGGCGCAGAGGATAGCGCGTTGGACTTCTAATCCAAAGGTCTTGGGTTCGATCCCCACAAGGGACGGGCAATTTTGAAAAATATGTGCCAATCACGAGATGGGTATTGACATATGGGTAACCACAAGCGTCTTCAAAAGGTGAAAATTGTTGTGACCTCAGTTCTATGCTTAAATATGTTAACCTTACACATACAAGCAAAATTCTCGTAGATCTGTTATCCATGACGCTGTTATGTGTAAATGCTGTAGAAACGGAACCATATCTTCACGTGCCTGTTCACGCAAATTTTCTTTCAATACCCAATTTTTACCTACAGATAGAAATATAGCAATAGAACGCACATTTTGTACAGAAACAAATACAGTGAAGAGTGAAATAATTTTGTATTACTTCACGAGTCAATGTATGTAATCCCAGTCATGATCTTTAATTCTTCCAGCCCAAGCTGAGAGGGTTTCAGTTTTCTCGGCCACAAGTGAGAAAAGTAGACTGTTTCACAACAAGATATAGTACTATGGTTCCTTAACTGTTCCCATTAAACAATGGCACTCTGTATCTATAGAGACGGCGGCAATATTCGCTTCAGCACAGGGGGCTTTTGCTGGAGACTGTCAGGAGGGGACTTGCTGGATACATGAAGGGAGAAGACCAGACAGAGACGTCTGACGCTCCGCTGACGCTTGCAGAAAACTACATTAAGTATGATTCCCGCCTATAACTGACGGCGAGAGAGATGCATCATCTGTCCACGTCTCATCGAAACACACTGTCACCAAGCAATGGCTGACGCTTCGAGGACGGCACGAAATTGCCAGGGAGGTGATGCAGCTAACGTTCCTGGCAAATGTGCTAACAGGACACACACGTCCATTGGAGTGTATACATATGATGGGGACCGGCTGTGACACAGCAGTCAACCAAAGTCAAAAAATGTGACTAATCATACAGTACTTCCAGTGTGTCGTTTACCACTTTGTGAGTGGATGCTGTTCTAAAGAGCGTAATTCCCATTTATCTGTAAACAGCGCACGTGAGCGAATCTAATAGCAGCACTGTGTTACTACTATTGTACAGAGCAACTCTGTCAATACGCAGGTGTTTCAATCAGTAGGGCCATGGTAAACAGAGCGATTCGGAGTGATGTATAGTGTCTGCTACATAAATAATAAGTCTTTGATGTAATTGCTTCAGAGAAATATGAAAGTAAGCCTATCAGAAAAGTAACGCGAGACATGTAGCACGGGTCATGTCTTGGAGAATCTCTTACACCTGAGCCCATCACTTGCGCAGCGTCCCTTTGGCGCAGAGGATAGCGCGTTGGACTTCTAATCCAAAGGTCTTGGGTTCGATCCCCACAAGGGACGGGCAATTTTGAAAAATATGTGCCAATCACGAGATGGGTATTGACATATGGGTAACCACAAGCGTCTTCAAAAGGTGAAAATTGTTGTGACCTCAGTTCTATGCTTAAATATGTTAACCTTACACATACAAGCAAAATTCTCGTAGATCTGTTATCCATGACGCTGTTATGTGTAAATGCTGTAGAAACGGAACCATATCTTCACGTGCCTGTTCACGCAAATTTTCTTTCAATACCCAATTTTTACCTACAGATAGAAATATAGCAATAGAACGCACATTTTGTACAGAAACAAATACAGTGAAGAGTGAAATAATTTTGTATTACTTCACGAGTCAATGTATGTAATCCCAGTCATGATCTTTAATTCTTCCAGCCCAAGCTGAGAGGGTTTCAGTTTTCTCGGCCACAAGTGAGAAAAGTAGACTGTTTCACAACAAGATATAGTACTATGGTTCCTTAACTGTTCCCATTAAACAATGGCACTCTGTATCTATAGAGACGGCGGCAATATTCGCTTCAGCACAGGGGGCTTTTGCTGGAGACTGTCAGGAGGGGACTTGCTGGATACATGAAGGGAGAAGACCAGACAGAGACGTCTGACGCTCCGCTGACGCTTGCAGAAAACTACATTAAGTATGATTCCCGCCTATAACTGACGGCGAGAGAGATGCATCATCTGTCCACGTCTCATCGAAACACACTGTCACCAAGCAATGGCTGACGCTTCGAGGACGGCACGAAATTGCCAGGGAGGTGATGCAGCTAACGTTCCTGGCAAATGTGCTAACAGGGCACACACGTCCATTGGAGTGTATACATATGATGGGGACCGGCTGTGACACAGCAGTCAACCAAAGTCAAAAAATGTGACTAATCATACAGTGCTTCCAGTGTGTCGTTTACCACTTTGTGAGTGGATGCTGTTCTAAAGAGCGTAATTCCCATTTATCTGTAAACAGCGCACGTGAGCGAATCTAATAGCAGCACTGTGTTACTACTATTGTACAGAGCAACTCTGTCAATACGCAGGTGTTTCAATCAGTCGGGCCATGGTAAACAGAGCGATTCGGAGTGATGTATAGTGTCTGCTACATAAATAATAAGTCTTTGATGTAATTGCTTCAGAGAAATATGAAAGTAAGCCTATCAGAAAAGTAACGCGAGACATGTAGCACGGGTCATGTCTTGGAGAATCTCTTACATCTGAGCCCATCACTTGCGCAGCGTCCCTTTGGCGCAGAGGATAGCGCGTTGGACTTCTAATCCAAAGGTCGTGGGTTCGATCCCCACAAGGGACGGGCAATTTTTAAAAATATGTGCCAATCACGAGATGGGTATTGACATATGGGTAACCACAAGCGTCTTCAAAAGGTGAAAATTGTTGTGACCTCAGTTCTATGCTTAAATATGTTAACCTTACACATACAAGCAAAATTCTCGTAGATCTGTTATCCATGACGCTGTTATGTGTAAATGCTGTAGAAACGGAACCATATCTTCACGTGCCTGTTCACGCAAATTTTCTTTCAATACCCAATTTTTACCTACAGATAGAAATATAGCAATAGAACGCACATTTTGTACAGAAACAAATACAATGAAGAGTGAAATAATTTTGTATTACTTCACGAGTCAATGTATGTAATCCCAGTCATGATCTTTAATTCTTCCAGCCCAAGCTGAGAGGGTTTCAGTTTTCTCGGCCACAAGTGAGAAAAGTAGACTGTTTCACAACAAGATATAGTACTATGGTTCCTTAACTGTTCCCATTAAACAATGGCACTCTGTATCTATAGAGACGGCGGCAATATTCGCTTCAGCACAGGGGGCTTTTGCTGGAGACTGTCAGGAGGGGACTTGCTGGATACATGAAGGGAGAAGACCAGACAGAGACGTCTGACGCTCCGCTGACGCTTGCAGAAAACTACATTAAGTATGATTCCCGCCTATAACTGACGGCGAGAGAGATGCATCATCTGTCCACGTCTCATCGAAACACACTGTCACCAAGCAATGGCTGACGCTTCGAGGACGGCACGAAATTGCCAGGGAGGTGATGCAGCTAACGTTCCTGGCAAATGTGCTAACAGGACACACACGTCCATTGGAGTGTATACATATGATGGGGACCGGCTGTGACACAGCAGTCAACCAAAGTCAAAAAATGTGACTAATCATACAGTGCTTCCAGTGTGTCGTTTACCACTTTGTGAGTGGATGCTGTTCTAAAGAGCGTAATTCCCATTTATCTGTAAACAGCGCACGTGAGCGAATCTAATAGCAGCACTGTGTTACTACTATTGTACAGAGCAACTCTGTCAATACGCAGGTGTTTCAATCAGTAGGGCCATGGTAAACAGAGCGATTCGGAGTGATGTATAGTGTCTGCTACATAAATAATAAGTCTTTGATGTAATTGCTTCAGAGAAATATGAAAGTAAGCCTATCAGAAAAGTAACGCGAGACATGTAGCACGGGTCATGTCTTGGAGAATCTCTTACATCTGAGCCCATCACTTGCGCAGCGTCCCTTTGGCGCAGAGGATAGCGCGTTAGACTTCTAATCCAAAGGTCGTGGGTTCGATCCCCACAAGGGACGGGCAATTTTTAAAAATATGTGCCAATCACGAGATGGGTATTGACATATGGGTAACCACAAGCGTCTTCAAAAGGTGAAAATTGTTGTGACCTCAGTTCTATGCTTAAATATGTTAACCTTACACATACAAGCAAAATTCTCTTAGATCTGTTATCCATGACGCTGTTATGTGTAAATGCTGTAGAAACGGAACCATATCTTCACGTGCCTGTTCACGCAAATTTTCTTTCAATACCCAATTTTTACCTACAGATAGAAATATAGCAATAGAACGCACATTTTGTACAGAAACAAATACAATGAAGAGTGAAATAATTTTGTATTACTTCACGAGTCAATGTATGTAATCCCAGTCATGATCTTTAATTCTTCCAGCCCAAGCTGAGAGGGTTTCAGTTTTCTCGGCCACAAGTGAGAAAAGTAGACTGTTTCACAACAAGATATAGTACTATGGTTCCTTAACTGTTCCCATTAAACAATGGCACTCTGTATCTATAGAGACGGCGGCAATATTCGCTTCAGCACAGGGGGCTTTTGCTGGAGACTGTCAGGAGGGGACTTGCTGGATACATGAAGGGAGAAGACCAGACAGAGACGTCTGACGCTCCGCTGACGCTTGCAGAAAACTACATTAAGTATGATTCCCGCCTATAACTGACGGCGAGTGAGATGCATCATCTGTCCACGTCTCATCGAAACACACTGTCACCAAGCAATGGCTGACGCTTCGAGGACGGCACGAAATTGCCAGGGAGGTGATGCAGCTAACGTTCCTGGCAAATGTGCTAACAGGACACACACGTCCATTGGAGTGTATACATATGATGGGGACCGGCTGTGACACAGCAGTCAACCAAAGTCAAAAAATGTGACTAATCATACAGTGCTTCCAGTGTGTCGTTTACCACTTTGTGAGTGGATGCTGTTCTAAAGAGCGTAATTCCCATTTATCTGTAAACAGCGCACGTGAGCGAATCTAATAGCAGCACTGTGTTACTACTATTGTACAGAGCAACTCTGTCAATACGCAGGTGTTTCAATCAGTAGGGCCATGGTAAACAGAGCGATTCGGAGTGATGTATAGTGTCTGCTACATAAATAATAAGTCTTTGATGTAATTGCTTCAGAGAAATATGAAAGTAAGCCTATCAGAAAAGTAACGCGAGACATGTAGCACGGGTCATGTCTTGGAGAATCTCTTACATCTGAGCCCATCACTTGCGCAGCGTCCCTTTGGCGCAGAGGATAGCGCGTTAGACTTCTAATCCAAAGGTCGTGGGTTCGATCCCCACAAGGGACGGGCAATTTTTAAAAATATGTGCCAATCACGAGATGGGTATTGACATATGGGTAACCACAAGCGTCTTCAAAAGGTGAAAATTGTTGTGACCTCAGTTCTATGCTTAAATATGTTAACCTTACACATACAAGCAAAATTCTCTTAGATCTGTTATCCATGACGCTGTTATGTGTAAATGCTGTAGAAACGGAACCATATCTTCACGTGCCTGTTCACGCAAATTTTCTTTCAATACCCAATTTTTACCTACAGATAGAAATATAGCAATAGAACGCACATTTTGTACAGAAACAAATACAATGAAGAGTGAAATAATTTTGTATTACTTCACGAGTCAATGTATGTAATCCCAGTCATGATCTTTAATTCTTCCAGCCCAAGCTGAGAGGGTTTCAGTTTTCTCGGCCACAAGTGAGAAAAGTAGACTGTTTCACAACAAGATATAGTACTATGGTTCCTTAACTGTTCCCATTAAACAATGGCACTCTGTATCTATAGAGACGGCGGCAATATTCGCTTCAGCACAGGGGGCTTTTGCTGGAGACTGTCAGGAGGGGACTTGCTGGATACATGAAGGGAGAAGACCAGACAGAGACGTCTGACGCTCCGCTGACGCTTGCAGAAAACTACATTAAGTATGATTCCCGCCTATAACTGACGGCGAGTGAGATGCATCATCTGTCCACGTCTCATCGAAACACACTGTCACCAAGCAATGGCTGACGCTTCGAGGACGGCACGAAATTGCCAGGGAGGTGATGCAGCTAACGTTCCTGGCAAATGTGCTAACAGGACACACACGTCCATTGGAGTGTATACATATGATGGGGACCGGCTGTGACACAGCAGTCAACCAAAGTCAAAAAATGTGACTAATCATACAGTGCTTCCAGTGTGTCGTTTACCACTTTGTGAGTGGATGCTGTTCTAAAGAGCGTAATTCCCATTTATCTGTAAACAGCGCACGTGAGCGAATCTAATAGCAGCACTGTGTTACTACTATTGTACAGAGCAACTCTGTCAATACGCAGGTGTTTCAATCAGTAGGGCCATGGTAAACAGAGCGATTCGGAGTGATGTATAGTGTCTGCTACATAAATAATAAGTCTTTGATGTAATTGCTTCAGAGAAATATGAAAGTAAGCCTATCAGAAAAGTAACGCGAGACATGTAGCACGGGTCATGTCTTGGAGAATCTCTTACATCTGAGCCCATCACTTGCGCAGCGTCCCTTTGGCGCAGAGGATAGCGCGTTGGACTTCTAATCCAAAGGTCGTGGGTTCGATCCCCACAAGGGACGGGCAATTTTTAAAAATATGTGCCAATCACGAGATGGGTATTGACATATGGGTAACCACAAGCGTCTTCAAAAGGTGAAAATTGTTGTGACCTCAGTTCTATGCTTAAATATGTTAACCTTACACATACAAGCAAAATTCTCGTAGATCTGTTATCCATGACGCTGTTATGTGTAAATGCTGTAGAAACGGAACCATATCTTCACGTGCCTGTTCACGCAAATTTTCTTTCAATACCCAATTTTTACCTACAGATAGAAATATAGCAATAGAACGCACATTTTGTACAGAAACAAATACAATGAAGAGTGAAATAATTTTGTATTACTTCACGAGTCAATGTATGTAATCCCAGTCATGATCTTTAATTCTTCCAGCCCAAGCTGAGAGGGTTTCAGTTTTCTCGGCCACAAGTGAGAAAAGTAGACTGTTTCACAACAAGATATAGTACTATGGTTCCTTAACTGTTCCCATTAAACAATGGCACTCTGTATCTATAGAGACGGCGGCAATATTCGCTTCAGCACAGGGGGCTTTTGCTGGAGACTGTCAGGAGGGGACTTGCTGGATACATGAAGGGAGAAGACCAGACAGAGACGTCTGACGCTCCGCTGACGCTTGCAGAAAACTACATTAAGTATGATTCCCGCCTATAACTGACGGCGAGAGAGATGCATCATCTGTCCACGTCTCATCGAAACACACTGTCACCAAGCAATGGCTGACGCTTCGAGGACGGCACGAAATTGCCAGGGAGGTGATGCAGCTAACGTTCCTGGCAAATGTGCTAACAGGACACACACGTCCATTGGAGTGTATACATATGATGGGGACCGGCTGTGACACAGCAGTCAACCAAAGTCAAAAAATGTGACTAATCATACAGTGCTTCCAGTGTGTCGTTTACCACTTTGTGAGTGGATGCTGTTCTAAAGAGCGTAATTCCCATTTATCTGTAAACAGCGCACGTGAGCGAATCTAATAGCAGCACTGTGTTACTACTATTGTACAGAGCAACTCTGTCAATACGCAGGTGTTTCAATCAGTAGGACCATGGTAAACAGAGCGATTCGGAGTGATGTATAGTGTCTGCTACATAAATAATAAGTCTTTGATGTAATTGCTTCAGAGAAATATGAAAGTAAGCCTATCAGAAAAGTAACGCGAGACATGTAGCACGGGTCATGTCTTGGAGAATCTCTTACATCTGAGCCCATCACTTGCGCAGCGTCCCTTTGGCGCAGAGGATAGCGCGTTGGACTTCTAATCCAAAGGTCGTGGGTTCGATCCCCACAAGGGACGGGCAATTTTTAAAAATATGTGCCAATCACGAGATGGGTATTGACATATGGGTAACCACAAGCGTCTTCAAAAGGTGAAAATTGTTGTGACCTCAGTTCTATGCTTAAATATGTTAACCTTACACATACAAGCAAAATTCTCGTAGATCTGTTATCCATGACGCTGTTATGTGTAAATGCTGTAGAAACGGAACCATATCTTCACGTGCCTGTTCACGCAAATTTTCTTTCAATACCCAATTTTTACCTACAGATAGAAATATAGCAATAGAACGCACATTTTGTACAGAAACAAATACAATGAAGAGTGAAATAATTTTGTATTACTTCACGAGTCAATGTATGTAATCCCAGTCATGATCTTTAATTCTTCCAGCCCAAGCTGAGAGGGTTTCAGTTTTCTCGGCCACAAGTGAGAAAAGTAGACTGTTTCACAACAAGATATAGTACTATGGTTCCTTAACTGTTCCCATTAAACGATGGCACTCTGTATCTATAGAGACGGCGGCAATATTCGCTTCAGCACAGGGGGCTTTTGCTGGAGACTGTCAGGAGGGGACTTGCTGGATACATGAAGGGAGAAGACCAGACAGAGACGTCTGACGCTCCGCTGACGCTTGCAGAAAACTACATTAAGTATGATTCCCGCCTATAACTGACGGCGAGAGAGATGCATCATCTGTCCACGTCTCATCGAAACACACTGTCACCAAGCAATGGCTGACGCTTCGAGGACGGCACGAAATTGCCAGGGAGGTGATGCAGCTAACGTTCCTGGCAAATGTGCTAACAGGACACACACGTCCATTGGAGTGTATACATATGATGGGGACCGGCTGTGACACAGCAGTCAACCAAAGTCAAAAAATGTGACTAATCATACAGTGCTTCCAGTGTGTCGTTTACCACTTTGTGAGTGGATGCTGTTCTAAAGAGCGTAATTCCCATTTATCTGTAAACAGCCCACGTGAGCGAATCTAATAGCAGCACTGTGTTACTACTATTGTACAGAGCAACTCTGTCAATACGCAGGTGTTTCAATCAGTAGGGCCATGGTAAACAGAGCGATTCGGAGTGATGTATAGTGTCTGCTACATAAATAATAAGTCTTTGATGTAATTGCTTCAGAGAAATATGAAAGTAAGCCTATCAGAAAAGTAACGCGAGACATGTAGCACGGGTCATGTCTTGGAGAATCTCTTACATCTGAGCCCATCACTTGCGCAGCGTCCCTTTGGCGCAGAGGATAGCGCGTTGGACTTCTAATCCAAAGGTCGTTGGCTCGATCGCCACAAGGGACGGGCAATTTTTAAAAATATGTGCCAATCACGAGATGGGTATTGACATATGGGTAACCACAAGCGTCTTCAAAAGGTGAAAATTGTTGTGACCTCAGTTCTATGCTTAAATATGTTAACCTTACACATACAAGCAAAATTCTCGTAGATCTGTTATCCATGACGCTGTTATGTGTAAATGCTGTAGAAACGGAACCATATCTTCACGTGCCTGTTCACGCAAATTTTCTTTCAATACCCAATTTTTACCTACAGATAGAAATATAGCAATAGAACGCACATTTTGTACAGAAACAAATACAATGAAGAGTGAAATAATTTTGTATTACTTCACGAGTCAATGTATGTAATCCCAGTCATGATCTTTAATTCTTCCAGCCCAAGCTGAGAGGGTTTCAGTTTTCTCGGCCACAAGTGAGAAAAGTAGACTGTTTCACAACAAGATATAGTACTATGGTTCCTTAACTGTTCCCATTAAACAATGGCACTCTGTATCTATAGAGACGGCGGCAATATTCGCTTCAGCACAGGGGGCTTTTGCTTGAGACTGTCAGGAGGGGACTTGCTGGATACATGAAGGGAGAAGACCAGACAGAGACGTCTGACGCTCCGCTGACGCTTGCAGAAAACTACATTAAGTATGATTCCCGCCTATAACTGACGGCGAGAGAGATGCATCATCTGTCCACGTCTCATCGAAACACACTGTCACCAAGCAATGGCTGACGCTTCGAGGACGGCACGAAATTGCCAGGGAGGTGATGCAGCTAACGTTCCTGGCAAATGTGCTAACAGGGCACACACGTCCATTGGAGTGTATACATATGATGGGGACCGGCTGTGACACAGCAGTCAACCAAAGTCAAAAAATGTGACTAATCATACAGTGCTTCCAGTGTGTCGTTTACCACTTTGTGAGTGGATGCTGTTCTAAAGAGCGTAATTCCCATTTATCTGTAAACAGCGCACGTGAGCGAATCTAATAGCAGCACTGTGTTACTACTATTGTACAGAGCAACTCTGTCAATACGCAGGTGTTTCAATCAGTAGGGCCATGGTAAACAGAGCGATTCGGAGTGATGTATAGTGTCTGCTACATAAATAATAAGTCTTTGATGTAATTGCTTCAGAGAAATATGAAAGTAAGCCTATCAGAAAAGTAACGCGAGACATGTAGCACGGGTCATGTCTTGGAGAATCTCTTACATCTGAGCCCATCACTTGCGCAGCGTCCCTTTGGCGCAGAGGATAGCGCGTTGGACTTCTAATCCAAAGGTCGTGGGTTCGATCCCCACAAGGGACGGGCAATTTTTAAAAATATGTGCCAATCACGAGATGGGTATTGACATATGGGTAACCACAAGCGTCTTCAAAAGGTGAAAATTGTTGTGACCTCAGTTCTATGCTTAAATATGTTAACCTTACACATACAAGCAAAATTCTCGTAGATCTGTTATCCATGACGCTGTTATGTGTAAATGCTGTAGAAACGGAACCATATCTTCACGTGCCTGTTCACGCAAATTTTCTTTCAATACCCAATTTTTACCTACAGATAGAAATATAGCAATAGAACGCACATTTTGTACAGAAACAAATACAATGAAGAGTGAAATAATTTTGTATTACTTCACGAGTCAATGTATGTAATCCCAGTCATGATCTTTAATTCTTCCAGCCCAAGCTGAGAGGGTTTCAGTTTTCTCGGCCACAAGTGAGAAAAGTAGACTGTTTCACAACAAGATATAGTACTATGGTTCCTTAACTGTTCCCATTAAACAATGGCACTCTGTATCTATAGAGACGGCGGCAATATTCGCTTCAGCACAGGGGGCTTTTGCTTGAGACTGTCAGGAGGGGACTTGCTGGATACATGAAGGGAGAAGACCAGACAGAGACGTCTGACGCTCCGCTGACGCTTGCAGAAAACTACATTAAGTATGATTCCCGCCTATAACTGACGGCGAGAGAGATGCATCATCTGTCCACGTCTCATCGAAACACACTGTCACCAAGCAATGGCTGACGCTTCGAGGACGGCACGAAATTGCCAGGGAGGTGATGCAGCTAACGTTCCTGGCAAATGTGCTAACAGGGCACACACGTCCATTGGAGTGTATACATATGATGGGGACCGGCTGTGACACAGCAGTCAACCAAAGTCAAAAAATGTGACTAATCATACAGTGCTTCCAGTGTGTCGTTTACCACTTTGTGAGTGGATGCTGTTCTAAAGAGCGTAATTCCCATTTATCTGTAAACAGCGCACGTGAGCGAATCTAATAGCAGCACTGTGTTACTACTATTGTACAGAGCAACTCTGTCAATACGCAGGTGTTTCAATCAGTAGGGCCATGGTAAACAGAGCGATTCGGAGTGATGTATAGTGTCTGCTACATAAATAATAAGTCTTTGATGTAATTGCTTCAGAGAAATATGAAAGTAAGCCTATCAGAAAAGTAACGCGAGACATGTAGCACGGGTCATGTCTTGGAGAATCTCTTACATCTGAGCCCATCACTTGCGCAGCGTCCCTTTGGCGCAGAGGATAGCGCGTTGGACTTCTAATCCAAAGGTCGTGGGTTCGATCCCCACAAGGGACGGGCAATTTTTAAAAATATGTGCCAATCACGAGATGGGTATTGACATATGGGTAACCACAAGCGTCTTCAAAAGGTGAAAATTGTTGTGACCTCAGTTCTATGCTTAAATATGTTAACCTTACACATACAAGCAAAATTCTCGTAGATCTGTTATCCATGACGCTGTTATGTGTAAATGCTGTAGAAACGGAACCATATCTTCACGTGCCTGTTCACGCAAATTTTCTTTCAATACCCAATTTTTACCTACAGATAGAAATATAGCAATAGAACGCACATTTTGTACAGAAACAAATACAATGAAGAGTGAAATAATTTTGTATTACTTCACGAGTCAATGTATGTAATCCCAGTCATGATCTTTAATTCTTCCAGCCCAAGCTGAGAGGGTTTCAGTTTTCTCGGCCACAAGTGAGAAAAGTAGACTGTTTCACAACAAGATATAGTACTATGGTTCCTTAACTGTTCCCATTAAACAATGGCACTCTGTATCTATAGAGACGGCGGCAATATTCGCTTCAGCACAGGGGGCTTTTGCTTGAGACTGTCAGGAGGGGACTTGCTGGATACATGAAGGGAGAAGACCAGACAGAGACGTCTGACGCTCCGCTGACGCTTGCAGAAAACTACATTAAGTATGATTCCCGCCTATAACTGACGGCGAGAGAGATGCATCATCTGTCCACGTCTCATCGAAACACACTGTCACCAAGCAATGGCTGACGCTTCGAGGACGGCACGAAATTGCCAGGGAGGTGATGCAGCTAACGTTCCTGGCAAATGTGCTAACAGGGCACACACGTCCATTGGAGTGTATACATATGATGGGGACCGGCTGTGACACAGCAGTCAACCAAAGTCAAAAAATGTGACTAATCATACAGTGCTTCCAGTGTGTCGTTTACCACTTTGTGAGTGGATGCTGTTCTAAAGAGCGTAATTCCCATTTATCTGTAAACAGCGCACGTGAGCGAATCTAATAGCAGCACTGTGTTACTACTATTGTACAGAGCAACTCTGTCAATACGCAGGTGTTTCAATCAGTAGGGCCATGGTAAACAGAGCGATTCGGAGTGATGTATAGTGTCTGCTACATAAATAATAAGTCTTTGATGTAATTGCTTCAGAGAAATATGAAAGTAAGCCTATCAGAAAAGTAACGCGAGACATGTAGCACGGGTCATGTCTTGGAGAATCTCTTACATCTGAGCCCATCACTTGCGCAGCGTCCATTTGGCGCAGAGGATAGCGCGTTGGACTTCTAATCCAAAGGTCGTGGGTTCGATCGCCACAAGGGACGGGCAATTTTTAAAAATATGTGCCAATCACGAGATGGGTATTGACATATGGGTAACCACAAGCGTCTTCAAAAGGTGAAAATTGTTGTGACCTCAGTTCTATGCTTAAATATGTTAACCTTACACATACAAGCAAAATTCTCGTAGATCTGTTATCCATGACGCTGTTATGTGTAAATGCTGTAGAAACGGAACCATATCTTCACGTGCCTGTTCACGCAAATTTTCTTTCAATACCCAATTTTTACCTACAGATAGAAATATAGCAATAGAACGCACATTTTGTACAGAAACAAATACAATGAAGAGTGAAATAATTTTGTATTACTTCACGAGTCAATGTATGTAATCCCAGTCATGATCTTTAATTCTTCCAGCCCAAGCTGAGAGGGTTTCAGTTTTCTCGGCCACAAGTGAGAAAAGTAGACTGTTTCACAACAAGATATAGTACTATGGTTCCTTAACTGTTCCCATTAAACAATGGCACTCTGTATCTATAGAGACGGCGGCAATATTCGCTTCAGCACAGGGGGCTTTTGCTGGAGACTGTCAGGAGGGGACTTGCTGGATACATGAAGGGAGAAGACCAGACAGAGACGTCTGACGCTCCGCTGACGCTTGCAGAAAACTACATTAAGTATGATTCCCGCCTATAACTGACGGCGAGAGAGATGCATCATCTGTCCACGTCTCATCGAAACACACTGTCACCAAGCAATGGCTGACGCTTCGAGGACGGCACGAAATTGCCAGGGAGGTGATGCAGCTAACGTTCCTGGCAAATGTGCTAACAGGGCACACACGTCCATTGGAGTGTATACATATGATGGGGACCGGCTGTGACACAGCAGTCAACCAAAGTCAAAAAATGTGACTAATCATACAGTGCTTCCAGTGTGTCGTTTACCACTTTGTGAGTGGATGCTGTTCTAAAGAGCGTAATTCCCATTTATCTGTAAACAGCGCACGTGAGCGAATCTAATAGCAGCACTGTGTTACTACTATTGTACAGAGCAACTCTGTCAATACGCAGGTGTTTCAATCAGTAGGGCCATGGTAAACAGAGCGATTCGGAGTGATGTATAGTGTCTGCTACATAAATAATAAGTCTTTGATGTAATTGCTTCAGAGAAATATGAAAGTAAGCCTATCAGAAAAGTAACGCGAGACATGTAGCACGGGTCATGTCTTGGAGAATCTCTTACATCTGAGCCCATCACTTGCGCAGCGTCCCTTTGGCGCAGAGGATAGCGCGTTGGACTTCTAATCCAAAGGTCGTGGGTTCGATCCCCACAAGGGACGGGCAATTTTTAAAAATATGTGCCAATCACGAGATGGGTATTGACATATGGGTAACCACAAGCGTCTTCAAAAGGTGAAAATTGTTGTGACCTCAGTTCTATGCTTAAATATGTTAACCTTACACATACAAGCAAAATTCTCGTAGATCTGTTATCCATGACGCTGTTATGTGTAAATGCTGTAGAAACGGAACCATATCTTCACGTGCCTGTTCACGCAAATTTTCTTTCAATACCCAATTTTTACCTACAGATAGAAATATAGCAATAGAACGCACATTTTGTACAGAAACAAATACAATGAAGAGTGAAATAATTTTGTATTACTTCACGAGTCAATGTATGTAATCCCAGTCATGATCTTTAATTCTTCCAGCCCAAGCTGAGAGGGTTTCAGTTTTCTCGGCCACAAGTGAGAAAAGTAGACTGTTTCACAACAAGATATAGTACTATGGTTCCTTAACTGTTCCCATTAAACAATGGCACTCTGTATCTATAGAGACGGCGGCAATATTCGCTTCAGCACAGGGGGCTTTTGCTGGAGACTGTCAGGAGGGGACTTGCTGGATACATGAAGGGAGAAGACCAGACAGAGACGTCTGACGCTCCGCTGACGCTTGCAGAAAACTACATTAAGTATGATTCCCGCCTATAACTGACGGCGAGAGAGATGCATCATCTGTCCACGTCTCATCGAAACACACTGTCACCAAGCAATGGCTGACGCTTCGAGGACGGCACGAAATTGCCAGGGAGGTGATGCAGCTAACGTTCCTGGCAAATGTGCTAACAGGGCACACACGTCCATTGGAGTGTATACATATGATGGGGACCGGCTGTGACACAGCAGTCAACCAAAGTCAAAAAATGTGACTAATCATACAGTGCTTCCAGTGTGTCGTTTACCACTTTGTGAGTGGATGCTGTTCTAAAGAGCGTAATTCCCATTTATCTGTAAACAGCGCACGTGAGCGAATCTAATAGCAGCACTGTGTTACTACTATTGTACAGAGCAACTCTGTCAATACGCAGGTGTTTCAATCAGTAGGGCCATGGTAAACAGAGCGATTCGGAGTGATGTATAGTGTCTGCTACATAAATAATAAGTCTTTGATGTAATTGCTTCAGAGAAATATGAAAGTAAGCCTATCAGAAAAGTAACGCGAGACATGTAGCACGGGTCATGTCTTGGAGAATCTCTTACATCTGAGCCCATCACTTGCGCAGCGTCCCTTTGGCGCAGAGGATAGCGCGTTGGACTTCTAATCCAAAGGTCGTGGGTTCGATCCCCACAAGGGACGGGCAATTTTTAAAAATATGTGCCAATCACGAGATGGGTATTGACATATGGGTAACCACAAGCGTCTTCAAAAGGTGAAAATTGTTGTGACCTCAGTTCTATGCTTAAATATGTTAACCTTACACATACAAGCAAAATTCTCGTAGATCTGTTATCCATGACGCTGTTATGTGTAAATGCTGTAGAAACGGAACCATATCTTCACGTGCCTGTTCACGCAAATTTTCTTTCAATACCCAATTTTTACCTACAGATAGAAATATAGCAATAGAACGCACATTTTGTACAGAAACAAATACAATGAAGAGTGAAATAATTTTGTATTACTTCACGAGTCAATGTATGTAATCCCAGTCATGATCTTTAATTCTTCCAGCCCAAGCTGAGAGGGTTTCAGTTTTCTCGGCCACAAGTGAGAAAAGTAGACTGTTTCACAACAACATATAGTACTATGGTTCCTTAACTGTTCCCATTAAACAATGGCACTCTGTATCTATAGAGACGGCGGCAATATTCGCTTCAGCACAGGGGGCTTTTGCTGGAGACTGTCAGGAGGGGACTTGCTGGATACATGAAGGGAGAAGACCAGACAGAGACGTCTGACGCTCCGCTGACGCTTGCAGAAAACTACATTAAGTATGATTCCCGCCTATAACTGACGGCGAGAGAGATGCATCATCTGTCCACGTCTCATCGAAACACACTGTCACCAAGCAATGGCTGACGCTTCGAGGACGGCACGAAATTGCCAGGGAGGTGATGCAGCTAACGTTCCTGGCAAATGTGCTAACAGGGCACACACGTCCATTGGAGTGTATACATATGATGGGGACCGGCTGTGACACAGCAGTCAACCAAAGTCAAAAAATGTGACTAATCATACAGTGCTTCCAGTGTGTCGTTTACCACTTTGTGAGTGAATGCTGTTCTAAAGAGCGTAATTCCCATTTATCTGTAAACAGCGCACGTGAGCGAATCTAATAGCAGCACTGTGTTACTACTATTGTACAGAGCAACTCTGTCAATACGCAGGTGTTTCAATCAGTAGGGCCATGGTAAACAGAGCGATTCGGAGTGATGTATAGTGTCTGCTACATAAATAATAAGTCTTTGATGTAATTGCTTCAGAGAAATATGAAAGTAAGCCTATCAGAAAAGTAACGCGAGACATGTAGCACGGGTCATGTCTTGGAGAATCTCTTACATCTGAGCCCATCACTTGCGCAGCGTCCCTTTGGTGCAGAGGATAGCGCGTTGGACTTCTAATCCAAAGGTCGTGGGTTCGATCCCCACAAGGGACGGGCAATTTTTAAAAATATGTGCCAATCACGAGATGGGTATTGACATATGGGTAACCACAAGCGTCTTCAAAAGGTGAAAATTGTTGTGACCTCAGTTCTATGCTTAAATATGTTAACCTTACACATACAAGCAAAATTCTCGTAGATCTGTTATCCATGACGCTGTTATGTGTAAATGCTGTAGAAACGGAACCATATCTTCACGTGCCTGTTCACGCAAATTTTCTTTCAATACCCAATTTTTACCTACAGATAGAAATATAGCAATAGAACGCACATTTTGTACAGAAACAAATACAATGAAGAGTGAAATAATTTTGTATTACTTCACGAGTCAATGTATGTAATCCCAGTCATGATCTTTAATTCTTCCAGCCCAAGCTGAGAGGGTTTCAGTTTTCTCGGCCACAAGTGAGAAAAGTAGACTGTTTCACAACAAGATATAGTACTATGGTTCCTTAACTGTTCCCATTAAACAATGGCACTCTGTATCTATAGAGACGGCGGCAATATTCGCTTCAGCACAGGGGGCTTTTGCTGGAGACTGTCAGGAGGGGACTTGCTGGATACATGAAGGGAGAAGACCAGACAGAGACGTCTGACGCTCCGCTGACGCTTGCAGAAAACTACATTAAGTATGATTCCCGCCTATAACTGACGGCGAGAGAGATGCATCATCTGTCCACGTCTCATCGAAACACACTGTCACCAAGCAATGGCTGACGCTTCGAGGACGGCACGAAATTGCCAGGGAGGTGATGCACCTAACGTTCCTGGCAAATGTGCTAACAGGGCACACACGTCCATTGGAGTGTATACATATGATGGGGACCGGCTGTGACACAGCAGTCAACCAAAGTCAAAAAATGTGACTAATCATACAGTGCTTCCAGTGTGTCGTTTACCACTTTGTGAGTGGATGCTGTTCTAAAGAGCGTAATTCCCATTTATCTGTAAACAGCGCACGTGAGCGAATCTAATAGCAGCACTGTGTTACTACTATTGTACAGAGCAACTCTGTCAATACGCAGGTGTTTCAATCAGTAGGGCCATGGTAAACAGAGCGATTCGGAGTGATGTATAGTGTCTGCTACATAAATAATAAGTCTTTGATGTAATTGCTTCAGAGAAATATGAAAGTAAGCCTATCAGAAAAGTAACGCGAGACATGTAGCACGGGTCATGTCTTGGAGAATCTCTTACATCTGAGCCCATCACTTGCGCAGCGTCCATTTGGCGCAGAGGATAGCGCGTTGGACTTCTAATCCAAAGGTCGTGGGTTCGATCCCCACAAGGGACGGGCAATTTTTAAAAATATGTGCCAATCACGAGATGGGTATTGACATATGGGTAACCACAAGCGTCTTCAAAAGGTGAAAATTGTTGTGACCTCAGTTCTATGCTTAAATATGTTAACCTTACACATACAAGCAAAATTCTCGTAGATCTGTTATCCATGACGCTGTTATGTGTAAATGCTGTAGAAACGGAACCATATCTTCACGTGCCTGTTCACGCAAATTTTCTTTCAATACCCAATTTTTACCTACAGATAGAAATATAGCAATAGAACGCACATTTTGTACAGAAACAAATACAATGAAGAGTGAAATAATTTTGTATTACTTCACGAGTCAATGTATGTAATCCCAGTCATGATCTTTAATTCTTCCAGCCCAAGCTGAGAGGGTTTCAGTTTTCTCGGCCACAAGTGAGAAAAGTAGACTGTTTCACAACAAGATATAGTACTATGGTTCCTTAACTGTTCCCATTAAACAATGGCACTCTGTATCTATAGAGACGGCGGCAATATTCGCTTCAGCACAGGGGGCTTTTGCTGGAGACTGTCAGGAGGGGACTTGCTGGATACATGAAGGGAGAAGACCAGACAGAGACGTCTGACGCTCCGCTGACGCTTGCAGAAAACTACATTAAGTATGATTCCCGCCTATAACTGACGGCGAGAGAGATGCATCATCTGTCCACGTCTCATCGAAACACACTGTCACCAAGCAATGGCTGACGCTTCGAGGACGGCACGAAATTGCCAGGGAGGTGATGCAGCTAACGTTCCTGGCAAATGTGCTAACAGGGCACACACGTCCATTGGAGTGTATACATATGATGGGGACCGGCTGTGACACAGCAGTCAACCAAAGTCAAAAAATGTGACTAATCATACAGTGCTTCCAGTGTGTCGTTTACCACTTTGTGAGTGGATGCTGTTCTAAAGAGCGTAATTCCCATTTATCTGTAAACAGCGCACGTGAGCGAATCTAATAGCAGCACTGTGTTACTACTATTGTACAGAGCAACTCTGTCAATACGCAGGTGTTTCAATCAGTAGGGCCATGGTAAACAGAGCGATTCGGAGTGATGTATAGTGTCTGCTACATAAATAATAAGTCTTTGATGTAATTGCTTCAGAGAAATATGAAAGTAAGCCTATCAGAAAAGTAACGCGAGACATGTAGCACGGGTCATGTCTTGGAGAATCTCTTACATCTGAGCCCATCACTTGCGCAGCGTCCATTTGGCGCAGAGGATAGCGCGTTGGACTTCTAATCCAAAGGTCGTGGGTTCGATCCCCACAAGGGACGGGCAATTTTTAAAAATATGTGCCAATCACGAGATGGGTATTGACATATGGGTAACCACAAGCGTCTTCAAAAGGTGAAAATTGTTGTGACCTCAGTTCTATGCTTAAATATGTTAACCTTACACATACAAGCAAAATTCTCGTAGATCTGTTATCCATGACGCTGTTATGTGTAAATGCTGTAGAAACGGAACCATATCTTCACGTGCCTGTTCACGCAAATTTTCTTTCAATACCCAATTTTTACCTACAGATAGAAATATAGCAATAGAACGCACATTTTGTACAGAAACAAATACAATGAAGAGTGAAATAATTTTGTATTACTTCACGAGTCAATGTATGTAATCCCAGTCATGATCTTTAATTCTTCCAGCCCAAGCTGAGAGGGTTTCAGTTTTCTCGGCCACAAGTGAGAAAAGTAGACTGTTTCACAACAAGATATAGTACTATGGTTCCTTAACTGTTCCCATTAAACAATGGCACTCTGTATCTATAGAGACGGCGGCAATATTCGCTTCAGCACAGGGGGCTTTTGCTGGAGACTGTCAGGAGGGGACTTGCTGGATACATGAAGGGAGAAGACCAGACAGAGACGTCTGACGCTCCGCTGACGCTTGCAGAAAACTACATTAAGTATGATTCCCGCCTATAACTGACGGCGAGAGAGATGCATCATCTGTCCACGTCTCATCGAAACACACTGTCACCAAGCAATGGCTGACGCTTCGAGGACGGCACGAAATTGCCAGGGAGGTGATGCAGCTAACGTTCCTGGCAAATGTGCTAACAGGGCACACACGTCCATTGGAGTGTATACATATGATGGGGACCGGCTGTGACACAGCAGTCAACCAAAGTCAAAAAATGTGACTAATCATACAGTGCTTCCAGTGTGTCGTTTACCACTTTGTGAGTGAATGCTGTTCTAAAGAGCGTAATTCCCATTTATCTGTAAACAGCGCACGTGAGCGAATCTAATAGCAGCACTGTGTTACTACTATTGTACAGAGCAACTCTGTCAATACGCAGGTGTTTCAATCAGTAGGGCCATGGTAAACAGAGCGATTCGGAGTGATGTATAGTGTCTACTACATTAATAATAAGTCTTTGATGTAATTGCTTCAGAGAAATATGAAAGTAAGCCTATCAGAAAAGTAACGCGAGACATGTAGCATGGGTCATGTCTTGGAGAATCTCTTACATCTGAGCCCATCACTTGCGCAGCGTCCCTTTGGCGCAGAGGATAGCGCGTTGGACTTCTAATTCAAAGGTCGTGGGTTCGATCCCCACAAGGGACGGGCAATTTTTAAAAATATGTGCCAATCACGAGATGGGTATTGACATATGGGTAACCACAAGCGTCTTCAAAAGGTGAAAATTGTTGTGACCTCAGTTCTATGCTTAAATATGTTAACCTTACACATACAAGCAAAATTCTCGTAGATCTGTTATCCATGACGCTGTTATGTGTAAATGCTGTAGAAACGGAACCATATCTTCACGTGCCTGTTCACGCAAATTTTCTTTCAATACCCAATTTTTACCTACAGATAGAAATATAGCAATAGAACGCACATTTTGTACAGAAACAAATACAATGAAGAGTGAAATAATTTTGTATTACTTCACGAGTCAATGTATGTAATCCCAGTCATGATCTTTAATTCTTCCAGCCCAAGCTGAGAGGGTTTCAGTTTTCTCGGCCACAAGTGAGAAAAGTAGACTGTTTCACAACAAGATATAGTACTATGGTTCCTTAACTGTTCCCATTAAACAATGGCACTCTGTATCTATAGAGACGGCGGCAATATTCGCTTCAGCACAGGGGGCTTTTGCTTGAGACTGTCAGGAGGGGACTTGCTGGATACATGAAGGGAGAAGACCAGACAGAGACGTCTGACGCTCCGCTGACGCTTGCAGAAAACTACATTAAGTATGATTCCCGCCTATAACTGACGGCGAGAGAGATGCATCATCTGTCCACGTCTCATCGAAACACACTGTCACCAAGCAATGGCTGACGCTTCGAGGACGGCACGAAATTGCCAGGGAGGTGATGCAGCTAACGTTCCTGGCAAATGTGCTAACAGGGCACACACGTCCATTGGAGTGTATACATATGATGGGGACCGGCTGTGACACAGCAGTCAACCAAAGTCAAAAAATGTGACTAATCATACAGTGCTTCCAGTGTGTCGTTTACCACTTTGTGAGTGGATGCTGTTCTAAAGAGCGTAATTCCCATTTATCTGTAAACAGCGCACGTGAGCGAATCTAATAGCAGCACTGTGTTGCTACTATTGTACAGAGCAACTCTGTCAATACGCAGGTGTTTCAATCAGTAGGGCCATGGTAAACAGAGCGATTCGGAGTGATGTATAGTGTCTGCTACATAAATAATAAGTCTTTGATGTAATTGCTTCAGAGAAATATGAAAGTAAGCCTATCAGAAAAGTAACGCGAGACATGTAGCACGGGTCATGTCTTGGAGAATCTCTTACATCTGAGCCCATCACTTGCGCAGCGTCCCTTTGGCGCAGAGGATAGCGCGTTGGACTTCTAATCCAAAGGTCGTGGGTTCGATCCCCACAAGGGACGGGCAATTTTTAAAAATATGTGCCAATCACGAGATGGGTATTGACATATGGGTAACCACAAGCGTCTTCAAAAGGTGAAAATTGTTGTGACCTCAGTTCTATGCTTAAATATGTTAACCTTACACATACAAGCAAAATTCTCGTAGATCTGTTATCCATGACGCTGTTATGTGTAAATGCTGTAGAAACGGAACCATATCTTCACGTGCCTGTTCACGCAAATTTTCTTTCAATACCCAATTTTTACCTACAGATAGAAATATAGCAATAGAACGCACATTTTGTACAGAAACAAATACAATGAAGAGTGAAATAATTTTGTATTACTTCACGAGTCAATGTATGTAATCCCAGTCATGATCTTTAATTCTTCCAGCCCAAGCTGAGAGGGTTTCAGTTTTCTCGGCCACAAGTGAGAAAAGTAGACTGTTTCACAACAAGATATAGTACTATGGTTCCTTAACTGTTCCCATTAAACAATGGCACTCTGTATCTATAGAGACGGCGGCAATATTCGCTTCAGCACAGGGGGCTTTTGCTGGAGACTGTCAGGAGGGGACTTGCTGGATACATGAAGGGAGAAGACCAGACAGAGACGTCTGACGCTCCGCTGACGCTTGCAGAAAACTACATTAAGTACGATTACCGCCTATAACTGACGGCGAGAGAGATGCATCATCTGTCCACGTCTCATCGAAACACACTGTCACCA